>NW_005842322.1:1561684-1576283 GCF_000455745.1 Alligator sinensis
AGGCCCTTAACCATACGAGTGGCCCTTCTCTGGACCCTCTCCAGGTTATCCGCATCCCTCTTGAAGTGCGGTGCCCAGAATTGCACGCAGTACTCCAACTGCGGTCTGACCAGCGCCCGATAGAGGGGAAGTATCACCTCCTTGGTTCTGTTCGTCATGCATCTGCTGATGCACAATAAAGTGCCGTTGGCTTTTCTGATGGCTTCGTCACACTGCCAACTCATGTTCATCTTGGAGTCCACTAGGACAGGGATCCTACTAACAAGGTCAGTATTGGAGCACCACAGTCCAGGTAGGGCCAGCTCATGGAAGTATTTCCAGCCATGGCTTCAACATGATTGTCCAAAGGCAAATGGGAGACCAAACAGCATCTCCAGATTGTGCACTTACAGATCGTGGCACTGGAAAACTCTCACCATCCCCTCACAGTTTACCAGCATCAGCTGAGTCTTACTTGAAGGGATCTTCAACCAACTGGCTCCCACCCATGCTCCAGTCTCTTCCAGATGCTGTATTTTGTGTTGAAGAGCAATGGCTCTTGGATTGAGCTAAAGGAAGACATAAAGCTGGATACGATCAACTTATTGAAAGCCTTATAGATCATGCCCCACAGATGTGGACAGAGAATGGAACCCTGAAGAACCCGAGTGGCTAATGTCCTGAGGAAGAAGGAACAATTTTCTGGAAGGGCTCCACATGAAAATAGTGGTGCCACCCAGAATCTGCAGCTTCTTCTCTCTGCCACTAACTGCAAAGGAGCCAACTGCTCCTTATGGTCAGTAGCACCATCAAATGTCACCAGTGCATCAAATAATATCTACATGCAGGCTTAGTATTCAACATCAGGAAAAAAAATCACCTCCCACTGCTATTGGTCCTGTTTCAGTCCCATACCCTGGTCCATCTCCAGGACAGCAAGGAGCAAAAAGATCCAAGGCATCTGCCTACTCTGAGAGTCGTTTCACCATAACTTACTATTCTGTAATCTGATACAGGATGAAGGAAGTGATTCTGGCTGATGATGAAAACCAGACCAAGAGCACCAAGTATTGGTTTGTTGAGTGAAGGTCATGCAACAGGTCTCATGAGAGAATCTGGCATAGTTCCTCTTTGTAGCAAGGAAGCAACGGTCTCCAGGAGTAATAGACCCAGTGCTTCTCCACTGGCTTTCACCAGCCAGGAATGAGTAATTTTTAAGCTTTGTGTGGTTTTAAGTAGATAAACACAAATAACAGTGTGTTATTGTGTGCTTCAGCCTGGATTTTTTCCTTAACCATATGCTTGGTTTCCCAGGTCCCTGAGCTACTAAGATACTATAATCACCTCCATTTCTGGTCACCTGAAGGTTCTCTAAAGGAAGCAAAATTACAAACAGGTGGTACATTTGTCCCAGGATAAACCATTTTATTCTGGGACAAACTGCAATCCATGTCTGTTTTCCCAGGATAACTCCTAGAAGGGTTCACAGTTTAAGAATCAGTGGCAGAAAAGTGTCAGTGCATCAGTCACTCACCAAGCCTTTATTATAAGGGTGATGTGTATACATGAAAATTCCAGGGTATTTCTGTTCTAGGACAAACACAGGCACAACCTCTCCAGGGACAAATGCAACATCTGTTCCTAGCCCATATGTCACACACCTCTAGTAGCTTTAGGCTTGAAATGAAAAAGAAGGGTATCCTTCTAATTACTTAAAATATGACATGGTGGGGATACATAAATCATCTTCTTCCATGCAGAAGACAGGACATCCTGCCCCATCTCCCATCCCAGAAGCAGAAATGAGATGCAAAAAGCTGATCCCACACCCTGTCAAAATGATTAATTTAGCTTTAAGAGACGACAGCCTCTTGATATTCATCCTCCTTACCCATGATAACTAGTTTTGCAGCTCTTTAACTTAAATGGCCGGATGAGGTGTCTGGATTAATTTCCCTCAGGACAAAGCAGGACAGGAATGGAAATGTGACTGTGGCAGGGAATTGTTGGTGCCAGCCACTTTAAGGGCTGGAGCAGGCAGCAGCTAGGTGCTTGAGTACAGCAGCCATTTTGAGACCCAGGATATATATAGGATGAAGCAGCAGTTTGGTGCTAGCAGCCGTGAGAGACATTAGCTGGCAGAGCTGAGGCTCAGGAACAGCTTGGAGGTTTATGGGCTGGGGCTATGGGGATGGAGGAGGCTCCTAGTCCTGAGCATGACCTAAAACTGCACCCAGCTGGGGAAGGATGGTCTGGTGGGGCTCCTGGGGGTGTGGGAACTCCCAGGAAATGCCAGGCCAGTTACCACCCTGGTGAAAGATGGGTCAGGGCAGCTTAATAACCCCAGCCCCCACAACTGGATAGGTAACCCCTCTGGCATCAGGGCAGGAAATGGGCAGCCTCCCACCTGAGTAATAGCTTAATAATTTTCCATCAAGGCATGGCAGACAAGAGAGGCAGGTGGTTTGCCCAGAAATAGGTGTGTGGGCCAACTTCTAACCTACCCCGGGAAGGCCCCCCTGTTACAGTGTCACAAAAGCATCCATTTTCCTAGTGTCTTTCCTAATATCATGGAAATGTCCCTCTACACCAGGTCCCATGCCTCATGGGTATTATTGTTCAATGATGTCACCTGGTGTTTGTTATACTTACCCCCTCTCCAGGCTCCTCAATACTCTCAGCCCCTCTCTCAGGGCTCTCAGACCCTCTGGTCCCACCCACAGCCTCTTGCTGGGTTCTCAGACCCTGATTTCCATGCTCAGCCCCCTCTTCCTGGGCTCATGGGCCCTCTAATCTGACTCCCACCCCTTCTGTGGGCTCGAGGACCCTTTGGTCCAGCTCACAGTCCCTCTCAGACTCATGGACCCTCTGGCCTGGCTCTCACCCCTTCTCTGGGCCTGTAGACCCTCTAATCTGACTTTCAGCCAATCCCTGGATCCTGGATCTCGTGCTCCCACACTCAGACACTCTCTCTGTCTTTAGACTTTCTTTGTTCTCGCCCTCGCTCTCAGCTCTGCTTTGTGCTCCAGGATCCGCACATCACAGTCCCAGCCCTTCCCTGGGCCTTGGGCTTGTGGATCCTACTCCCAGTTGTACTATCAAGGACTTAAAAGACCTTTTATAGGATTAGATTTGCATTTGGTTTGGATTAATTTTGTTGATCTAGTGATCTAGTGTTTTGCAATGGAGGGGGAGTACACGCTATTTAGGACAATATATCCCTGGAAGTGTAGCGTTCTTTTCTGTATATGGATGAGGCAAGTGAAGTAGCTTGGTTCCATCCTACAGCCATTGCATGGTTATAACTTGTGTCCTGAAGCTTTTTTTTTTTACAGAACTGCCACTACTGATGTAGTTGGCTGTGACAGTTCCACTCCAGATTTCCCTCCAATGGACCAGAATGGGTTGGATCATATCTGCAAAGTCTTTAAGCAGTATAGTGACATGCTGGTGTCTGTGGATGTGAACATGCTGCCTGTGGAGTGCAATCAACTGTGCTGTGACATGTTGCAGCACAGTTGGTCATGCTCCACAGACATCCATAGATATTGCTGGGTGCTGTGCCCTGACTTGGGATGTGTCTGCAAGTAGGGAAAAAGCCCATTTGCAGATACACCTATGTTGGGGAGCAGGAGGATCCCTGGTGTGTGTTTGCAAGTGCAGAAGGGGAGATGTGCCACAGGGATTCCCCCTTCCCCCCCACAAATCCCTGCAGACACCACTCCCCCCCAGCCCCAGGGTGTAGATACACATGCTGGAAGGATCCCTTCACAGGGGATTTCCCCGGTTCACACCTTTGAAAGCCTGGAGGTGAGGGACCTCCCAAGGCTCCTGGCATACATTTCTAGCAGCAGCACAGGGCATGGGCTGCAAACAGAGTGAGGACACCCTATGGGAGATTTCCAGCTCTGCACTTGTAGACACATGCTGCGGAAATCCCCTGAAGATGGATTCCCCTGGCACACGACACAGGGTGCATGCCTGAAAGTTGAGAACCTCTGCTTGCAGATGTAACCCTGGTGGCAGTGCTGCCTGCAGCCATGTCCACATTTTTAGGATCCTGGGGTGCCAATAGGTCTCAGTCAACTCCAGCTCCGTCTACAGGTTGGGAGCCACCACTCAGTGGAGTGCTCTCCTGTGGTCCTCCCCACACCAAACCACACACTAAATGACTATTTACAATAATTTATTATTTACAATAGTAACCGAGAAATTAACAGGTTCAACATCACATAGATAACAAACACAATATTTTCAATTAGCTCAATAATACTCTATACCAGCAAATAGAAGGAAATACTTATCAGATAGCAAAAGCAACTATATTATCAACTTAGCACACAGGCAACGTATAACAGGTATATACACCTAATCAGCCAGATCCCCACAGAATCAGTCTGCCCGCAGCAAATCAATGACCTGCGAGATGGTTGAAGTTGAGCACCTATGGAGTGGTGCTCACTCTGCCTCAGAAGAGGTGTGGCAATGTTGTCATCTGGTCAGAAGATGGAGTCCTCTGTCAGGACCTCAGGTGCAGTTGCTCCTGAAACCAGGGTTTCTTCCCTTTTCCAGTCTTTCCTGGATGCCTGCAAACAATCACACCGTCCCCGAATGCTTCCCCAAGGTAGCTCCCCCGTGTTTGGCACCTTCTCGGCTGTACTTTATTGAGCTTTCTGCTGGAGCTCCCACAAAGCCACAATTCCCTGCTACTTTCTTTAGCTCTCCCAGAAAACCTTCTCTAGCAGCCCCTTTCCCTGAGTCCCTCCCAGTAAATCCCTGCACCCAGGGAACTAAAGAGTGGGGAAAGGAACTGCTTTGCGCAAAGGCTGCTCCTTTAGTAAAGGATCCAGGTGATCCTGGGTACTCAGTAGCATCTCACTCAGCAACCACTCAGCAGCCAGTAGTCCTCTCAGAAGCAACTGTCCTGGTAGCAGCCCTCTTCAGAAACAGATCTTCTTCCCGCAGCCCTCAGCTACTCTCTCTCCCAGCACTCTCCCTTTTTTCCTGGGTTTCCTGCCCCGGAGCTGTAGCTGTCCAACGCGTGAACGCATGCTACAGCCTTCAGTTCCAAGCTTCGGCTGGTTATCTCGCTGCTGTATCTGTATGCACAGTCTGCTGCAAATCCACATCCCAGTGGTGTAAACACCCTGATTGGGCTTACAAATCCTTCAGCACCTTTACAGAAACATGAGCCCTGTGTTGGGGTGAAGCCCTAAAATGCCATGAGACCCTGGGTACGTGTCTGGATAAGCAGATAACCCTGATTTTCCCCACTTACTGAGATGCATCCCTGGAGATCACTGGGATGCATCTGGGTAAGTGCGGGGAAGTGAGGCAGACACTCCCAAGGATCGAGGGGCCCAATCCTGCCCCAGAATTCCCAGGATGCACAGGACCAGGCCTTCAAGCCCATAGAGCCCCTGCCTGTGGTGGGTGGCAGGAGAGCATGAGGACAGCTTTGAGCTGCCTGTGCCTTCCTGCAGTAAACAGACAGACACTGACTGCAATAAAGTGACACAGTTTATCACTACCTTCTGTTGTGGCTAAAAATGTGAGTATTTATGGACACGGACACCTCAGAGAAGGGGGCTCCAATCCACTGCTCCCCCACTCCAGTACAGGCCGGGCAAACCTCAGACAGTTCCCTCCCCTTCCTTCTCCCTCTCCCATTCTGAAGATAACAAGAAGGGGAGGGCTAGGCTGTATCAACACAGCTCTGCTCCTGGTGCATGCTGACAGAACTTAATGAAGGCATTCCACTTTGGAGTGTCTTCATCTGAACCCTCATGTAATGAGAGTTCAGACTGTTGTGTGATTGGGCACTTTTAAAGTGCTCTGCAGTTGTGCACTTGTCAGGGCATGGCTATAGAACACTTTTAAGGGACTGATTGCATGACAAACGTAACTTCTGTCTGTGCCCTGTGGCATGACAGGAGGTATGGACATGTGTTTGCTTTTGCTTTGTACTGCCATAAAACATTTTTATGATGGCTGTAGCACGTCAGGGTCCCAGGGGCAGCTGTGACTCCCTTTGGTGGTTCTGCCACCGTGTCCCACTCTGCCCCTAGGGTGCCTTCCCTTCTCATCTGCCACGCCTTGATGTAATAATAATGATAATAGGGAGGCTGGCCATGGCCCTGGTTCCAATGAACTCCCTGTTAGGGTTACCTGGCACCATGAATGCTGCGTGCCCCCAGAGGCTGGCGGGGCATGGCGACCACCTACAGGCAGCAGTGCCAGTGTCAGCAGCAGGGTGTGGCAGTGGTGAGTAGGGAGCTCCCACAGGCTGAGGCAGTGTTGGCAGCAGGGCGGGTTGGCAAGCACCACTGGTGACCACCTGCAAATGCCGCCAGCAGTGTCGACAGCGGCCAGCGACGATCGGGGACTGCCCGTAGATACCGCTGGTGGTATCAGTGGCGAGGCGGAGGGTGGTGAGCGGCAGCCGCCCATTGGCAGCACTTTTTGCAGGGGGTGCATGTGCACCTGTGTGCAACCCCTATGTGTCACCAATGCCTAGCACCCTACTGGTCCTCAGGCCCCTTGCTGGACCTCTCTCTATAACTGTACCTCTGCAGAGCACCTCAAGCCATAGAGGCTAATTGTGTGGCTCCAAATCCTTCCCTATACCATGCCCCAAGCCTTGTGGGTGTTACATTATTGTTGTTCTCCTGTTGGGGCTTTGGCCTAGCTGAGAGTAAAAGGGCAGAGTGGGCCCACTGTGTCAGACCTAGCTTTGAGGCACTAGCTCTGGTTTGTCCCTCTTGGGTGCCGGGCCCCTGGCCTCTGTCTGCTAAGCCTGTGGCCCCTGTGTGGCTGCACCCCTCTTGGGTGCCAGGCCCATTTTGTTGCACCCTTCTTGGGTACCGGGTCCCCGTCTTGCTCCATGGCCTTAATGTAGCACTGTGCCCACTCCAGGCTCAACAACTTCCTGTGACTGTGCCCCTAGCCCCTGTCTGGCTGTGCCCTGCTCAGGAGCCAGGCCTCTGGCCCGTCTGGCTCTGCAGCCTTACAGTCTCCCCCTCTCTGAGCTCAACAGTAGCTCAAGCCTTCAGTCTGCCCCTGGCAGGGGTCAAGGCAATTGTATGCCCCTCAGGCACTAATGGGACCTCCTTATACCACCTCTATAGTTCCAACCCGAACCACCGTGTAAACACAACATAAATATAAGCCCTCAGGCTATAATTAGGGACCTACCAAATTCACAGTGGAAGCAGAGTGCACAGTGGCTCCATTAATCTTGCATGTTCCCCCACGTGCACCTCTTCCCTTGCCCTCCCTACATTAGCAGAGGACCCCACCACTTCCTCCTGATCAGCAGGGAAGCTAAAACCATGGTTTTAAGCACAGTGCCCTTTTTGCCTCCCCACCAGTCAGCAGCAAACAGCAGGGCTGTCCAGGGCCCCTCAGCCAATCAGTGGTGGAAGGTAAGAACAGCACCATATTTAAAACTGCAGTTTTCACTTCCCTGCTGATTAGCAGGGTTCTGGGTTTTCCGTTTCCCATGGAAAAACAGAGAAAACCACGGATTCCCCATTTTTATCAGAGAAAACATGGATTTTCCCTTTTAGAAGAGAAACCCGTGGATTTTCCCCTTTTGCAAAGAGCTCTGCAGGCTGGCTGAGTTCCAGCCTCCAAGATCTGTTTGCAAAAGGGGCAGGGAAACCCTCAACCCTGCCCTGAGGGGAATGGTGAGGGGGAAAGGCAGGGCCCAATACTCACATTTACTGGAAGCTGCTTTAGGCTCACTCTTCTTGCTGGAGGTAAGGGGGGATTGGGGGTTGCAGGGCACAGCTGGGGTGGGGGAAGCTGGCTAGGGGATGAGGGAGCAGGAAAGGGGTTTTTCAGCTTCCCCACTCCCGGCTGGAGTGCTCGGCTGGCTGCAAACCTCTTCCACTCTCGGCCAGCTGCAATCCCCCCCCCACTCCCAGCCAGAGTGCCTGGCTGGAGAGTACCCAAGCTGGCTGAGTGAGTGAGGAGTTTTGCAGCTGGCCAGGCACTCCAGCCAGGAGCAGGAAGATTGCAAGCCCCCTCCCCCTCCCCCTCATCCCTCATCTGGAGTGCATGGCCAGCTGCAAACCCTGGGTTGCAAATGCTGCCCTCCCCACTCTGCTGCCCTCCTGCAGGCCCTCCAGAGCACAGCATGTGCGACTAGCGCAGCAGGGCACAGCAGGGCCATGCACGAAAGCTGCTTGCCGCTGCAAGCTCCACACTGCCCTGGCCACACTTTCTCTGTGTGCATGGGGACAGCACAGGATTGTGTCCCTCACTGCTGCCTCCGCCTGCAAAGGAAGTATGACCAGGGCAAAATGGAGCTTGCAGCGACAGGCAACTTTCGTGCACATCCCCCCCGTGTCCTGTTGCACCGGGTTGCACACACTGAGCTCTGGAGGGCCTGGGGGAGGGCAGCAGAGTGGGGAGCATGAGCCTGAAGCCTGCACCGACCCTTCCCCCACCCAGAGGTCCCCCCAGCCCCCCAGGAGTGCACACTGCCAGGGGGAGTTGACCCCGCCCAGGCCTGCAGCAGGAAGGCAGCAGGGGGGGAACCGGCTTGTGCTCCTGCTGTCGCAGCTGCTGCCTTCTTTTGGGGGCAGAGCTGGGGGGCAGGGGCTGCAGGTGGGGGGCAAGGGGCACAAGCAGGGCTGGAGGGCTGTGGACCAAGGGCAGTGAGGGACACCAACAGGGCTGTGGGGGGCATTTCATTTTAACCATGGATTTTGTGATTTTTATCAGAGAATTTGTGATTTTTTTATTGCGGAAAATCAGGGTCCCTGCTGATCAGAAGTGAGCCACAAGTGGGGCCCCTCCACCAATCAGCAGGGGGGAAAGGTATGGGGGAATCTGCAAGATTAAAGGAGCCACAGTGCACCCCACTTCTGCCATGAATTCAGTAGACCTCTAGCTACAACAAACAAAAGTAGTGAAAGCAGCCCTCTGCCCCTTTAAGAGGGCAAACCTTCCTTCACCCCTTGCATTGGCATACCTTCCGGCCTGTGCTTCCTGTGCACTCCCTGAGCCTCTGTGTTCCCACAGGCAGCCTCTCACCCCTGGGCAGCTCCTAACCCTGCAGCCAAGGTTGAACTATGTTGCCAGCCCAAGCCCCAGGCTTATATGCTCCCAGGGCCCAGCCTACTTCTAGTCAGCAGGCTGCCTGCAGGTGCCTAGTAATTGCCTCCCTGGTCTGTTGGCGCAGCAACCTGCACTTGCTGCCACAGCTGCCTGACTGGACTGCTATTATCTTAAAGGAACAAGGAGCCCCAGGCTCTCTTACGAGGGCACGAAAGCAATGTCCGGTTCCACCCTATCTAGCAGTGTGGTTGGCCTGCAGAGCTTTATCTATGGTGAGTCCCTAGCCAAACCCCAGGGCTATTTTCTCCCATACATGGTGCACTATTTCTCTCTTACGTAGACATTTCAGTGACTGACCCACTCTCCTCTTCAATTTGACATTAATTTCTTCATTAACCCTTTGGTTTCTATAAAAGATGCCTCCTTTCAGCTGCTGTCCCATCTCTCACATTCTCTTTGTCTGGAAGGGGGCTCAGAATTCTGCTGTGTTCCCTCCCCCACCACACATCTTGCCTGCACATTTTCTGAGCAGCTATCCTGGTCCTTCTCAACACAGATGCTGAACACAGACATTCCCTGCTTTCATTGCAGCCTCTCTGTGTTTGACTTCCTGCCTGAGGAATGTGAGAGAGGAGATGGCTCACCCCACCTTAGCCTAAGGCTTCATCTCACTACACAGAGAAACCAGGCAAAGTCAGCCATTTATGCTGGCTCATAAAGGCTTTAGTGGCAGACAATTGAGTTTTGGGAGGGAGCACCTGGAATAAGCAAGAGAATCAGCTAAGCCAGAGAGAGCCTGCTCTGATGCACTGGAAATCCAGAGCATAGGAGCAAAATTGATTAATTGAGTCTGCTGGAGCACAGAAATCGACACACTCCAGCAGCCTTCTGCACTGTGTGTATCAGCATTCCCTTGCATCTCTGTGCTGAAAAAATGGCTGCGGGGTGCTTTGGAATAAAACATGTTCAATGTGCTTTAGTTCCAAGTGCCCCACCACCACTTCTTCAGCATGGGGATGCTGACCGATGATGTGCAGGTGCTTTTAATTAGAGCAGCTTGCTAATTAAAGCATCAGGGGCTGTGTCCCAAACCACATGTAAAAATGCCCTTAATGTCCAATGTCCCACTCCTGCCCACCTGTGGCTGTCCAAAAGTCTACATTTGACTGACGCTACATCTGAACCTACATCTACTACCAAGGATCCCTATTTGCCAGGTACCTTCACAAAAGAAACAGAACAAGAAAGCACCTTTATAAGTAGGTTGAGGCCAGATATGCAGCTTTCTCAGACCTCCCTTGAGGAGGATGAAAACTGTTGGCTCTTTCATGAGGAGTTATTTTTTGTCAGAAGTGTGTATTAAACTTATTTTCTATCTGTGTGCAGCACTCGACACAATGGGATCCTGGACATTGCTACAAAACCTATAAATAAAGACTAATGATTAAAGAAGAATCAAGGGGCCAGATGCTACTCTCACACGTGTGTGTGTAAACTTGGGATAACTTGATTGCCTTCTGTGAAGTTACTGTGTATTTATTCTGATGTGACTGAGAGCAGACTCTAGACTAACATGTCCCCTCCCCTCAATTTAGGTTTGAAAAAATCAGAGCTCAGCCTGTTTCAACCCATCTGTATTTTGACTTGTTAGAATATCCCTTTCCCACCATTCTCTACTGGCCTTTTAAGTTGAAACTGGAACGTCAAACCCCAAAGTAAAATTAAACAAAAACCTCTCAGTTGACACTACTCAACCTTCTGAAGAAAGCCTCCTGCTACCCGTTTTGCCTTGAGAAGCTACAAAGGTAGGGCACAGCTACAGATTCCCTTTTGTTTGCTGTTCCCTTCCTTATACGTAACTGTAGTAGGTTCTTGGCCAGTGGGGCAGCCATGATGTCCCTTGGTGGCCATGTGTTCCCTGTCTGGCTCAGGTTCTGATGTAGCCCTCCCTTCTTTACTTTCCTGCCATGCCTTGTTCATATTAGAGACAGTGTAAGGGAGGTTGGCCATGGGCTGTTATGAAAGAGCCTGAGCCCCTGCAAATCATTACCAGGTCCCTCCTGGACCCCCTTTGCCTTAGCTCAGCCCTCAAACTAATAGGCCCTTCTCAGCTCACCTATGCCTCTGCAGGGCACCTCTAGCCTTAAGTGGAGATTGCATGGCTCTATTCCTCCCTTACACCACACCCCAAGCCTTGCGGGTGTTGCTGAACCATTATGCACTCTGTAGGGGGTCTTGACCTTATCAGCCTTCTCCCTCTATGCGTGAGGCCTCGGTGACCCAAGTGTTAACGGGACAGATTCAGTCCCACTGCAGATGCTACATTTACAGCATTGTCTTTTATTCACCCAGTTGTTGAACAAGTTTCCCACCCCTAGTTGGAAGGCCTCCAGGCTTTGGAACTGTGTTTTCAACTATGGCTCCAGGTAGGCTTAACAGTTGGCACCTCTGGTCCACAGGACACCGATCTGGTAATGTGTAGACAGCTTTTGGGGAAGCATAAGATGACGTAACCCTGAACTCCTTTCCACTGGATGTGGTGTCTGCAGGGTGAACTGAATAACCGTTATTGTCCATAGCACAGTGCAGGCCAGGGGGGATCTCTCCCGTAACCTGGGGATGAGCTGCAGCTGATGTTTTCGAGATGTTCCAGTGCTGGCATGAAGACTCCAAGCAATGAATGAGTCTGAAATTGGTTTCTTATTCCCAGTTCCTTATTCCCAGTTCCTGGTTTCTTATTCCTGATTCCTTGTTCTCGGTTCCTGGTTTCTATTTTCAAAGCTAATCTTTACATAAAGGTTGTTAGTAATGAATTATACAAGCTAAACAGTTTGGATCTCATCAAAATGTATATTTACTAATAAAAAAGTAAAACAATATAACGTATCAAGTACATAGCCCTGCCGGACCCAAAGCTCAGCTTTTGTGTGCCAGGCTGCCAATTCACAGACCTTGAGGCCCAAATAAAGAGCTGGGTTTGGGCTGGGATTACAGGTGAAAATCCTTTTTGGGTCAGCCCTCCACTTTTCCCTTGTAATAAACCTGTTTTAATTTAGCACTTGCTTATGAGTGGACAGGTTTGTTCACATTAGAATACCCAAGTTCAAATTTACTTTACTAAGTTGCTGGATGGGAGCTCAAGGTAAATTTGACAAGTTGGGGTATATTTGCACACAGCCATTCTTACTGGCATCTAGTGCAGAGATCAATTTTGGAATTTAAAAGGAACTCAAGATCTATCCCCCCCCAGCAGGTAAGTCTGTGGAGGAGGGGAAAGGTGTGGGGGGTGAGGCGGGGCAGATTGAGGGTCTAGCCCTAGCCCCAACTCCCTCCCTCACTTCTGTGGCCTCGATCTGCCCCCCCACCAACGGCAGTGAGGGAAGGAGCACAGCCAGTGGGGATGGCAGATACATGTCACCTGGGGTGACTGGAAAAGTATTTCCACTGGTATTCCCAACCCAAACCCAGCTCTTAATTCAGGCCTGAGAGGCCATGAGAAGCTTGAAAAGGGTCCAGAGGAGAGCCACACACATGGTTAGAGGACAAGAGAGCAAGCCTTATGAGGAGAGCCTGAGGGACGTGGGACTTTTCTGCCTGAAGAAGCGCAGGCTCAGGGATGACTTGGTGACAGCCTATAAGTATATAAGGGGTGTGCATCAGGAACTGGGAGAACGTCTGTTCACCAGGGCACCTCACGGGAAGACAAGGTCTAATGGTCACAAACTGCTTGAAGACCGTTTTAGACTGGACATAAGGAAAACTTGTTTACTGTCCAAGCCCCCTGGGCCTGGAACAGACTCCCCCCAGAGGTGGTGCAAGCACCTACTCCGGACACTTTCAAGAAGCACTTGGATGTCTATTTTGCTGGGATCCTTTGACCCCAGCTGACTTTCTGGCCCTTGGGCAGGGGGCTGGACCTGATGATCTTGCGAGGTCCCTTCCAGCACTAATGTCTATGAATCTATGTGAGTTGCCAGCCTGCCACACAGAAACCAAGCTTTGGGTTGGGCAGGACGGGGCCCAGGCTCCTTTAGGAGAGCCCCCGATTGCAGAGGTGTGTGGTTTGGGGTGAATTGAAAAGGATTTTGCCTCATAATCCCAGCCTAATCCCAGGTTTTTTTTCCAGGGCTATGGATTTGAAACATATTATTGTGTGATGGGCTGGCTGGCAGTGACCTAACCCAGGGGTTTTGAAAAGGCAAAAGATGATTGGAGGATTTGGGATTCCCTTTCCTCACCAATCAGGCCCCAGAGACTCACCCCTCATGTCCCCTGATTGGCCCCTTGGGTCACCTGGAGGGGGATAAAAGGGGCAGCACGGCTGACTCAGGGAAGAGACCAGTGAGGGACCATGAGGAAGGAGCTTCAAAGAGCTGAGCCAGAGGGGCAGAAGCAGTTGCCCCAGAAGAGCCTGAAGGAGCAGGACCTGCAGGCAGCAGTTGGACCTTTAGCAGCATGGCGTGTGGCTGGCAGGACAGGCTTCCCGTTGGGCTCCAGGATCCCCTACGAGAGGCTGTGGCTGGCAGGAAAGGCTTCCTGCGTCAGCAAGAATCTGAGCAGTGACCTGAGGGGTTCTCAGCTCGGCTTCCAGCTCCTCCAATCAGAGACTAGGCAGCTCAATGTGAGGCCAGGGCTCCAGGAAGGTCAAGGCCCCTAGAAGTTTGAAGCAATCCCAGCACTGGTGGCTGTGTGGCAAGTGTTTCTGCCTACCACATGGGAGACCCAAGTTCAAGTCTCAGTTTTGGTGACTTGGGGTGAGTGACCTAACAAGGAAAAATTCCTCTTGCAGTGGAAAGGGGCCATTGTGTTTTCCGTTTTTTCCCCTTCCAGGTACCTAGGCCCTATATTTCTTGGTCCTTTGACATTTTGTATTTTGTGCCTTTTTATATTTCCCCAACCAGCATTGTTTGCTCTGTTTGTTTTATATTTTGTTAACCCTGTCTTTTGTCAATGATTGTAAGTGTCTAACCTTTGTTGAATCCTGCCCCCTTGGGGCACTGTAGTGTCCACTCCACCCCCTGATTATGCCTGTTATGTTCCCAGTATTGTTCCCTCATTAAAAGGTATATAGTTAAGTCCCCAGTGGTGGTCTAGCTCTGCTCTATAGGGGAAGGAGAGTCCCTACACCTCCCACAGCGCTTGTGCACCTGCTTTGATCCTTTCAATTGGAGAGGGGTACCTTATGGAGTACAGCCTGAGCTACAATTGTAAAAAGTTATTAGTAAATACACATTTTTGATGAAATCCTAACTGTAGCAGGTGCAATTAATTACTAACAACCTTTCATTGTGTAAGGATTTAACTTTGCAAAACGAACCAAAACCGGAAACAAGGAACCAACTTCAGCGTGGTGAGCCATAGAGAATCCACCTTGCCCCGGCCCGCGGAACTCCCCTTCGCCGTCACGGGGCCCCATGGCTCATGTGGGTTTGCCAGGCCCCAGGAGCAGGCGGTGGCCGGGATGAGCCGGCCCCCGCGCCCCCTTCCCCAGTCCCGCCCCGCTTCTCTGTGGGCCCGCCCGACAGTGGGCGCCACAAGCCTCGAGCAGCCCCGG
>NW_005842322.1:1576322-1576633 GCF_000455745.1 Alligator sinensis
CCCCGCCCCCCGCTGCCTCTCGGCCTTGTCATTGGCTAGCGTTTATTTTGGGCTCCGGCTCCTTCCTCGTCCTTTCTGTTGTCATTGGCCAAAGCGTCTTTCGCGTCCCGCCCACCCCTGCGCCTTCGCCTTGCGACTGGGTAGACCATCATCTCCACCCAGTCGGTTCCCAACCAGATGATTGGGCCCCTCCCGCCGGCTTTCTGCCTCGGGATTGGGTGTGCCTCATCGATGACTCGTCCTCCCTCGGCCTGGGACACCGTAATCTCATTGGGCAGCGGGCCTGAGGCCCCGCCGCCTCGCTCTGGGCC
>NW_005842322.1:1576702-1581458 GCF_000455745.1 Alligator sinensis
CGCGGCCGGCACACAGGTGCGCGGGGCAGGGGTCCGCGCCGGGGCGCGGGCAGCTTGGCTTGGGCTGGTGCCACGAGGCCCCGCGCTCCCGGCCGGGAGTGGGCCTCCCTCCCTCCTTCCCCCTTCATACCGACATGATCAGATCGGGCCAGGCCCCGGGGGCGTCGCTGAGGTAGGGCCAAGCCCCCGCCTGCTGGAGCCCTGCGGCCCGTCTCCTCCCCTGCCTCGGGGCACCCGGGCCGGGCTGGGGCAGGGGCACGTGGGCGGCTATTGCAGCCCCGGGTTTGGCCTCAGTGGGCGGGTGCACGTGGGCGTCTGTTGCAGCCCCGGGTTTGGCCTCAGTGGGCGGCTGTGCCAGCTCCTCCCCACCGTTGGGTTGGCACCGGGGCCGTGGAGGAGAAAAGCCCTGAGTCCTTCCAGCGCAGTGTCTGTTTGCCTTGTTGCCCTGGTGTTGGTATTGCGGGCACCACTGGTCTGCTCGGGTACATCAGGTTGTCCCCAGGCGCCCCCTGCGCTAGGCAGCACCGCTGCCTTGTGAGGACCGTGTCAGCTGGCTGGAGCCAGTACCTGTCCAGGTGTCACTGGGACTTCGTGGCCATAGCAGAGAGTCCTGTTGGCTACTGGTGCGGTTCTTATGCTAAGGTTAAAGTACCAAGTGTGACAGCGAGTAGAGAGCTGGAGGGGTAAAATGGATGTGAGAAGAGCTCCTCTTTTCAGGCAGATTGAGCTTCTCACAGCCTTCTGCGGGAAGCAAGAGGCATCAACTGGCACATCTTGTGCAGTGGTTCTGATGTGTTCTGGTGACGTCCTCCCCAGCCCCAGCGTACCTGTCTTGCAGGAGGGAATCTGTGATTACCATGCTGACCAGCATCAACCAGGAGGAGGGACTGTCATTACTTTAGTGTGGGAGTATGTGGAGTGTCTTTTCCTGTTAAGGAATGAGATTTAATTATGTACCTGGCAACTGTCATCTTTCCTCCGAATGCAGCTGTAGCTGGGGGAGAATGTAGGAATTGCTTAACAGTGATCAGCAGTCATGTAGTGATTTTGGATCAGAAAGCAAAGGATTTGTCAGCATCAGCTAAGTGAAATTGCTGATTTAAAGTGCAAATTGGTGAAATGGACTGAGAAATGAATCAGGAACTTCTGGGCCTTTTGCTTTCAGTAGAAAGGAAAAGTAAGGGAAGCTAGAGAAAACGATAGCTGAAAATAATTCTGTTTCTGCTTTGTGATGCCTTAGCACAGTGGTTCTCAGCCTTATTGGATTCAAGGTACCCCTCCAGAACTCTTGTGAATTGAGTGGCATCCAACTTCAAAAACTAATTATTCATATTTCAGTTCTTGCCTCCTTATACAGGGCCTGGGCAATAAGTGCAGGGCATCATCCAGGCAGGGACAAGCCTGAACTTGGCTTATCTGCTTAACTTACGTGCATATCTCCCCACACCTCATGGTACCATTGAAAGGACCTAGTGGGACCTTGCAGTGCCCTGGCATCCTGGTTGAGAATCTTCGCTTTAGCACTGTGACTTGTGGGACTACATCTCTACATTCAAGGATAAAGCATGACCAAACACTTTGCTAGTGTGTCTACAAAAATAAGTTTATATAAGACTAATTAAATGGGGAAGTTTTGGGGAAAGGTGTGGAGGTGATGTGAGAAATGATCATGGTAATGGCAGGCACTTTGCCCATCTAGAGTTGCCAGCCTAGCAACTCACAGCCCCTCAGGCCTGAATTAGGAGCTGGGTGTCCCTTTCTTCCCCAGCTTCCCTTCTGTGCTTTCTTTATGGGTTTTGTTTGTTTTAGCTTATAAAGTTTTGATTTGACGTGTATGGTACCTAGCATAAGGAGGCCTCACTGTGCTGCAGCAGTATAAAGAATATTGTATGATTTTAAAAGTGTGTGCATGCGCATGCTTGCTTGTCCTATTCAGTAGTTCATTTTTGAGGGTGTTTTAAAGGGGATGGCACAGTCTGTATTTTGGGACACTTGGGTAATGCTTTTGGGAGGGATTTTTGTGGCCTGAAGTTAATGAGGTAGAGTTGGGAGAAATGTATCCCTTTAATTTAGGCAAGTGTTGTTCAGAACTGCTGTTCAGGGTATTCCTGGCAGTTAACAATGCCAGGGGAAGTAAAATGTATTGGATGCACTTTTCCAAACTGTTTTATTCCAGAAGGAATCTTTATTTTACAATATCAAAATTGCATCGGCTTCATTATGTAAGGGTGACTCCAGACTTCTGTTGCTATCAAGACATGCAGAAAGAATCATAGGAGGCTAAACAATACAGCCTTGTGTTCCCTTCTCTAGTTTGCTTGGCTTGGGGCTTGTGAAAGGCATGAAGTTCCCTTTACTTGATTTTCTTTAAGTGGATATTATGCTGAAGGAGGGGAAAATGTTAAGCTTCTTGGTATATATAATCAGTAAAAGAACTTTTAGTATGCCATTTTCCTAAAGGCACATTTTGGAATGAAATAATTAAGCTGAAGAATTCTAACTGGAATACTTGTTATTCAGTGGTGCTCTGTACTAAAAACAGAACAAAATCCCACTGGTTATTTCAGCTTTGCAAAATTGTCATTAAAACTTGCTGACTCAAGCACAGTCTTTCTGCCCATGTTTTACTGCAATGGGAAGAAAAATCTCTGATGTTTTACCTGTTAGAAGTGGGTGGGTGTACTTGATGGCATTTTGCAAAGCTGAGACCTGTTTGAAATAATGATTCAGGTTCAGCTGCAACCCAACAATTTTTCCCCTATAATTTGTAACTTAAAGAATGAAGCTTTGCATTTAAAGATGCTAGGCATAGGTCAGGAGTACCAAACGTTCATAGAGCTCTGCACTGGATCTGGATTGTAAGGCCATGCCTTCCTGATAGGGGGTCTGTAGCCAGGAATTCAGCGGTGGGCCCTGTGCCTGCTTGCCTCAGCCTCTCCAAAAGCCCTGGAAGCAGGCTGAAATGGCTCTGCAGGACATATATGGCCCTTGGTCATGGCTCTGATACCCCTGGTATAGATGAAGATTTTTTTTTTTGATATAGTGGTAAAGAAGTTGCACAAAATGCTACCATGATTTATGCTCTACCTTCAGGTTAATCTGTTTGCTCTACTTGGCCAAAACTTTATGGAAAAGGCTGAGTTAAATACAGTCTTTGGTATTGTGCTTCACTAACAACTGATGATGCAAATAGATACACATGCTTTGAGATTCCTCTTGATGTTGGAGCAGAATTCTGATCTTACTTGGAAAATTAAGGTGCTTGATAGACTGGGATCAGCTTACTATTTATCTTCTACTATTACTATATTTCACAAGAATGATGCAGTTCAGTCATAATCTAGGTCTGCCATCAAAAACCCCAGATAATGGGGCATATGACCAACAGGGCTCATAAAATCCTTGCCAAAGGGTCACATTGAGCTTAGGTGTGAGGGTGCTGACATGATCAAGGTATGCCCTTTAATCTTTCTGAGAGAACTTCACAGGCAATGAATGTGTCCATGTTTTTAAATAAAGTCTTAAAACCAATCCATCTCCTCTGCCATGAAAGAACAGAAAAGGGGCGCACCTTTTTGTTCCTCTACTGCATGCAGCTTAGTGCAATGATATTTTTGGCATATATTTAGCCAGCGATAGATGTGATGTACAGAGAAATATCACCTATTAGGCTGTTATTACTTTTAAAAATGCCTTCTGACTTACCAAGAAACTGTTTCTACGTTAGCCACAATGTGGGGAGTAACTTCTGAATTTGAATTGCTAGTCTGTTTGACTGGTGTTTGTTACCACTGCTTATAAGTGGAGTGAAAGATGAAGGTTCTTGGCCAAAAGCGCAAATATGACAGTGTTGATAGAGAAAGAAGGGATGGATACCAAAAAGTTTTCGTTTTATGGTGTGGTTATCTTTTCACACAAGTTTGGAGTTGGAGGTCTTGCATTCTGTTCCCATCTTTTTCTTACTAACTTTGTTGGTCAAGTGTCTAATATTCAAACTGAAATATTTGAAGTTAAGCACTAAAGATGTCAAATGGTATGCAGAGGCAGAATGGCTACGGCCGTGATTCTTAACCAGGGTGCCATTGGATCCTTTTAAAGATACCATGCAACACTTGCAGCATTAAGTGTGCAAATACCTATGTATGATTCACAAGATAAACCCAGAGATTTTAAATAGGAATCCAGGGTGTCAAACATTTGGACCTGCTGTTGTCTTTCTGAGTTGTTTTAGAACAAAAGAATGGCTCTACTATTTTTCTCTCTTCTCTTCTCCCCCCCCAATTAGACTTGGAAGACCTTTGAGAATAAGGCTATGTGGATATCTCAAGGGAGCTAAGTCTTCTGAGATGTAAAGCACTTAGAACTTGTTTGATTTCGGTGGCAGCTGTGGGTGACAAACATCCCTGAACAAGATCACTTAAAGCATTGGTGTTAAACTTGCTCCAGGCCAGATTTGGACCAATGGGGTTCCTCCCAGGCCAGCGTTAAGTGCAGTGGGGCTGTATTTGGCAGCGATATGTTCAGGGCCTCATTCATCAGGGTGCAGGGACCCAAATTCTGTTATCAGGACATACCTCCAACTTCTGGTAGCTTGCTAGACTACTGGTGTGTCTGTCACATGTTTGATGCCACTGACTCAGTGTCTGAATACAGGTTAAGGTGTTTGACTTTGGACCCCTGTACTTGGAAATGTTGGTCTTTGCATCTTGATCATATTTTTAAATTAGGCCAGGGGAAGGCAAGAAGTAGGAAAGAG
>NW_005842322.1:1581489-1591070 GCF_000455745.1 Alligator sinensis
AGACCTAAAAAAAACTGAACATATTCGCCAGTGGTCCCTGCAGAGTCTAATAGAGGCAGGGCTCTCCTTAACTGCTCTTCCTTCCCTGCACAGTGTCATAGTATAGACAAGCCAATCCATGTTATTTGGAAGGTAAATAAGTGTGTGTGGGGGAGAATCAGGTAATAAAATCAGTAAGTGAAACTGGTAGGTTTATTAGTGTGAAGACTGTTCTCCACGTTCTGTGAGAGGCAGTTCCTGTTCCTACACAAATGAGCTCAGACTGCCCTTCCAGTTCTCTTCAGTGGAAACTTTGCTCTGTAAAGGAGTGCAATGTGGACTCTGCTATTCTTGTTACTGCTGTGTGATCTGAAGGTGAGGAAGGGACAGGGAAGTATTAATCTTAAATTAGTTGCGGGGAGACTTTCTCCCTGCCTGTTCTCCTCTGGCAACAGTGAATGCCAGTGCTGCTTACTGAAGTTGTGACCTCCTCTCACTGCTCTGAGCCCAAGTAGAGACTTTGGGAGTTGGTAGGGAAGTAATAATGTGAAACTAAGGTCTTGGGAGATGGAAAAGCCTCTCCAGTCTTGTCTGGCATTTCATCTAGACAGCTTCTCTTCTGCTCTCTGCCAAATCCTGTATTTGCATTTCTGTGCAACCATGACAACAGTAAATCTTCTCCTAGATCCAAACTCTGTGTTTGTGGTTAACTCGCTAGAAAAATGTGCTTCTTAAAATCAGTTAAATGATGGGTATTGCAGTAGGGATCAATTAAAGTATTATGAAAGGTGGAAGAAAAATGAATGGCATGATCCCCCTGCCAAACTGCATTACAGTTAAGGGAGAATGAATGCAGATGGAGAGGGTCTGATCCTCTTCATGCTCCTTGTAGGTTAGTGCTATAGTTACTATTTCAATATAGTGCCAGAGTGTAGTGGAGAAGATAAGATAAGAACCTGACTTTCCCCCAGGAATTCAGCATGAAGTAATTTGGTGAACACAGGAGGAAATGATTGCAGTCAAGGGAAATGAGGAAAGGCTATATGAAATACAGGTGAGAGGTTATCTTCAGAAGCTATGTATGCTGCTGTTGTTGGTTCTTGCTGCAGGCCCACCTGGTATAGGAGTGTGGGTTAGTATTAGATTGTTAAAAGTGGGTTTGGAGGAGTAGGGAGGTAATTTGGCATAAGGAATTGAGACAGACATTCTCAGGCCTGGAGGCTGCATAGGAAATTGTTTTTCTGTTTGCAAAATATTCTGAACTGGCGCACATTTTTCCCATGCAGCTTAATTGCTGCTGCACTTGTTTCTCTAAATCAGGGGTGGGCAATTATTTCAGGCAAAGGCTGCTTACTGAGTTTTGGCAAGCCATTGAGGGCTGAATGACAGCCAGTCTGGGGAAGATGAATATTAATTTTCTAAATTTTTTTAGGGACCTGGCAAGCCAGATAGAATAGCCTGGTGGTAGGCTGCATTTTGCCCATCCCTGCTCTAAACAGTAAAAGAAAAAGCTGTTGCTAGTGTGGCAATACATTAAAAAGTTATCCTACTGTTGATTTAAAATGGGTAGGTGATAACAGTACATTGTAATAGTTCAAGATGTGTTTACAAGCTTCCATGGTAACTTACTGGAACTCAATAGTGTCTACTGAAGGGAGATTATTCTTGTGAACCAGAAGTGTTCAGTAAAACTGGAAAAGCTGCAAGAGCTCTTCCACTTGAAATGGTGATCCTTGTTGTGTTCTTAGCAATAGGCATAAGGCTGATCTTGTAAGTTTTAAGCAAAGTTGGATTCAGTCAGAACAGATTTGAAACTCAGGTACTATAGGAAGTGGTTTTATTTATTTATTTATTTTAAGATGTTGTTAATTGCTGCTTCTGGTCTTAAGTGCCAAGCACAGTTATAGGGAAAGGATTAAGTATAAAAGAGGTTTAAATCACTGAAATATTTTAAGTCACTCACTAAGCATTTTCCAGAAAATTCAAATTAAGGAAATGGTTGACTTAAGATAGGAAAATATCAGTGTAAGGTAAATAACTGTTAAATGTTTTCCAGTGATGAGGGAGTACTGTGTTTGTCTAAATCCAAGGCCACTTTGAATTTAAGGTGACTCTATCCCCAATAATTAGACTGTATACATGGGAAATTATAGCAAGCTTAATTTTTCATGTATAGAATTTAATTAGTGGAAGGTTATCTTAAATTTGTTACCCCCACTGCTGTGGCAGGGAAAGCAGTGAGTGAAGGGCTAGACCCCCACCCCTTGCTCCCTCCCTGCTGTCTGCCCTGACCTCTATTACATGACCCCCTGTCTCTCTGCTTGTGATTATCTGTTGCCCTCTCCTGCCCCTTCCCTTTTTGTTGTAGTTCTGCTTCTCCAGGGAAGTCAGCAACAGGAGCTGTGGTTAGACTCCAGCCCAAACTGGCCAGGGTGAAGTGGCAGCAGCTCCTGTCTGGGTTGGGTCCAGGCTAGAGGGACCAAAGCTGGAGCAGAAGGGGGGGGCCTGCTGGGTGGGGAACAGGGATGTAAATACTGATTTAAAAACTATCCATTTAACCTGTTGCGATTACAACATGTAAACAATTACTTGGTATGGCAACTCCCAGCCTGGCCCCTGTGGTACTGCTCTGGCTCTGCCTGCAGGGCTCCACTTCCCGGCCTGGCACACTGGGACTCTTCCAGTCTCCTCAGATGGCAGAGACTCAGTGGCTCCCCAGGGGCACATCTTGCAACAAGCCAGGCTGGTGGGCAGGCCCTCTCTGGACTGGGGGACACATGCAGGGGGGGGTGACAGCTGCAGCAGTAGAAAGCACAGAGCATCCCAGTAGATCCTAGAGCTGTTTTCCTTGTGGACAGTAGAGTAGGGAAGAAGGGGAGGGGGGCTAATACCTAATAGGCTGTGTGGATCCTGGTACAGCTGCTGTTAGCCTCCCTGCTGTGAGCAGCCCAGTCCCCTTGGTAGGTGGCAGAGGCCTGCCTAGAGCCTGGGCTGCTCTTGGCAGTGGCTGCTCTAGGGTCCATGGAGCCTAGCTATAGGTCACTCCTCCCTGCCTCCTCCCTCCTTCCTGCCTGCCCTGCCACCTTCCAGTTCCTGCTGGGGCACTGAGCCTTTTCCCTTCCTTGTCAGACTCTGCCCTGCTCCATGCTAAATGATAACCAGTAAGCTATAACTAGTTATAACTGGGCTTATTGGTTAAACGATTTTAACTGTTCAAATCCCTAGTTGGGGGGGACATACCCAGTGGTTGGCATACCTGCCCTTGCCTCAGGTGGGCGAGGGGGTGGGGAGGAGCAGGGGCAGTGCAGATGCAGCTGGAAATTGCCTAGCCTCAGTGGAAGATGTAGATGCAGCTGGTAACTGTGCCCACATTGCGATCAGAGTGGGGGGCTGGGAAAAATGAAGGGGATGTGGGCACAGCTTCCAACTGTCTGGAAGCTGTTTCCAACTCAGGGAAGCCCCCAGCCATTGCCAACTCACATTGCACCAGAGCCAGATCCACAGCCTGTAGCTAATAAAGGTGGCTGGCAAGGACTTGTGACCTGGTCATCATTTTTATAACTGTTGCAATGAAGTAGGATAAGTGTTCCTGAATGTTAAGATGGCTGCATTTTAAAAAACAATTCTGAGTCTCCTTTTTTGTTTTTGAGGGAAGTAGTTTCATTTCTTAATCAAGATTTGTCAGGGATTAGGGGTACCACTAGAATGCTGACTTTGGTTCTCCATAGAGTTCTCTTAAAATCAGATTGCTGAGAAGTGTTTTCTCGGGAGAGGCATTCTTATGAGAATAGAGTAATGATGACTGTGGAAGTTGTTTTCTTATTACCAAATTAACAGCAGCAGCCATTTGAATCAGATTCTTTATTTGGGACAAGGGTGGAATGCAAGGGACAGTAATTAAAAACAAATGATTTTAATTTTTTCCCAATCCACAGCTGTGTAAAGTAGGCTTTGAATACACAGTTGAATTCTTCTAGTAACCATAAAGTAAAAAAAACAAACAAAACCAAACCCACACACAGAGCTGTTAGAAAACTTGTGTTTGTTTTTGTTGTTGTTGTTGTTTTTTAATTCGAAGAACTAAACCTCAAAGCTCTCATTTTATGTTACATCTCATTGATTTCCTTTGGAGTTTGTCCATGTAAGGACTTAAGTGTTTGGCCTTTAAAGGGCCTTCTCCACTTCAAACTTTTTGTATCATACAATAAAGGACATGTTCATATTCAGTGTTTTAAAGGGGTAGAGCATGCTGCTTACTACTCATAAATTGAAACTTGCTGCTGTAGTCTTGTGTTGAACAGAAAAGGTTTTACTTTCAGCTTCAGTTTTTCTAACAAGTGCAAAGAGAATGTTGTGAAATCTCTTTGGAGCACATGGGCTTAATTGCAGCCCTTCATTGAATATAGTTGTAAGAAGCCATTAAGTTCCTTTATGGAATTGAGTACTTGAAACTGTTTCATTATCATCCAAAACAGAGACCCATGACAAGGCTGAGTACCCTAGTTTACTGGGTTTCCTTGAAAGTTGTTATAACAACTACAGGGGATAAAGCAGTTTGGAGCCATATGTGCCTGTGTGAGGAGAGAAGCAGGAGTAACCAGAGATTGAGAGAGAGGAGCAGGAATTAGGGTGCACTAAAATCAGCAGTTGGGAATATGGCCCAGACAGCATGCAGAGGGAGTTTTGGCCTAAGTGGTGCACAGCCTTTTTCCCCCTTGGGCTGGATGGACTGTGCTCAGTCCATCTGCAAGTCAGATAGCTGGAGGGCCCAATCCAGCGCTCAGGGTGGTGAGGCAGAGCCCCATCCAGCCATGTGGGATGGAGGGGGTTGGGGAGTAATTTGGCCCTGATCCATTGTGTTGGGGAGGGAGTGTGGCCAGGCCCTGGTTTGGCCGGTGGGGGAAGGAGAGGCACATGGCCCAGTGCTGATCTGGCTGCATGTGGGAAGGGGAAAGAGTGTGGCCTGCTGCCAATTGGGCTGAGTAGAGGAGGGAGAAGGAGGCATGGCCTGGCCTACATCCAGCCTAGTGAAATTGGAGAATTTGACAGCAGAGGAGGGGTGGCAGTATTACTTGCCACTGCTTCCACACTGTCAAATTTCCTGATCTGTGGTGAGCTCTGCAGGCCAGATACCATCCATGGCCTTGTGGGCCAGAGGTTGAGCACCTGTGGCTTAGGTTCTGATTAGAGAGAGGTTTAGAACTTGCAAAGGACCCCCTGTTTGTTTCCTCCTTTGTTCAAAGAGTTCCCGTAAAATGGAATTCAGCAAGGGAATAACCAACTCCAGGGTCAGTTTCTTCTAATGCAAGCCGTCTAGATCCCCACAGCTGGTTAAATTTTTGGTCCAAATTGTTAAATGATGTATTCATTTGGACTAGTTTGCTCAAAATTGAGAAACTGCCTGGGAGTGGGTACAGGGGAAAGGAAAGCTTGATTTCCTCTTCCAGTCTAGAAATAAAAACCAAGTGGGAGGGAGTGGTGCCTGTGTATGCATGCAGCCTTGTTGCCTGTGGCTCATCTGCCATGGCCCCTGCTGCTGTGTCCCCTTGCAGCTTAGAAGTTGAACAGACCTGATTTGAAGGATGCAGCAACCAGACTTTCATGGCTGTTTAGGCATCTATACAACCATGCTCTCAGGTGCAGACGAGTAATCTCTAATGTAACTACCTGCAATTTTTAAGTGCTAAATACCATTTTAGCGGTCACTTTGAGCCAGATTTTCAGAGACAGTTTATTCATTGCAGGTAGTGCATGCTTTGTTTAATCAGTTTTAAATGCAAAACTTTTTTAATGCCTTTTTATGTATTTAGTGCACAGGCTAGGTATAATTAACTCTTAAAATGCTGGATTTTGTGCACCTGAGTTGAAATTTCTTTGCATCTGGACAGAAAGAAATGTATCATTCATTATTTTCTAACATAATAGAAATTTCCCTTAATCTGAGTAAGTGTGTTAAGGTGGGTGGGTGTGTGGAAATGGAGTTCCCTTCTCCTTGGTAAAAGGGGGCACCAGAATTAACACAAATGCCGTATTTAGTTACAGATCAAAATGTTTGGTTTGTCAACCAATGAGTATGAACCATTTAGTAGGAAAAATAACCTAAACTAAAAATGCAAAGTAAGATTAATGTCAGTTATTTAAAGCAATTTTTTTTTTGTTCCTGCTGATATAAATCATGATTATAATTTACTCTGGTTTGGGGGGCAAACAGTATATTGACTTTGCCATGAAATACTTCTTCATTTTGAAGCCTTGGCCCTGGGGTTAGGGTTAGAGATGATGGATGTAGCAATGCAAAATACAGAAGTAGTTGCCTCTAGGGGTAAATTAATGAGAATTGCCACCAAATAAGGGGTTGGGGTGGAGGGTTGTAGCTTGCTTGACATTATTAACAAGTGCAGTTGCCTTGTAGAGCCAATGTGCCCCCTCTCAAATTTGCTACCCTCATGCCTGCATGCCAGGATATCTGTCTAAGATAAATGATTTGGAGTGTGGAAATGCTGCCCATCATGTAGCTAATGAGAAAAGTGCAAGACTTCTAGCTAGGTCTCTGCAGTATGTGTGGTATGTGGCAGCAAAATGCTAATAAATTTTAACATGAGTCTAGTGAAGGACTGTTCCAGCATAACTGATCCTGTGAGGGCATTTAAATAGAATTTGCCATTTTCCGTTGATTCCCTTTCCTTCCAGCAAAAGGAGTGTAACAATCTCTCTAATGCTGAAAGCTGTGGTATCATTTGTATTGGGCAATAGTATATTGTAACTATATGTTTTTGTTTTTTTTTATCTACTATTGTCATTGTGGCAGAGGAACTGCCCTTAAAGTAGGGAGGGTTAAGCCCAGCTGTGCTATAAAATGAGTACAAAGTTGAATAGTTTTGCAGGTTTTGGTCGTAAAACCCACGTATAACTCATTTGCCACCTCTGACTTCTGTATAATGTTTTGGCTACAAATACCCCTGGCTACTGGCCTCCTTTGCCAATACCCTGTTGCTTGTTTCCTTCTGTTTGCAAATGACTGGATCGATAACCTACCCATTTCATATGGAACAAAACAGAACAACCCACTGGTTCAGCAATGCATGGCAATGGGAGCACATGGCTGGTGTTTTAACCACACTGATTCTGGAAAAACCTCCATATTGCACTCAGTTTAACATCTTGGTCTTGGCCTCCCAAGCCAATTCATCAGTCTTAGTCAGGGGTAGGCCCTGCTTGTGTCCCTTGCCCCCCACTCAAAGCCCTTAACCCCCAGCCCTGGTGCCCCCCAGCCCTACTGCCCCTGCCTCCCAGCTGGCAGCAGCTCCCCAGAGCCGGGAGGCTCCAAACAGCTGTGCCAGCTCTGGGCTCCGGCATCAGCTCTGCACCGGCGTGTGGGGGAGGGGCCTGAGGCGACGCAGTCCTGGTCTCTCCCCTGTTCCTAGCACGGAGGTGATAGCAGGGCTCCGGAGCCCAGCGCAGCTGTTTGTAGCCAGCCCGGGCTCTGGACAGCTGCAGCAAGCAGCAGGCAGGCTGCAAACAGCAGCACTGGGCCCCACAGCTCTGGCATCAGCTCCATGCCGGCAGCGACTGCACAGGCACCTCAGGGCAGGCAGCAGGGGAGTGCAGCCTATCCCGAGGTGCCTGTTCACTCACTGCTGGCACGGAGCTGATGTCGGAGCTGTGGAGCCTGGCGCAGCTGTTTGCAGCATGTCTGCTGCTTGCTGCAGCTGCCCAGAGCCTGGGCTGGCTACAAACAGCTGCACTGGGCTCCGGAGCCCTGCTATCACCTCCGTGCCGGGAGAAGGGGAGAGACCAGGACTGAGCTGCCTGGGGGGGGGGCCACCTGCTCAGAGGCATGCCTGCACGCGCCGGTGCAGAGCTGATGCTGGAGCTCAGCATAGTTGATTGGAGCCTCCCGGCTGCAGTTGGCCCTGGCTCTGGGGAGCTGCTGCCAGCCGGGATCCCGGGCTACTCCCAGCAGGCAGCTGGGACGCTGCAAGCCCCGCTGGGAGAAGCCCAGGCTCTGTCGCTGGCAGCAGCTACCCGGAGCTGGGGTTGGCTGTGGCCTGCCAAGCAAAATGGCCTTGTGTGCCATGCTTGGCATGCATACCAGGGGTTAACCTAACCCCTGGTCTAGGTTAAAGCCTGGTGCCTTACACCTAACTAGGCATTCATGCTGTGCAAGGACAAGGATATACTTATTCTTCATGTGAAAAAAATCCTACAAGGGGCTGGGCCCAGTGCCCCATATTGCTTCCGACAAAACTAAAGGTGATTGCATTCAGCTGCACACCCCTCTTCTTTTCTGGGCTCTGGAAAAAGATTTGCTGCTTGTGCAGCTGGCTGAGTTGAAAATGTATCAGCTTTTACTGGAGGTTGATTGTGTAGAGAGGCAAAGCATTCATAAGAAAACAAACAGGCTTGTTTCTAAACTCTGCCACAAACTTGCTTACAAGGCAATTTTAGGTAACATTGTTAAAGTTGTTGTAGAAACTTTTTTTATAGGGTCCCTTTCTAATCTTATCGAATTTGCATATCCCAGTGTTAAAAACAAAATAAGAGTTTTGTTTGCCTTCTACAATATTGCTTTTACACATCACGTTAGAAACTTCCAAGTGGTAGCCTTGAATCAGCCCAAAAGTGGATGATCATCCACAGCATTCTTAAGTGGTGCATTTGAGTTCTGGACGTTTGGCCAATGCTGTGTAACGTCTCCAGGTCTTGTTTCTAGTATAATGGTTGTCATACGAAATAGGCTTTTTTACAAAAGGCTACAGTAGTAGAGTCAGAGAAGTAGGGCTAGAAGGGATGTCCAGAGGTCTAGTTCAGTGTTCCTCAACCCATGGATTGCGACCCAAAAGTGGGTCACAAGAATATATGAAAGGGTTGTGGACAAATTAAAAAAAAATGGATCAACAAACTGTAAAAATCGATTCTCGTTTAAAGGAGAAAAATGTTGGAAGCTGTGACTTTTCCCTTGCAGGCTGGCAAAGTTCCAGCCTGCATGAGGCTGCTTGGGGGCCCCCTTCCCCACACACTGCGGGGCTAGGGACTGGGGGTGGGGGAGCAGGTCAGGAGTGAGGGGCACTGGCAGGGCCAGGGGGCTATTTTCTACTTTAACTATTTATTGGGTTGGGACTGACCATCTATGTTTACGAATGGGTTCTGGTACAAAAAAGATTGAGAACCACTGATCTAGTCCAACCCCTGACTGAGGCTGGATCCCTATCCAAATCATCCCAAGCAAACCATAATCTAAACTCTACATAAAACTTGTGTCAACCTTGACACAACACAAACCTAACACCCTAACCTGCCACAAGTAAAGTAGGGGAGCCTGGGCAGCCAATGCCCTGCTTCTATAAAGTGTTTACAATATAGTCTAAAGAGATCCTGGTAGAGGGCCATGACCCCTGGTGCAAAGGAAGGCAAAAACCGGCGCCATCCATACCAATCTGACCATGGGGTAAAATTCCTGACTAGGGATGTGAAATCGGTTAAACAATTAATCATTTAACCGGTAAGTGCAGTGATAACTGGTTAGCTTACTGGTTATTTTTTAGCTTGGGGTAAGGGTAGTCTGGTAGGGAAGAGGGGAAGGGAAGCCACATGGTGCCCCA
>NW_005842322.1:1591080-1594969 GCF_000455745.1 Alligator sinensis
GAGAAGGAGGGGGAAGGGCAAGGGGGACTAGCATCCATAGCTTGAGGAAAACTGTCAACAACCTAATGACTCATCAGCAGGCATTCTGGCTTTCTCTGATCAAAAAAAAAAAAAAATCCCCAATTTTTGGATATAAAAAAAGAAAACCAAGACCCAAATTTTTCCATGATTAAAATGAAACACCACTATATAGATAGATAAGGGTGTGTGTGTGTGTGTGTATTCTAATATAATAAAGGACTCAGTCCGCCTATCTGTCTGTCCATAACGCTCTTACTGAAACAACCAATTAGAGCGCTCCAAGGGCGTTAAGACAGGTGGCGGCAGTGTAGCAGAGCACCACCATGACAGCGGGGATGGAGTGGATGGGCAAGGCCGCATCAGTTAATAATTTAAATGATATAATTAGAGGAGTTCAAACAAATACGTTTTAAAACTATGTTTACACCCCTATCCCTGACCCCAAATATGGTGATTGGTTTGACTTGAGTGTAGGGGCAAGATCTTCTAGCCAGGAACCTCTGGCTCTGCTCTTTGCAGGAGAATTGGCACACCCCAGTTGAAGTCCCCAGCCTTGGCTATAGCCAACAGCCAGTGCCTCTGGGATGGCTTGAAAATACCCTGACACACATTGCCTCCAGCCCCCCTTCTCTGCTATGATCAAAGCCCAGAAGCGTGGGAAATGCCCACAGTAGAACATAGGTGTAGTTGCAGCTAGATCATCCCCCCACCATTGGCTGTTCAGCCTGTTCTTGAACATGTCCAGTGATGGAGAGTCCACAAGTTCCCTAACTAGTCTTTTCCACTGCCTCACTATTCTAACAGTGAAGAAGTTTTTTATAACCTGCTGCAATGCAACACTTATTAAAAAATCAGTTTTAAATCTCTCTGACAGAGAACCATTGCCACTGGTTAAGCTTCAGACTTCAGAGTATGGGTCTAACTTTTCATCTTTCTTAAGTTACTGCTGGGTGGCAGGTCAAGTTCTAGGGTTAAAGGCTTGTTTGTGAAAATGCCTTCACAATAGTGTAAGTCAGGCACTTCACTAATAGCACCTACAAGTTTCATCAAATTGTTTGGAGTGTAGGTATGAGCCATAATTCCTTTCTATCTGTTGTTTTTTCTTTTACCCAGAAGAGAAATCTGTTCTAGCTTCACTCTGTCGGGGTGAGCTATGCTTGCAGGAAGGTTGCTTTGGTGCTGCTCTCTATGTAGGTACAGGGTTCAGTTCACTGGTTATCAAGCTAACAGTTCCCTTTTTGTTGGCAGCAATTCTATATAACTTCAGAGTTTCAGTTTGATTGTGTATGTATATATATATATGTATGTGTGTGTGTGTGTGTGTGTGTGTGTGTGTGTATATATATAATCTAACTTGTGTAAAATGTCACACTGACATTCTGAGCTTCAGAAAACTTGGTGACTGATTCTTGGACAGGCTGACAAGGTAAAGAGAAAATGAAGCCATGGATACAAGTTTGGGCAAGCATTCCTAGTAGCTGGCAGTGGTAGTGTCAGGAATGCATGAAGTGAAAATAGCTGATTTTTTTTGACTGAGTAAAATTTTGCCCCAATTATATGGGTGACCCATAACCCATCATGTTCTGAAGTTGTACACAACGTCTGTTTCTGAATGCATTCTTCCTTCTAAAAGGCCTCTTTTGACTTTCTGTCCTAGATTCATCATATTGCCCACAATGGAGGATTATATAAAAGACCCTTCAATGAAGCTTTTGAGGAAACACCAATGCTGGTTGCTGTGCTGACCTACGTAGGCTATGGTGTTCTCACACTTTTTGGGTATCTACGGGACTTCCTGAGGCAGTGGAAAATTGAAAAGTGTCACCATGCAACAGAAAGAGAAGAACAGAAGGTAACTATTGGACATTGTCACAGCTGGGCTGACAGGACTGGGGCACAGCTGGCTTACAGTGGAATGTCATCAGCACGACTTCATGCCTGTGTGTAGAATCACAGCTTCAACTTGACTTCTTTTGTTTTTATGCAAAGTATTTTAGAAAGTGTGATCCAGTAAGGAGTTGGTTGGTTGTATCTGAAGGCAGCTTAAAAAACTAGCACTGCAAATTCTGGATTAATTGCAATGAGATGTTAACTCTGCTTCCATCTGTACCTCTAACATTTGGTACCAGAAACCACATCTCCATCCCTTTTTAGCCTTGTAGTGGGTCACAGTTGTGCACTCCTTCCATGTTCTCCTGGCCCCATGACTTTTATCTCTTGAATGTCCAGTGGACCAACTTCAACAGGAGCGATGGAACATGGTTCTCTTGATCCTGTACACCAATGGCCTGGTGGTTAGGGCACTCTGCTGGGAAGTGAGACATGGGTTCAAAAGCCTCTTAAGTTTCCCACTGAAAGGAGATGAAGTTTCTGTTAGATTGCCAAAGTTCTCATCTTCTCAGATGCAAACTTCATCTATGCAGGATGGATTAGGATTGATCTCCTAGGGCGGGGGTGGCCAGGATAACTGTTGTGGCAGCTCAGTGCCTGAGCTCCAGGGAAAGTGGCGCCTGAGCCAGCAATCCTGGGAGAAGTGGGCGGAGCTTCAGCCAACCTTCGGCAAGCCGCAGATACAGTGCCAGCGAGCTGCATGTGGCTCCTGAGCTGCAGTTTGGCGACCTCTGCTCTAGGGCCTACTGTGCTGCCTGTTGAAGGTGTAGAAGAGCTCTGGGCCTCTTTGGATGAATTTAGATCCTGCTCCAAGGCTGGATGTGTAATTTCTCTGCTAGGCATGGGAAGGATCTGGAGGTAGATTAGGATTTCTCTTTTAGAGTAAGAGTGGTAAGAGTGAGAGAATTTACTTCTTAATGTATGCTGAGTGCCTTCACTATTAAATAGTGGGAGTAGTGTAAATTCACACCCTAGTTTTATTTAATAGAAAATGAGGGTTGGAAGGGACCTCAGAAGGACATCTAGTCCAACCCCCTGCTTAAAACAGGACCAGCCCCAACTGAATCATCCCAGCCAAGACTTTGTCTAGCTGAATCTTAAAAACCTCCAAGGGTGGAGATTCCACAACCTCTCTGGATAACATATTCTAGTGCTTTAATACCCTCTTAGTAAGAGTTTTTCCTAATATCTAACCTAAACTTCCCTTGCTGCAACTTGAGACCATTGCTCCTTGTTCTGTCATCTGCTACCACTGGGAACCAATCCTACCTCCATTCCCTTTCATACCCCATACTCCTTTGGGAAGTTGAAGGCTGCTATTAAATTGCCCCCACCAGTCGTCTTCTCCAGACTAAATAAGCCCTGTTCTCTCAGCCTCTCTTCATAAATATGTGCCCCATCCCCTTAACCATTTTCATTGTCCTTCACTGGATTCTTTCCAACTTGTCTACATCCATTTTGTAGTGGGGAGTGCAAAACTGAACACAGGACTCCAGATGTGGCCTCACCAGTGGCAAATACAGGGGAAGAATAGCTTTCCTTGATCTGCTGGCAGTGCTTTTATCCATGCAACCCAGTATGCTTTTAGCCTTCTTTGCAACAAGGGCACAGTGTTGGCTAATATTTAGCTTACTGTCCACTGTAACCTCCAGGTCTTTTTCTGTAGAGTTGCTGCCTAGCCAGTTAGCCCTCCGCTTGTGGGCAATACGTGGGATTGTTCCATCCTAAGTGCAGGACTTTGAACTTGTTGAACCTCATGAGATTTCTTTTGGCCCTGTCTTCCAGTTAGTCAAGGTTTCTCTGAAATTTCTCAGTAGCTTTCTCGTGTAGAGTTGCTGAAGTCTATTTAAGCCAATTAAGAAGTGCTCATGCAGGGAGTTAATCAAGGGTAGCTGTTCTGCTTTAAATTTACTCTGCTTTTCAAACAAACTTACTCCCTCTGTTCATCCCCAGGCCTGACTTCCTGAATAAACTTCAG
>NW_005842322.1:1594983-1606663 GCF_000455745.1 Alligator sinensis
ACTGCTCAAATACAGCCTGAGCTAGATCCTCAGGCAGTATAGTTTTAAAGAGCTGTACTATCTTCTGTCAACTGTGGGCTTCTATCTGTTTTTTTGTGTGTGGTAAATGAAGGAAGCATGGACACAACCATCAAACCCCTGAAGGAAGTTTTCATCCAAAAACAGGCTCTAAATAAAGAGCTTGGTATTGGGTTTAGGCTTGTTCTTTTGTCTTGTTTTTTACTTCAAGCAAAGGTTAGAAGAGTGGCAAAAATGAAGGTGCAAACGTAGCATTAAGGCAGCTCAAAATCCTTAATGCAGAGGTGTGGCCCACATCCTTCCAACCATATTCATCCCAAGCTGTTCTGATAAAGAATGCTGTATAGGGAGGGACTTCTAGTCCCCATGTCTCTTATTTCCGTTAAGATGGAGACAGCTGCAAGCTCCTTTATTCTATGCAGTGGCTTAAGATTCCTCTGCTTAGCATCTGACACCAGTACATGAATACTGCCTGTTTCCTTGAAGAAAGGAAGAGAAGATTAAAACAACTTTTCTTTAGCAATGAAATGGATTGGTTTTGTCAAGCAGACATCCCAAACTTGGGGTTACAGTGGATAGTAAGCTGGACATGAGTCAACAGTATGTCATTGTTGCCAAGAAGGCTAACGGCATGCTGGGCTGCATTAGTAGGTGAGTTGCCAGCGGGGCAAGGGAAGTGATTCTTCCCTTCTATTCAGCACTGGTGAGGCCACATCTGGAGTACTGTGTCCAGTTTTACTTCTGACCCCTGACCCCCCCCCCCACACACACACCCCCCAAAAGGATGTGGACAAGCTGGAAAGAGTCCAGCAGAGGGCAATGAAAAAGGTTAGGGGGTTGGGGCACATGACTTCTGAGGAGAAGCTGAAGGAACTGGGCTTATTTAGTCTGCAGAAAAGACTGGTGGGGGGACTTTAATAGAAGCCTTCAACTTTCCAAAGGGGGATTCTGAAGAGGATGGAGCTAGACTATTCTCAGTGGTGGCAGACAACAGAACAAGGAACAATGGTCTCAAATTGCAGCAAGGGAAATTTAGGTTAGATATTAGAAAAAACTTGCTCACCAGGAGGGTTAAAAGCATTGGAACAGGTTACCCAGAGAGGTTGTGGACTCTCTATCCTTGGAGGTTTTGAAGGGCTGGCTCAACAAAGCCCTTCCTAGAATGATCTAGTGAGGATGGTTCTGCTTTGAGCAGGGGATTAGACTAGGTGACCTCCTGAAGTCCTTTCCAACCCTAATTTTCTATGATTCTAAAACTTCTGAAACATTGCCCTTTGGGACTATGTGAAAGGTGGAGGCACTGCTCTTCATGGGCTTTGGGTAGAGTCATAGTTTGTAGATACTTGGTGCTCCCTTCTTCCCACCTGTAAGATAGATGTGACATCTTTACGGAGAAATTAGGGCTACTTTTTAAAGCAATGCGAGTTGGTCACAAGGGCAAGAACATGTGCTGTAAGAAATTAAACAGAAAACAACTTTTTAAAAATGGTGGTGAGGATGAAATCCAAGTCTCATGCATGTAGTTCTAGTCACCTCTCTAACTCCTTGTACTGGAACACAGAGTCAGGTATCTGGAAAGTCGATTAACAGGGGTGCACCAATAAAGTTTTTTTGGGCCAGTATCGATGGCTGATTATTAGTGAGCCCTGTTGGTCAATACTGATCCGATTGCTAATATGCAGCTTGGAGAGCAGCATCTGGCATATTGAGGCCCCTGCAGTGAGGGAGAGAGTGGAGCAGGGACTGGGGCAGGTACTGCCCAGCCAGGGTGGAGCATGGGACGGAGGCCTGAACATCTCGCCCGGGGGTGGGGGTGGCTCCTGCTGCTGCGCACACCCTTGGGGAAGCCTTGGGGGACCTGTGGTCCCTGATCTGTGTGCAGGATGAGGGTGGGCTGCTGCTGGGGGCAGCGCTGGGCTCTTCCTGGCAGGGGGGCTGGGCCAGGACTGCTCTTGGGATGGGTTGCATTGATGGTGGGAGGGGGGCTACAGGGTGGGCTACAGCCACCCCAAAATTCTGTAGCGCCCCCCAACCTCCCTCCCAGCACCATCGCCAACCCTGAGCTCATCCCCAGCCCAGCCCCCTTAGGTTTGAGCAGACCCACATGGTCCACAGCATGGGAACATGTAGTATGGATCTTATACTGGCTGGAGCAAGTACCATGCTACACAGTGCTACCCCAGCCAGACTGTGCCACATACACAGCATCTGCTCTTAGACACAAGCCTCACACTAGGCACTGATAAAGATTTTCTTGGGTGATACAGATAGCCGATTATTAACCAGCCATATTGGCTGATACCGATCTGATAACCAATTTACAAGAATGCAGCTGGGCAGTGTGGAGAATAGCTCCCTGTAAGTAAGTTGGTGGAGGGGGAGGGAGCGGGCAGATTGAGGCCTCCATGGTGAGGGAGGGAGTGGTGCTGAGGCTGGGGGCACTGCCCAGCCAGCGCAGTGAATGGGACTTGGGGCAGGTATGGGGAACGGGATGGAGCCTCAGGCTGCTCATCCAGGGGATCAGCATCCTGGTGCTTACAAATGGTGGTAGGAGCGCTTGAACTAAAGGTCATCAAATGAGCTCTAATTCAAGCACTGCCACCATTTTTTAAGTGCTGGAATGCTTTTAACTGGAGTGGAGCTGAGCGGGGTGAGGGTGGATGCAGGTTGCATGCTGTAGGCTCGGGGCTCTGCACTCTGCTGCCTTTGCCCCAGGAGCCCTGTGTTGCTGTGTGTACCCTGCCTACTCGGCAGCGGGAGCACAAGTTACTTCCCCCACCGCTACCGGGGGATCAGGGGACATGTAGCCAATGTGGAGCCCCCAGGGCAAAGGCAGCAGAGCAGAGAGCCCCGAGACCACAGCAGGCAGCCCACATTCACCCCATGCACAAATCTGGGAAGGAGACATGCACCCCCCCAATGCTTTTCCTGGGGGTGTGTGCATAGTGGTGAGGAGCCAACCCCTCCCCACCACTGGACAAGCCTCCTGCAGTTCCATCCTGCTCCCTGCCCTGGATCCCATTCACTGGTCTGTGTGGGCAGTGTCTCCTGCCCCACTCCCTCCCTCACCAGGGGGACCCTCAGTCTGTCTCTTCCCCACACCCCTGCCCCTCCACAGACTTACCTGCAGGGTGCTGCTCTCCATACTGCCTGGCTGCATTCCTGGCCACGTGCATGCGTGCCATTGCCTGCATGCATGTGGTGTCTGGGGGGCCTCAGTCAGAAGGTGTACTATCTTCATCAGTGGCATGATTGGCTACGCTGGCCAAAAAAAGCTAATAGCTGATAATGTTAATTTTCTGTTTGGTGCTGATCCAATATGGCACCGATACGTTGGTGCACCTCTACGTCATACAGTACCCTCCCTGGCAGCTCCAGGACTTGTGTTGCACATTTCACGTGCTCCAGTCAGTCCAGAATTTGCTGTCTATGGCTCCAACTCTGGCTGGCCTGGGATCTGCACTAACATGCCATCTGAGTGGACTGCACCACACACAATACCCATTCCAGCCACTCCAGGACCTGTGCTGCATGCAGCCTAGATTCCAGATCGGTTGGTGCAGGCGCCATATCCAGTATGCTGGAGGAAGGGAGAGGAGGGGGGTCTGTGAGCCTGATCTGGCCCATGAACTGGCCCCATGGCACTCATCTAGCATGTTGGGCCAGGTGAGTTTTGATGCCCCTATTATGGAAGATTAAACATTGCTCTGCAGGGCAGTGTTTGGTGGCAGAAGCCTTCTAAGAGTGTGAGAGCCTACTAGTGAAACTCAAAATTTAGGCGTGTCAAACCTTTTCTGTTTTAAATCTTGCTTAGCTGTTTGTTTCATCACACCTAGTGTGAAGGGTAGGGTTTGGGTGCAACAGGAGGGATTGGTGACACTAGACAAACCCAGTATTCACAGACTTGTATATGTGTGGTGTGGGCGGGGGGCTCACAAAAGGAGGAAGTGAGACAGATTGTGTTCTGATTTCCTGGAAGAATTCTGTGATCTTTTTTGTTTCCTTTAAAATATATCCAACTGATGTTTCCCTGATAAGTGTTCTCATGAAACGCGTCCTCTTAAGACAATTAACTTGTTCTAGGACACTTAAGCTATGGGGAATTCTGAAGGAAGACTGATCCTGTCTAATGTGGAATAGTACTTAAGCAGCTGACCTTTTATGCCTGGAGCTAATCTTCCTAGTAACTGTGTAGCTGAATCTAGAAAATGTTATGTTTTACAGGTAGGGTTGAATATTGCTCTTTGCTATTCTTGGTTCTGAAAGCTGGAGATGCAGGCATTTTGGTTTATTCTAGAGAGGAGCATTTCTGGGAGCCATGTTCCCCTCCTATTCTGGATAGCTTTGAAAGTGTTCAAGTAGGCACTACTATTCCCTTAGCACCTTCTATCTGTTGAGAGTATAGAAAGCTTGTGTCTTGCTTTGTCCTTGGTACTTGACTCACCTTTCTTATGCTCTTTTGGGGCAGATTTTTTGTGTAAGTGGTATAGTTTACCTAAAAGCAAAGAGATGCCTGAGTACCGGTTTGGTCTAGATCAGGGGTGTCCAACCTTTTTGAATGTGGGGCTGGATCATGGACTACTTATTACCCAGTGGGCTGGCGAACCATATTCATATTTTATCACCCCACAGGCTGCATGTTGGACAAGCCTGAAATAAGGCAAAGCTGACATAAACTCCCACCTGTGCTCAGCTAGTGACGAACTACAGCAAATGATGTCCTGGACCAGCCATCCCAACAGCTGGGGCCCCCCTTCTGCCTACTATGACCACCATTTGAAGGCAGCCCCAGAAGATATTTGACAGCCATGTTAAAATATGTGACCAAACCAATGTAGCTGGTGCTCTCACGCAGGCCAAGGGGCCACCTGTGCTACTGCTTCCCTAGGCCTTGCCCACACCAGCAACACTGCTGCCCAAAGTCTTGGCAGTGCTTGGGCAGGCACGGCTGGGGCCCAGCCAATGCGTGAAACCGGAGACAGTGGAACTGCAGGAACGAAGCCAGTTCCCAGCCTGGCAGGGTCTCGGGCCTGGTCTGCCCAGGGCAGCTCCTGGCGGGGGAAGGCCTCGGGGGAGCACGGGCCGCTCTGCTCCTCTGTGCTTCCCTGCAGTGAAGGCAGTTGGCTCCCAGGAGGGCACAGGCAGCTGCGGCGGCAGGAGAGCAGTGCCCGGCCCAGCCGCAGGGAGTGACAATCCCCCCGGGCCACCCCTGAGCAGCACAGCCCCACAAGCCGGTGCTGCCCAAGGGGGGCCGGAGCAAGGTGGCTGCTGCACCATAGCCCCTCACTTGCCCGCACACATGGCCCTGCTCACCATGGTGCCTGGCCACCTGCGCGCACAGCCCCGGTGGCCTCAGCGCTGCGAGCGCGGGGCCTGGCGGGCACCGGCTCTCACTGCCTCACCCCTCAGAGGTCACACTAGGACCCTGCCTGCCAAGGCCTCCCCGGGGCTGCCCTGCCGACTACCTGTGCCGGGTGCTGTGCCCTGTTCCCGCCCCATGGCCGCCGAGCCCAGCGGGTCCTGGGAGGCGGGCAGGATACTGGGGGAAAGGGGCTGAGCTGGAGACAACTAAAAGTGGGTGCTGTCCTCAGCTCGTCCCATCCGGCGCAGCCTTTGGGGTGGCGTTGGGACCCGGTTCATGTGACATGGGAGGTCACACAAGCCTGGCCCCGCGGGGGTGAGCAGCTCCCCTCCCCTCCTCCACCCACCTGTCCCGAGCAAGGAACCTCGGGCCACAGAAAATGGCTTGGTGGGCCACATGTTGGACAAGCCTGGTCTAGATCTGAAAGATTCTTGGACTGCCTCTTACCCTCCACTGGTGACTGTCTGGCAGCAAATAAACTCAGCATTGGTTGAAGTGTCTCTCATGAAGATGTGGCTATCTCATATACATTGTGTGACAGGGAGACTCTTCAGGCTGGTCACTTTCAAGATTTCCGAATCTTTCTGGGCGTCATAAGAGATCTAGCCTAAGTAGCTCTGACAACTGGACGTAGCTTCTGATGGGTCTGGATCTTCAAAGCATGGATCCAAATCTTAGATCCAGAACTTAAAAAATACAACTGTGGCTGAGAGTAAAGGATCAACTTCTGTAGTCAGAAGTTAAGGTGCTAGCTCCAGATGTAGGCTTAAGAGGTATCCCTAATCAGAGATAGGATACACATTCATTGGCCAGTGAAAGAAGACTGCTAATCAGGGTTGCCAAGGAGAGATCTGCTTACCTAGGATCCTACTGACCTGAGGATCTTTTGAGTTACTTGTTTAGTGATTATATACCATTGAAGTCTTGGTTCTGCCCACATGGGAACATTCCAGTTCTGGAGGCTCAACATAATGATCTTTTTGTCAGTCAAATTCTCTGTCCAGCAGTTTCCTGGCCAGTCAAATCCAGTGCTGGAAAAGGGAAATGTGTTGCAAACTTCTAGTCAGATCTGGGATAGTGGATCTCTTGATTTCAGGATAGTGTTCTAGCATATTGCTTCTTATTTGGCCATTCTTGGATGCGCACATTTGAGATCATGCTTGTCTGGGAGAGGATTTCCTGTCCTTTTCCATTCTTTCATCTAATAAACCTGTGCCTTTATAGGTGAGGAGCAGTATGAATCTTTTCCTTATAGGTGAGGAGCAGTATTAATTCTTAAGCTCTTGCTACTGGGGTTGACTTAATTTTACATAATTACAGAACTGTCCTTTCCTTATTTACTTAGTAGGAGATGCTGAAGTTCTTGGACTTCCTGCCCATCTAGTTTGCTACTAGAAGCTGAGCCACCCAGTGTGATGTCTGTTCTAGCTTGAATGAAGAAATGTGTTAATGTTTAATTCTTGTGAAGATTAGACTACTGTTGCAGTGTAAGCAAGCCCAGAATCATTACATCAGCAGTCTGTCTTGGAGTAGTCACTTCATTTCTTTTTTTTCTTTTTTTTTTTCTTCACTTGTGTGACAGTAACGTGACACTACACAGCATTCATTTGTTTCTCCATTGCATCTTAGACTTGGTTCTTGTAATGTTACCTTTCTTCTTTTGGTTTTTATTATTGGCTTTTAGTTGTATTTGAGGTGTTTGTGCAAACACCTGAAACCTGACCTATGTTCCAACTCTCCTTGGTTCTGAGATGATGGCTGGGCATCTGTTTTAAACTGTCCTGCTAGTGAATTATGAAAGCAACACAGCTTTGTTTAGGGGAATCTCAACAAAGGGCAAAAAGCTTTCTTGCTCTAAATTTGTGTACAAAAGCATGTGATATTCTTGGATTTCTTTGGAGAAGTCTGAGGAGTGGGCCAATCTGAAGGTTTTCCTGAGGAATTGCCATGCTGTTTTGAATCTAGTTTCTAAGTGCTCCTGGTACCAAAGACACTATTCAGAGTTAGAAGGTCTTATGTCTCAGAGGCCTCATGCTTCTGTAAAATGTTGCATTTACCCTCTGATTTTGCTCGGGTCAGACTTCTACCTGAGGTAGGCAAAGATTTTGGGGCTACCTGACATCCATCTCCATCCCTATTGTAGTGTAAAGAGACTTCAAGTCTTCTGTATCAGAATGAGCTAGTTTGGCAGTATCAAAGTCAGACTAATATTTCTTTGATTAGGAACCTGCTGCTCAGTTTTTGCACTGCCCTGTCAATTCCTGACACCAATAATACCTCAGTACTGGAACTGTATGTCAATAAAAAGACTTGCTTCCCAGTTGAAGACTTGGTTATTGTCAAGGTCAGTATTGCCTGTTTTAATACAAACAGTCCCTTGGAATGCCAATTTTGTTTTCACAATTCCTGTAGGTATAGTGATAGCTTTTTAAATTGGAGTCTCCTCTTGGATGCTTTTCCAATTTGTGCTGATTCAAAATTCTTCTGGTACCGGTGGTGACATACCAGTTATGAGGGTTTCATTGTGATCTTGCCATCTGTAGCTCTGCTTGCTTACCCTGCAATGAAATCTAGATTATTCAGAGTTTGTTCTTATGCCTAAGAATATTTATATAGGATGCAGTTATTGCATTATTGATCGGGATGGAACCCTTAGCAGTTTCTAGCTCAGTTTTTCTACAGATGAAGGAACAAACTTCTTCATGAGGAATCGGAGAAGCTGTTACAGATGTTCTGTCTGACCAGAACCTCATGAGAGATGAGCCTGTTCTTTCTGATGTCTTGTCTTCATTTTTGGATGAAGCAATTGTTCCATCTGCTTCCTTTAGAGTTGAATGGTTTTAGCACATTTCAGGACTTTGAGAGCTCCCTTGTAGTCCAAGTCTCTTGGGGACACTTGGCTATGACTTTTAAGGAAGATACCCTTGAATCAGTTAAGAATTTGTATAACAGATCCAGCACCTTGATCTCAGTGACCTCTAAGAGAACAAACCATACAAATCAGGTTTTTCCCAAAGGAGTCTGAACACTAACCCCATTCCTAGGGTTTTTAGCTATTATACCTGCTCACACAATCCAAGTAATCTGGTATACCAGAATCCACACCATGGGTAAAGAAATCCACAGAAATAGACCCTCTAGGAAAGGAGACTCATTCTTCTGATGCAGATAAAAACTTATCAAGCTGTGGCCAACTGTGACTTCCCCTAGTGTATTAGCCATGTAAATGTGTGACTGACTACTTTGAGATGTAAAAGATCAGTGGTTTTCAACCTTTTTTCATTTGTGGACCCTTAAAAAAAATTTGAAATGGAGGTGTGGACCCATTTGAATTTTAAGTGCGAGTATTAACATGCTTTTTATTGATTTATAGTCATCTTACGTGGACTCCTTGGACATAGTCTGCGGACCCCCACAGGTCCATGGATCACAAGTTGAAAACCACTGTTAAAGATTAACTATGTCGAGCCTCAAAAGGCCAGCTATTTGTCAAGACCTCATAGAAGGTGTTTGGTGCTTCTGAGGCTACAGCACTAAGCTTTCCCTGAACATCTTGATTGTAGATGGCAGGAACCTCAGAAAAGATAAGACTTGGTCCAGGACTTGCCTTCTGATGGCAACAATATTTTTAATTCTCAGGAAGATAAGAGGCACTTCAGGAAGCTTATGTGGGGAGAGTGAGCGCCACTCAGATCTCCACACCTCTTGTATCACATACATGAAGTGGAAGCAACTTAATCCCCATTTCTTTCTTCAAAATAGCAGTATCGGCGAAGAGAACACCAGTGCTCAAAAATGAGTATTTGTAGGTAAAGCAAGGATAAATACACTCATTGTCAAGCCAGAATTTCTTAAATTTTGCTGTAGGCAGAAGTCCATATACTAATGACTGAGGAGCTGTACACTTACTTCCGTCTGCTTTTTTGTAGATGCATGGGCTGCTGTTACAGTTGGTTTAACACCTAGATTAAAACACACAGGTTAAATATGATTTACAAATTAAATTATAAAAAGTAAATACAGTTGCAGCCAGTCTGTGCCAACTTTTGTACTGTTCCTTCTCAGTCTGGTACTTTGCAAGGATTCCTTTTGTTCGAGGTGCAAGTCTCATTTATTGATGCAATTCTTGGGTAATGGATTGTATTCTCACTTCTTCCTTATTCCTCAGAAGAGAGGCTGACATCCCATATTACTCAAATGTTGCAACAAGTTTCAAATGTTACCCACGTAACAATAATCCCTTTTCTAGTTTTTATGAATTGGTTTGCAGTTCCTGCCAAACAGGATGCTTGTTTCTGAGTGATGGTTTTGTCCACATCGTGTTTTGCTATTTGATTTCAACAGCGTTGAGTGTTTTCCAAATGCCCCTTGGAGGTAGCAGCAACTCATTTTGGGTGATGAAGCTATAATTTTTACTCCAATCTCAACCCTTGGTGGTCTACAGTTACTCTTTCCAGTGAGCTGCCTGGGATGTTCTCAGTATCAGTCTGCTGTTTGTCAGGTTGAGTTTCAACGTCAAAGTCCAGCCTCACCTGTACCACTAGCTGATTGGGCCAAGATTGGACTCTGTATCACCCAGGACACACCTTCTGTAGTAAAGATTTCACGTGATGACTCATTTCAAGCTGCCACTCCTTGTCAAAGTCCTTGAAAGCCTGTTGCAGCTTGCTGGGTCAGTTTGCACTTCATTGACATTATTTGCAACACTCATCTTAAATTGAACCAGTGGAGGTCCCTTCAGGGTGCTGACATTTCAGATACATTGTGGAGTTCTGTTTCATCTCTCACTCAAGAACTCTTGTAATAAAACACCCCTGTCTTGGCTATGTTACTTCAGTTGGCAACATATGATCCATGCAGCCACTGGCTTCAGCCTGTGGAGCCAAGGGTTTTTTGGTGGCATTCCAGTAGAGGGGCTTCCCCCTGTGCCTACACTAAGGCTGGATAGCAGGGAGCTGTGCCCATACTAGTCAGTGTGTATGGGTGCAGGGGATGGGACCTCAGGGGTGCAGGAGAAGTGGCAGTAGGAGAAAAGGCTGCAATGACAGCAGCTAGGTCAGAACAACAACCTTCCTCAGACCCAAGGTGAGTTGTTCCAACCTGAAGCTCTGAAAAGTTGCCAACTGCTGATTTTAAGATGGTCTTCAGATTCATGATTTGTGCAAGTGTCTGCAACAACTTGACTGGCCACTAAAGAAAGAAGAGCTCCTATCATTCATGAGTAGGTAGTGCAGGGCAACTTCAAGTAAAGTTTTAGTTTTGGGGAATTCCACTGGTGGACCTGTCTGTCACATCTATGAAGAAGAAATGTTGTACTCCCCAAATTGCTGAATCTACAGCATCATGTGAACTTATTTCTAATGTTGTGAAATGAGAAGCTCTTGTGCTTCTTCCATTACACACATTCCCTACATCCTCAGGATAATCTGATGAGGCCCAGCCAGCATCAGTAGTTTCTGTCTGGGCATGTCAGTTCTGGTTCTTTTGACAGCATACAATCTTTGGTCCAGCTTTCTTATTGGTTTCTAATTCTCTTGGATTATCATCTTGCAAACTCATGGTCTAGCTCTACACTCGGCCATCTGAGTGTCAAGTGAAAAATTGCAGGTTGATTTCAGTTGAAGAGTTGTTCAATTGTGGTTCAAGTAATAAGGATTCGCAGCAAAAAAAGACTATGTAGTAGGCAATAGTCAATTCTCTGGATCATGGTGTTACATGTAAAAGGTCTAGTCAGATGCCTGATGGGACCTTTGTGGCTGACGAGCCCAATTTGAGAGCAGTGCACCTTCTTACAAGTTTCACAGATCTAAGTGTTGTCTAAGGTAACAGCATACTGCTTTTTCTTCTTTCTCGCTTTGCTTCCATCCTCTGGATCAAAACTGCTCCATTTTGAGCTGTACCCAGTGCCAGATGTTCCCTCCAGATTGAACAGGATTTTGCTTGCTTTTCCCAGTTTCCTGCATTAACGCTGAATGATTTTTATATCATTTTTGCATACATTATGGCAGTACCATAGAGGGCAACCCTGGTTTCTAGAGCAGTTCTGAATCTTGCTATTCAAAATATTCTTGGGGATATGGTCTTCTCCCGTTCTCCTGACATGACTGATCCATTGCAACCTTTTCTTCTTGATAGTGGTTTCTAAGTGCGTAAGTCCTGCACGCTCTAGTATCTCTGTTTGGTATTCTGTCTTCCCACTTTTATTTTCAGGATATTACACAGACATCTCATCAAGAGAATGAACAGATTCTATATATGGGTTGTGTATGCAGTCCATGTTCCTGAACCATAAAGCAGGAA
>NW_005842323.1:0-45177 GCF_000455745.1 Alligator sinensis
CCCAGCCACTCCCAGAAGCGGTTACAGTGATCACAGTGATCAGCCGTCACGGGATTGCCTGGGGGACACCCCCCCCCCTGCAGGATCGCCCAGGGGAAACCCCCACCCCAGTGCAAGACTGGTCGTGGGGTGGGGGGGCACAGGCCCCCCCCGACTAAGGCAGCACCAGTCGCCCATGGCTCAGATCACATTCTAACTTTTAGTATGGCACAGTAATACTTACTAGGTGAGTCTACATGTTCATTAATGCGCTTTTTCTATCATGCATTAAATTTAGCACCTCTAATATGAGGTACTAACTAAATGTGCATTAGGCTGTCCTATGCACAGTAGTGAAAGCACATGCTTTTTTAGTGATGCTCATTACTCAGTAGCCTAATTTTACTTGCATTAGCATATTAACACAGTTTTTGCTGTGATACTCGAATGTTCAGTAAAACGGGTTACTGCACATTAAAGTGCACATGTAGATGTGCCAACTATGATCTAAATAAAACATGTCTTAAGTGTTTTGCATGACAAGGCCCCTCGAAGAGAATTACGTCTGCTGGGGACTGCACTCTGTTTGGCTGTGTGAACAAATGTAGGCCCAGAGTGTCTGGGGAACATATTTTATTCTTGATACAAGAAAGGACAGCACTCCCATATTAGGAGTAGGATCCTTTTGATTTGAGGTAACTGCAGGACTTTTGGGATTCAGTGCTGGAGCAGTATGGAGGAATTCAAGCACAGACTAAAAATGAAGACTAAATTTAGTTCTCATTCAGAAGACAGGTCCTTCAGTATAGCATCTGGAGTAACTGATATGGGAAGCTGACAAATTAATTACTATTAATTACTATGAATTTGTCACTATTACTATTTACTGGTTTTGCTACAGTCTTGCTCCAGCTGGCAGTGGTGCTAGACAAAATAAGTTTCCACAACTCCTATGACAGATGAGCCAAATCTGTCAGGGAGGGAAGCTGGCAGAGGGGTGGGACTAAGGATGTGGAAATATTTTAAGACTGTGAGAGCTACATGCAGGATAAGAGAGAAGAACACGTCAGTCTGATAAGGGAACTGGGGATAGGGAGGAATACATGGATATGCTGGTATATGGACATGCTGCTGGAAAGAGGATGCCCTTGAGTGGGTACACAGTTGTCCAGCATAGTGAGTGTAACCAAGTTGCTAACATATCAGATGGCGCACACACCTTTCCTCTTGGGTGCAAAGACATCCATCCACTCCTGTTGGAGATATCATCAGTAAGGGGGATGGCTTAGAGAAACATAATTTCTTCTAATCAAGACTAAGCTATGCTAATTGACATAAAGAATCCTTTCCTATTCCCATCTGTTTTCCCACCTCTGCCTATCTAGCTGTTCAAATGAAATCTCATAATCTCCTCTTTTATCCTGATCCCTATACTCCTAGTCTTTAAGTCACTGACCAAAATTTAAAACCAAATCACTTCGCCAGTAACAAGAAGAGTCTGATATGATATCTCAGGGGAAAGGGTGTCCTCAGGAGATTCCCATCTCTGTGCAAACCAGAGATGAAGTGGTGTTTTAGATATAAAATATTAAGAAGTTTTGTTTTGCAATTTTAATTGATTCCTTGCTGTTCAGTATGCATGCTGATAGCCAGTGTATTATCAACTAGCTATTTCCATTTGACTGTAAGATGAAGGATAATGTTCAGAGGGACTCAAATGAAGAACTGCGATGTGGAAAAAAGCAGGACTGAATGGGAAGCAAAAACTTACAATGGCTGGTAGAAGTGTTACATCTACTCCTCTTTCTCACCACCATCACAAGGACCACACCAGCTATGACCACTCCAGATATCAACCCAACTGCAAGCAGAATAATGGGGTGCATGACTGGTGTTACTGGTTCTGGTGCTGAATAAAGAAAGGAGTACAGACTTTAAATCTTTAACACTGATGATAAACTCATTTAATGACAGTTATGACCCATCCCATCTAGCCCAAACCATCAAAGCACATAAATCAAAAGATAATGCAAAAACGTTTCCAGCATTCCTTGCTGCTTTTACATTGCTTTATTTGAGCTTGAAATCTTAATGGCCACCTCAAAAATATTAAGGGAAAATAGTTTCCTAAAAGCATGGAATGTATAACAGTTAGATGTGTTGATCTCTTGATATAAGTGCATGTGAAACTTCTGTTAAAGTTTTGTGCTAGAGTGTAAATTTGAGGAACTGTACTAAATATTTCTTGGTAACTGTTGGAGGTGGAAGTCATAGAACATATGATATGTTCTACTGTGCTATTCATAGTGTTGCAGGGGGATATGAAAGAGGCGCAGAATGCAGGGGAGTTTTCCCTTAATTTGTTATTATCATGTCCTTAAAAGTTTAGGTTTGGTTGGGGGTATCCTGAGGCAAGCTGAATTGAATTTCACTTGAGTTTAACTCCTGGGTGCCAATATAGGGTTGGTGTATCACTGGGGTAGACCCTCAGTCAGGGAGAGAAGCTACCTTCACTGCTATAGTCATCTTTGGGAGTATTGATCTTTGTGAAGGGCATAAGAGGCTGTGTCCTGTCCTTGGAAGATTTATCTATGAATCGTATTTCCCTATTGTGATGTTTGAGGAACGGAGCGTCCACCCCCTCATGTTTTTTTTTAAATGGGACACAGACAACTGCAGCAGCAATAGCAGAGAACATGCCTACTCAACCCTGCTTTCTACCCTACTGCCATTCCCTCTGGAAGATGAGATATGCTTCACCCTGCAAGAACACCCAACCTGTCAAGGGGACACAAATATGTACAAGGGACTGGCATATAGAGCTCCTCTACCCTGATCCATTCATGTCCTCACGTACAAATTAAAAAACGTGCTAAAGGGCACTAAAGGATTTTTCCTCACAGTGTGAATTAAAAAGGGCTTTTTTTTTTTAATGGGGAGGGGATTAAAAAACAAGTTCTCTCATATACAATGCTGACATCTTCTGATGTGCCCACAGCAGGGTTTGAATGTTAGTTGTTTAGTCCCACAGCTCAGATGTCTCCAACTTGAGCTACAGATGTAATTGTAAGCCTTTCTTTGGCTCAGCCAGTACAGGAGACTTTGACATACACTTTCATAGTGGATTATAGAACAGCAGCAGTATACTGGAATTAGGGGTTTCCATTCAGCAAGAATCATGTAGCTCAGTTATTAGAGATGGGCTAATGAAAGCACTTCTGTGTGAAAGGCAGTGGGTCTGAGTGGATAATTTGGGGCTTACCAACTAGAATATTAGGTTCAACTTTTTGCCACTTTTTGTTATTTATAAAATAAAAGTTTTACACTGATGGTGACTGCCTTAACCTTCACTAGTGACTGTTGTGTCCCAATGCACCTCAATATTCATGGCACCTAAAGGCTGAAAAGTCAGCATGGCCAAAGCAAGACGCACCAATGCATAGTGACTTTGAGACAAGGCTTTCCATTTTCCATGTTGGGTAAACCAGGCAGCTGATGTTAATGTGGGTATCCATGGGAACCTGGATGGTCCGAGTGATGGTAACCTTATACAGCTTTGTTTTGTCATCCTGAAAAACTGCCATTTGGTCCACATGTTCCTCAGTCAAGTTTCCCTTTGAAACTTGCCAGCTCATCTGTGTGGGCTCTGGATAGCCCCAGCTGGAGGAGCAGGAGAGATTCAAAGCTGTGCCAGGTTCTACCGTTCCCTTGTGTAGCTTCACTATTTCTGGCTGACTGTAGTTAGCTAAAAACAGATCAGAAAAAAGCACCATGAGTCACACACATTATTTCTACTTGCCGCTGAAGGTTCTCAGGGACAGAAGTGGGTCTGCCCAGGGAATGGTCCTGAAGCCTGTCATGGGGTATTTACTTCTTTTGCCTTCTCTTGGCAGTGTCCCCCAGCCATACTCTCCTTTGCCTCAGTACTGTAGTGCCCCAAGAGAAGGCCTTTTGAAGCCAAGCCGTGGACTGTTTTCTTCTAACTAACTCCCAGCCAAGGTTTAGAGTTGTTATAAGGAGCAAATTCAGCTCATCACCTTTTTATTCCAATGGAAAAAAGAGAAAGGTATTTACTGACCAGAAGCCATGATGGGGAGTTATGAGGAAGCATCAGAACTGCCCTGTTTTGCTGGTTCTTTTTGGGTTGAGCAGTGTAAATCAAGGTGACCATGAATATAAGAGCAAGTCATCAAGACATTTAGAAAGCCATTCTTCAGTTACGTGTATACTAGAAGCCTGGGGGAGGGGGGCAGTGGGAGGGTGATGAGCACTATCGATTCCGAGGAGATTCGACTCAATTCGGTGGCCGAATTTCTGAATCTGAATAGAATCAGGGGACCAATTTAAAGGTCTGAATCAATTCAAAGCTCTCCAAATCTTCAGAAAAGATTCCTGCCAGGCCCCCCAGCCCCCTGCCCACTCCCCCAGTCCCCCCATTGCTGCCCACCCCAGCTCAGTACTTTAAAGAAAAGCCCCGGTGCTCACCAGGAACTGCCAGGCAGGGCGCGGCAATTCTCCTCCCCCCCACTCCCGGGGGGGGCCCGGCCCATGAGCCCCCGACTCCCCCCTGCTCTCCTAGCCCCCACATGGGTGCCCTGCCCGGGCCAGCTCCAGCCCTTTAAGAAAAAAAAACAAAAACAAGAAAAGCACCAGAACTCACAGCTCCTGCAGTGGCCTTGGGGCTTCAGGGGCTCATCCAGAGCCCCCATGTAATGCAGGGCAGTGGGGGCCAGCAGGGATTGCCCCCTGCCAGAGAGAGCAGTGAGTACTGAGGTTTTTTCAGGGTTTTTTTTTTCTTAAAGGGCCAGAGCTGGCCCATGTGAGGAGAGCTGGGGGGGGGGGGGGGGGGCGGGGCTCATGCAGAGACCCCCATGCAGTGGGGGCAGCAGGGATCGCCCCCTTCCAAGCAGCACTTGGTGAGCTGGGGCTTTTTTTTTTTCTTTTTTCCACACAAGTGCTGGGAGCTGGGGCAGCCATTTCTGGGCTGGGAGAAGGGTGGGAGATGGGCCTAGCCTGGCTGATTCAGCGATTCGGCCAAATTGAATTCGGACAGTGATTTGAATCACCGAATCGAATCACTATCCCCCGAATCAGCCGAATCCGAAGCGAATACTAGCTGTTTCGCACAGACCTACTATTAGGCTCAAAGACTGAGTCATGATCTGGCAAGAGTATTACAGTCACTGCACACTGCCCAGCTTGCAGTGGAATGAATAGACAGAAAGATCAGGAAGCAACACTGCATTACAAACACTTTTTCTCATGTTAGAACAGAAGGTATTCCTATTCCTGTCTCTGGTTGTTACATCCCAGGGTCCCAGCCTTTTTGTCCTAGCATCAGGTTGCTATCAGGAGCTCATGTTGGTTTGCTTGACCACTGTAATTCTAAATACTTTTCAAAAGTTGTTCCTTTCAAAGATGCAGGCCTCTACTCCATAGGTACAGCCTTCATTCTTTGTTCTTGGATGTATAACTCTGTATGGAACTGTATTAAAATACTCTTTTTCCTTAATGGGCCCAAGTTGCCAAGTAATCCAGAGCAGTCTGTGTGACTGCCCTAGCGTTATTTTTTACTACTCTGTGACAGTTTATGTTGCATCCACTTTAAGTGTGAAACTTTCACAGGAAAAATTCCTGGTAAGAGATAATATTTTACTAAATATTAGGAAACTAACAAAAAAGTTAGTTCAAAACATTTAGTTTTAGAAGCATATACATAGCAATCCTAATTAATTCTAATTAGATGGATTAATTAAATACTAATTAATTCTAATTAAATTAGTTCTAATTGAAAATTACTCAATTTTTAAAGCATAATTTTTATAAACCTTTGCTTGTATATTTCTCCTTTCCTGACTGGGAAAGCTGCACAGAAGAAATGCAGCAGTAAGTGGTTTAAATCTGAGCTCCTGAAATGAACCAGAAAAGTTTGAGAGAATTTGTTGTGCTTACATCTGAGCCATCTATTAATACCTGCTCAGACACTGGCCAGATTCACCACAGATAAAGCTTCGCTGATGTCAGCTCCTCCTGAATTTGTCTTTAGGTGCCTCAGTATTGATATAGGTGCTGGTTTAATATACTGACGTTCAAACAGTAGACCTAAGTGCCTTACCACATTCCACATTGTTGATCACTGAGACTGTTGAGATTAGCAGTCAGGATTCTGGAGGTGAGTAGACTGTCCAACTACACAATCACTAGAGCAGTGGTTTGTGAATCATATGCTCTCTCTCTCCACATTTCCAGCTGCTGTTACAATTCTATTTTTTTTAACACTGAGGAAGGCCTTGAAGCCTGTAAATGCAGCCACCAGTTTTGCCATCTTTATTAATACAGGTTGCTGTAGAAACAGAATGATGCCAAAGCACGGACTGGAGCTACCAGCTAAACAACTAACAATAACTAATGAGTTTCTCAATATGTTTTCACTGTAAGCAATTGCCATTTTTGTCCCAGGGATGTTGTGTACATGCAAATAGAAGGCGGAATTCCCACAAGATATTGTAAAAGAAGATATGATCCAAATCTGTTTATTGTCTTGGGGTTTCCTTCAGTTGAACACTTTAGTTCACAGACATTGTGATAGGAGAAAATCTATGGCAAAGGAGACTTTAAATTCTCTTTCATTCAAAATGTAATCCCCCAAACTTGGCAGCTGGTATATAGATAGAATAAAAACCTTCTAGCCAGGGAAGCTGGCATTTCAATAAAGTATTGACTTCTATAATTAACTATAACCAAAAAGGAGAGTGCAAAGATAGCGAAAATATTCAAGCCTTGGCCTCTTTCAGTTTACTCTGTTATTGGTCTTCTCTTCCCAGTGACAATGTGTTTGTGATTCTTTCTCTTTTACTGAACCCAAATATAGCAGGACTGAGCCCCAGGGGTGGCCGTGATGCCCCCTGGTGGCCTTGTGACTCCTGCCCTGCTCCATCTCTCTGAGTCAGGGCAGACCTCTTTCCTTTCCTCTCTCTTGCTTGCCATACTTTGCTGGTTGTCATGGGATGGGGTCCCCAGGGATGGCCGTGACACCCCTAGGGCTCTGTGTCAATCTTGCCCAATGGGCACCCTTTTCCTCACCTGCCACATCTTGCTGGTAATTATAAGAAATAGGGAGGCTGCCCTCGAGTTTGTGTTTGGACACAGTCCTGATGGACCCCACTGAACCCTGTGGGTTCTTGGACCCCTTTTGGGTCTCGCTTAAAATGGATGCCTCACGGGACACCCTCAGCCTTATGAGCTAGATGCATGGCTCCAAAACTGCCCTTTTACCATGCCCCAAGCCTCATGGATAGTATTTAAATGTTGTCTCTCTGAGGCCTTAGTCTAGTTCAGCCTCCTGTCATCACTGGGCTCTCCTCAGCCCTGTCTCTGCGCCCACACTGGCGCTGGGGTCTGCTCACCCCTTTGTCACTGTGCCCCCTGGCACTGCACCCACTGGTGCTGGGGTCCCCACATGTAGTGTGCCCCAATAAGGCCTCTTCCTTTCCCAATAGCCTCAGCCTGGTCCATTGGTTTATAAACAGCAACCAAAATATGAGCCCTGGGCCAGAACATAATACAAGCAGTTCAGGGTGTGCTCTGTCCCTTTAAAAGAGTCAAACTTCCCCCCCACCACTAAGTGTCTTGTAGGCCAGGGTACTTGGTGAGCTCCTGGAGCCCCATTAGGCCTATATGCAGCATATCAGGTGGCCACTAGTGTCTCTGGGCAATTCTTCCCTAAAGGCTCCTTCCCCTGGCAGCTGCCAAAGAACTAACTCCAGCTGGTCTCAGCCCTGGGGTTTATGTGTGCCCAGGGCCCTGCCTTCTTCTGGGTGCAGGTGCAGGCTAATTCCCTTGTTAGCCTGCTGCCATAGTAACCTGCACCTGTGGGGTTTCTGTTTGGCTCTTAGGGCTCTCTCCCTAGGCAGTTTCTGCTCTTAAAGGAGCAGGCACCTTAGTGCCCTGTGACACTGGTATTATTTATGAGGAAAAAGGGAGGTTGCCCCCAGGGTGCCAGAGCAAGCCTTGGTCTACTACTAGTCTGTGGGTTCCCCCTGAACCCTGCTAATCCCCGTCCTGCCTACAGGCACTAGGTGGGGTCATCCCAGCCCATCCATACTCTAGCATGCTTAATTGACTTAAGGGCTAGTTTTGTGGTCTCCGACCTCCCCTACAGCCACATCCATACCTTATGGAAGCTATGGGTCATAACTTAGGTAGGGCAGTCTGCCTTCAAAACAGCACCAGGCCTCTACTCCCTTGTTGGGGTCTTGGCCTTTCTGGATTCTCCCCATTTGCTCTAGGTGGGCATTTACCCTAGGCCCACTGCCCTGACCTGGCTTCTGGGCTCCAGGCCTAGTCTAGCCCTCTTGGGTTCTGGTTTCCACTCTCCCCGGCTTTGGGTCTGGCCCTGGTTCTTGCCCTCTCCGGCTTCTTGCCCCTCTTGGGCTTTAGACCCCTGGCCCTCTTTGCCACTGTTCAATGCCTTGAACCCAGATCCTGGTAGGCCTCAAGATAGCCACATGCCCCTCATGCAGCACTGTGATCTTCTCCTCCCCTGATAGTCACAATCCAGTGCACTAATATAAGCCTACTGGTTATAATGCAAACTGTCCACACACAGGGTCCAAATATAAACCTCAGCTTGCTGGCTGTACAGCAAAACTTTCCCCTACTCTGAACTGTATTCTTCTGCAGGCCCTCAGTGCCTTCTCAGGGCAGCAAGGCTGTCGCCACACACTCCTCTTCAGGCTTTTGTTCAGGAGCTTCTCTCCCTGCCATGTGCAGGGCCAGACTGACTGCCTAAATAGAATATACTAAATATTACTCTGTCAACCTGCAGAAATCAGTGTAATTCTCAGTAATGCTTCCATTTTTCTTTGGAGTAAGCGTCTATTACTCCATGCATAAACTTCCCTTTATTTTTAGATTTATTTTCCAATTATTCATATCCACAACATAATCTCACAGTGCCTAAAAAGAACTTAAATTGTTTCAATGACTCTTGCCAGTAGTTCACTACAAACCTATGGCTACTTAGACATTGGCACCCTAGCAAATACAAATCAAACGCAAAAACCCAAATTCAGGAAGCATGTGTTACAGAGTGTCCTAAAAAGAAGTGTGGAGTGTCTTGGGGGAGAGTCAGGAACTGTGTGAATCTGAACAAATCATTATCCTCTCTGTGCCCCAGTTAGTCTCGCAAGGCATGATAACATTGCCCAACTTCACCTGGGTGTTATAAACGTTCACTGGTTAGTGTCAGAAAGCCCTATGTAAGTGTAAATATTATTTCAAAATGGAGAGCCCTCCACTAAAAATATCCAGCTATCTGGACTCAGAAATTCTACTGGGGTGGCAGACTGTCAGTTTTAGAAATTAAGGTATATATCTAGTGATTCAAGAGTACAGCATGCTCTCCTGGGCAGTGAAAAGATGAAATGGAAACAAAGATACCAGTAGATGGAGGACACTAGTGAATACATACCAATAACAAACAATTGGGACTTGGAATCATATATCTTCTCCAGTCCGCTGCTTTTCTTGTGTTGTATAATACACACATACTGCCCTTCATCCATAATCCCAACATTTAGAAGACACAGAGTCCATGTGTTCATATCCATCATTGTGCGATTTATGTACTTAGGATCAAGGTTGTCGGATAGCTCCTGCCCACGATATACCTCATTCACAACCTCTGACTCCTTTTGCCAAAAAACTATCAGTTCCTTCACATCAATGTTGTCAGGATTGTGAAAATTACATCGTAAGTATGCAGTATGATTGACAAATGCTTTCTCCTGAAGCATGTTGACAGCAGCACCTTAGAGCAGAAAAGAAGAATCAAGCTTCCAGAAATGAGAGTAAGCCCCTGTCTAGGATCTGCTCCCACCATGGTGAATGCCATGAAAGTAGGCTATAAAGCCTCCACCATGCAGGTATCTTCATACCAGCACATGGACTTTGCCAAGGAAACCATTCTGGGAAAACCAACACCTACCTCACTCTAGTTACATGTCAGTGAAGTGAGAACAGCATAAGTCTCACTTTCTGTCTCTGCCTCCCAACTTCATGAAGGTGTTGTAAAGCCAAGTAATAAGACTTGTAAAAAGACTATTATTCTCATCTGAAGAGGAGCAAATATGAAGTTCTGTTCATGTCTGATGTGATTCTCTAACTGTGCAAAAGTTTACATAGCTACAACTGGTTTTAAGTAGACAGTTAGCTGGGATCTATCATTTCAGCTTCCTTTTCATCCAGATACTCTAGCAATAGTGTTTATGAATTAAGTACAAAACTGGATTTGAGCCAAGTGTGTCTGATTCAGTGATGTTGCTCTAAGTCTTTAGATTGTATGAAACAATAGTTCTTAGAGATATGAACTGCTCCTGTCTCAGTGCAGCATTCACCTGGAGTCTAACAACAGGTTAAACATTAGGACTATGCAAAGCTTTGGTCCCTGATTCGATTTGGCAGAGATTCAGCCCAATTCGGTGGCCGAATCTCTGAATCTGAACCAAATCAGAGGACCCTTTAATCTCTCTGAATTGAATCGGAACCCTCCGAGCCGATTCAGAGAGATTTGGAAATATTCGGCGATTCAGATATAGACATAGATTTAAATGTTTTTTCTACATACCTCTAGGTAGCAGGCTGCTCATGAACACTGCGATGGTGGGGTGGATGGAACGTTCCATGGGAACACAGGGGGCTTCCCAGCACACACAGCAGCAGACCCAGAAGTGGACCAGAAGTACTTCCAGTCCACTTCTGGGTCTGCCACGGAGTGTGCGGGTGGCCCCCTGTGCCCCCTTGGCTCAGCGACTGGTATCTCCTGGGTCTGGGGGGGCACCCAGGGTCCCCTTGTGGCCAATAGCTGAGCCGGGGAGGCAGGAGGGACCCCCAGCACTCTCCCTGGTGGACCTGGAAGTGGACTGGAAGTAATTCCAGTCATTGAGGCCCCCCTGCACTCCCGTGGGATGCTTCATCTGCCCCAGCATCACAGCAGTCATGAGCTGTGCTGGTACCTCGAGGTATGTAGAAGAAACATTTAAAGCTGTGTCTGTGTCTGAATCTCTGATTCTCTGAATCAGCATTGAATTTTCAGATTCAGATTCGGCTGAACTGAATCAGGGACAGTAATCTGAAACAACTGTCCCTGATTCAGGCTGAATCCGAATCAAATAGAGCCCACTTCGCACACCCCTATTAAACATCCACCCAATTTCACTGCCAATCGTTTTATCAGAAATAGCTAGCTGGTGGACAAAAATTGTTTGCACACCTATAAACTGACTTTTGTTGAGTTACTCCCTGATTTACACTGCTAGTTACAGTATGCCTTATATTTCTCTCATTTAAACAAGTTTATCTACCATTGTTGGATATAGTGACAGATACTGAGGGGAGATAGTTGCTGTTAAGTGTTACTGGAATGTGTAATGGAATGGAAAGTGTTACTCTGAATGTATAGGCAGACAAGGTTCTTTGGGTAAATCTGATATCTTTTATTAGACTAACTCAAATAGTTGGAAATATTCTTCTTTGTAAGCTTTTGGGTATTTAGACCTGAAAGCTTGCAAAGAAGAATTTTTCCAACTATTTGAATTGGTCTAATAAAAGATATCAGATTTACCCAAAGAACTTTGTCTGCCTATGTCCTTAAACCAACACGGCTACAACCTATACCCCTGTTACTCTGAACGTATAGGCACCTCTGCCCTGCCTAAAAGGAGGAGGAACACAAGAGATGTATCTTTTCCCAGGAACCAAAAGACTGAACTGCCTCATGGATAACAAACAGAACTCTCACCTTCCTAAATGCAGCCTCAGTTGCCATAGTTCAGAGATCAAGACTTCTAGCTTCACCCTGACATTTGCTGATATAATTATTCACCAATGCAAACTTCTGAGACATGTTAAAAATGAAAATGTAAAAGCAGCATAAAAATGATTTTGACATAAAAATATATGATCCAAGTGATACTGAGGCTCTGCCACATAATTTAGATATAATGTTTCACATAGAATAGGTGGATTTGATTTTAAAACTGAAATCATTATAAGTATGTTTGGAACTGGTAGGAGCCCAGCAAATGTAGCTAGTCAGCACAGTCTTAACAATTAAAATGGTGTCTCCTACCTGGGAGAAATGTCATCAAATGAAGAAAGAATTCATACAGTTCCATGGCACTAGTGCAAAGGAAAATAAAAAAAGAAATCAAACTGTTAGAATTTGAAAATTCTTCAACAGCCTGCAAAAATAATACTTTCTGCCTCTAAAATTACTTAGCATCTCCTGTAAGGTCCTAACCATTCTTACCTCTCCCTGAGTTAAAAGTATGTTAAACAATCTACACCCCTTAAACAATCTTGACACCTTGAAAGTTGAGGAGTAACAGAAAAACTCCATGGTAATTGCATGTGTCCTACTTATTGTTCCTAATATTGTCATGTACTTCACAACACTTTTAATCAAGGCTACACACCAGCCTATTGGGAAAATGGTTATTCTGTGCACATTTTACAAACGAGGTAACTGGAACATTGGCTAAGATCACTGCAGGCAGAGTCTGGGACATGAACCCGAGTCTCATCCATTTTGCCCCACTGATCTTTGAGTAAAAATGGCACAAATCATCTGCTTGTCTATCCCACTGTAATGACAACACAAGTCACATGACACACATTAAAAATAAAACATTATCTTCATCCACACAGGGGATAGAATTCTTGTAATAATTTGGGTCTAAGTCTTAGATGTAAGTAGTGGTTGATAGCAGCTATCAACACCTTTCAATGTGGGGTGTCCCTCATCTCTGTTCTGCTCAATCTTCCAATGGGATTTAAAATGTTGACACCCTCAATTACTTATCTCCCAGACGGAAAAAAAAGAAAGAAATCATTTAACAAGTTACAAGTCTGGGGAGAACAAGGGGACTTATGGAGACCCCAGCATGTGCAACATGCATAACCTACAGAAGCCGTAGAGTTTAAGTGACCTTCCACACCTGAATAGGCTAAGGCAGGAGCAATCATACAGGGAGCAGAGAGTACACAAAGCCCTAGTATGTGGCAAAGAGGGTAGCAGGGGTACACAGAGCCCCTTATGACTCCTGCATATGGAAAGTACAGGAGACCAAGGTATATGGGAGAGGTCAGAGGGCTGTACATTGATCCTGACAAGAGGGAAAGAATGGAACAGGGAACATGGGGGAAGAGGAGAATGGGGCTGAGTCATATAGAACATGGAAGAGTCCTGGACATAAAGGGTTTCAGGGGGCAATAGAGTAAAATGGAGGCAAGAGAAACAAACATCTACTTAGGCAAAATGGGAAAGAGAGTATGAATGGTCTTGTAAACTAAAGATTATTACCATTGTTTCGAAATATGCTGAAACTAGCATAAACACAGTATTAGTAAATAAGAATGCCTTTTTGTAATAATAGGCAGGAAAAGTTCTTTAGGTAGATGTGATATATTTTATTAGACCAACTAAATAGTTGGAAAAAAGTTCTTTGCAAGCTTTCAGGCACAAAAACCCTTCTTCAGGCACTGGGAGACTGCTGCTGTTATGAGTTCTCCAAGACAGAAAAAAGGCTAAACTAAACAAGTCTGTGAAGATGCAAATGAGTGGAAGTTTGAAAGACAAAGGGTAGAGATAGGAGGGGAGTGGGGGACAGAGGGAAAAGTGTGAAGGAATGTAGGTAGTCAGCAAAAGGCAGAATCAGATGTAAGGCAGGTTATAACTTGTTATAAATTCAATGTCTATATTAAGTCCATAGGCAGACAAGGTTCTTTGGGTGAATCTGATATCTTTTATTAGACCAACTTAAATAGTTGGAAAACAATTATTAAGCAAACTTTTGGGTTCAAAAACCCTTTGTCAGGCTAAGGAAGTTACAACCTACATCCCTATATTAAGTCCGTGATTTTTTGTATTCAATAGATTTATGAAGTGAAGTTCATAATAATACTAGCTCTAGTGTGGGAATTTCCATTAACAGAGCATGTTGTATGGAAAGGAGCTAGATTACATGTGAGATGGGGAGCTGTGCAGGCAGGGCTAGCCACCCATATGTGTGTGCATGGGTTAACTTACATGTTTAGTAGAGTTTATAACATAGATTAAAATTGTTTAGTATTTTATCTAGTGCATACAGTGCAGATATTCCTTAGCATCTGATTAGAAACTGGAACTACTAAAGACAAGATGCAAAAAATAGACTAGCTAAACCTTGTAGGCAAGTGCGTGTTTGAAGGAAATGCAGCAGAAGTCAGGAGAAAATAGAAGCAAAAGTTTGAACAAATTCCCTGTACTGTGAGTGGTGCAGACAACAAAGATGAATGGCTGAAAACCAGCTTTATTTCTTTCTGTGGCTGGGGGAGAAACAATAAAACAATTTAATGCTCATCAGTCTGAGGATGCAGGAGGAGAAACAATAGAGCAATTTAATGCTCATCAGTCTGAGGATGCAGCAGATAAAGAAAAAACAGAAATCTTAATAAATGTGTTTGAGGCATACTGTGCACCAAGGGAAAATGTGGCACAAGGCATACAGTTTTCATTCATTGTCAGCAGTCCCTAAGTACAAGCACAACTGATTTGCCTATTTACTAGAAGACTTCAATGAGTCTTTAGATAACTGAGGGGGTTGATCAGAGATCCACATGTTCAACTGCAAATGTGGCAAATACTTCTGGGAGGAAAGAGTTGATCCTGGTGATGTTGGATCACAGATCTCTCCCTTTGTCTCTCTCATCTATCTGCCTCCATAATGAGGTGATTTGCTCAAAATGATTGATGTCTTGTTGTACATCACAACACCACTGGGGACAATTAATTAGTTGAGTCTCCCAGGTGTTGGTGTTAATATTGCATTTTTTCAGATTGGCCTCCAAGTTGCTTTTGAATTATTTTTTGTGTGTGCACCTTTAAAGCAGAGGTTCCCAACCACCAGGCCACAGCCCAGAAGTGGGCTGTGAAGGGTTGGCTGCTGGGTCATGGCACAAGCCCCCCCTGCTCAGACCCCCACCTGTCTGTCCGGGCAAGCGGCATCCTCCACCAGCAGTCACATGTGGGGTTAAAGCTAGGCAGTGAGACAGCCCTGGGAGGGAAGCAGGCAACTCCATGCGCCCTGTCCCGCTCCCGTGATGATTCGCAGGTTGGGAACCACTGTTCTAGAGGGATGACCATTGGTGAATTGGGAGTATAGGTTCTGTTATGGAGCTGGTTGTCAGGCATGTTTGACATGTCCTGTCCAATGAAGCTGGTGCTGTGTAAACAAGGCTTCAATCCTGGTGGCATTTGCTTGAGCCAGAACACTGGCATTCATTCTTTTCTTTCCCATTGATACTAAGGATTTTCTGAAGACACCACTGATGGTAACATTCCAAAGTTTTCCAGTGTTTCTGATATGTCATCCAAGTTTCACACCCATACAACAGGTAGGGATGACAACGTATCTAAAAGCAGCACTGGCAAATTTTATCTGACATTGAATATTATTGTCCATGTTTATCTTTTAGGAAAGGTGGCTACCCAGATAGGGAAAATGCTCAATATTCTCTGAGGATTGCCTTCTAATTGTAATGTGTGGAGGAGCAGCTGGGTGGTTGGAGTGGGTTGGCAAAGTATTGATTTTTATGAAGTTGATGATGAGTTCAAGAATCTGATATGCTTCATAGAAGCAATCAAAAGTGACCTGGAGCTCTTCAATTGAGTGGGCACACATGATACAATATTAAAGAATAGTAATGGAGGTGTTGGTTATCTTGAATTTGGAACATAACCAGTTGATGTTAAAGGGATACCCAGCCATGCAATAGTGGATGCTGAATTCAGATGAAAGTCTGTCACCACTGAGATGTGGAATAGCTGCAATACAGATAGAAAAGAATGCTGGCAAGATATTCTTGCTTGACTGCAGTTCTAATAGTGAAGGGGTCTATTTCTGAGCCATTGCTTAGGATGGTTTCTGTCATATCATTGTGAAAGAACGGTAACAAATTTTGGTGGGCATCCAAATCCCATCACAATCTTCCATAAGATAACATAACATCTTCCATGTTAATTGAATCAAAGGTCTTAGTTAGGTCAATGAAGGCCCTCTAAAGATCTTGGTGTTGTTTGAGGCAATTCTCTTTGCAGCTGTCTAGAAAAAAAATCACATCTATTGTACCTCTGAGTGATCTGAAACCACTTTGGGATTCCGGTAGAATCTCCTCAGTGAGGAAAATGAGTCTATTGATGAGAATGCAAATGAGGATCTTCCAGCTATAGACAGGAGAGCAATACCATGGTTATGGTTGCGATCTGATCTATCTCTGATGGAGATAGCAATCTATCTATGTATCTATCTATCATAGATTTCATAGATTTCATAGACATTAGGGCTGGAAGGGACTTCGGAAGATCATTGAGTCCAGCCCCCTGCCCCAGGGGTAGAAAGTCAGCTAGGGTCAAAGGATCCCAGCAAGATAAGTGTCCAAACATTTCTTAAAAGAGTCCAGAGTAGGTGCTTGCACCACCTCTGGAAGGAGTCTATTCCAAGCCTTGAGAACTTGGACAGTAAAGAAGTTTTTCCTTATGTCCAGTCTAAAATGGTCTTGGAGAAGTTTGTAACCATCGGACCTTGTCATCCCTTGGGACGCTCCGGCGAACAGGCATTCCCCCAGATTCTGATGCACACCCCTGATGTACTTATAGACTGCCACTAGGTCACCCCTGAGCCTGCACTTTTCCAGGCTGAAGAGTCCCATGGCTCTCAGCCTCTTGTCATAAGGCCTATTCTCTTGCCCTCTGATCATGTGCATGGCTCTCCTCTGGACTCTCTCAAGCTTCTCTACATCCTTCTTGAATTGTGGAGCCCAGAATTGGATGCAGTACTCCAGCTGTGGCCTCACCAAGGCTGAGTACAGAGGGAGGATGACATCCTGAGATTTACTTGAGAAGCATCTACAGATGCAAGCCAGAGCTTGGTTTGCTTTACCTGCTGTGAAATAGCATTGATGGCTTATGTTCATCTTGTGGTCAATCATGACCTCCAAGTCTCTTTCGGCCATGGTGCTAGTGAGCGAAGCGCTGCTGAGCCTATAAGTGTGCTGTGGGCTTTTTCTCCCAAGGTGGAGCACCTTGCATTTGTTGGTATTGAATGTCATCAGGTTTGTATCCACCCACTTTTTAAGCCTATCCAAATCAGCCTGGATCACCAGCCTATCCTCAGGTGTGGATGCTCTACCCCAACATTTAGTGTTATCAGCAAACTTGGCCAGTTTACTTCTGACACCAGTATCCACATAGTTGATAAAGATGTTGAAGAGAACACGTCCAAGGATGGAGCCTTGGGGGACACCACTGGTCATGGAGTGCCATGATGATTCACTTCTGTTGGTGGGACACCAAATCAAAGGCTTTTTTAAAGTCCAGATATATGATATCTATCTATCTATCTATCTATCTATCTATCTATCACTGTAAGTTACACAAAAAGGGAAAACAGAGAACAACATATCACAGGGTTAAAACTGACAACACAAACTTGTTAATTTGGGGAACTAGATTAATTCTTTATTGACGATTGCATTGTATGTGGGATTGCATAATACTTATTGTGCGCAAGATTATTGAAAGAAATTAATTTAATATTTGAACTTGCTTGGATCATTGAGCATTAAGCAGAGGAAAATATAATAAAAGGAGGACTGCGGGAGCCAGAAAAAATGTATACATTGACAAGTAAACTCATATCTAATAAACAGTCAGAAGTATAGTCAAGTACCAAAAAGCAGTCTCCCACCAACAAAGACTTGAAGGCAAAAAGAAAAAAAAAGGAAAAAAGAATTAAAGAGAAAACAGAGATCAAGAATGTTTTAAATGTGAGCAAAGCCATGTCATAACTGACTGCATAAGGGGAAGACTAAAACCATTTTTCCAAAATATGCCATTTGAGAAAGGAAAAGCCCCAGGGTAAGCAGATTTTAGCTTTTAAAGAGACACATAAGCAATTCACAAAATGTGTTGCTAAGTATCAGTGGCGAAGGGTAGGAAGTGCACAGGGGTGCATGTGAACCCCCTGAGAGCACCAGTGCACCCCCTGACAGGCAGCGCTCCCCGCTTAGGTGATGGGCAGGGGGAGCAGGTGGGAGCACTGGTACATCCCCTGCGTGTGCTGGCTGGGGAGTGCGGGCACCAGGTGAAGTGCCACTGGCACTTTTAGGAGTGCTGTGGCTGCCACCAGGAGCACTGCTTGTGTATCCCGGTCGATGCGATCGGTCACAGGGAGACGCTTTTTCCCCCAGTCGCTGACTGGTCGATGGGGGGCCACATGCCCTCCCTGACTCAGCACCAGTTGCCCATTCTAAGTATGTTGAATACAGTGCCTTGTAAGAACGAGTGGATCTCCTTACTGATTGCAAAATAGAGAGATTTATTATTGTTACATGCATATAAACCAATATAATGGGAAATACTGTAACAAGGAGGGAACATTTCCAGTTACCTACAGTAGAAGAAACATTGGCAGAGGTAGATAGCATTGTCAGGTTAAAAAAGGGACCAAACAAATTCATACACGATGGATCTATTAATAGCTGTTGAATGGATCAGTTGGACATATTTCCTCTGGCATCTCTAAACCAATAACTGTGGATGCCAGGGAGGGTAATGGATTAGGAGGCAGATCACTTAAATCTATGCAGTTTAATGCTCTTCCTCTAGTATCTACTTCTGCCACTGTCAGAGACAGATTACTGAGGTAGATGAACTATTTGTCTAACCCAATATGATATTTCTTATGTTCTTCTATAAGGGAAAGATTTACCAAACTTCCTTTTGGTATCTGTTTAATTCCTGAAGTGTATCAAAAGAGCGATACAACAGACATATGAAGGTCCGGAAAGCACTGAATATTATATAAAGGCAGTCCTCGCACTTACAATGGGCTATGTTCCTGGAAAAGGTGCTGTAAGTCGAAACGATGTAAGTAGAATCTGATTTTCCCATAGAAACAATGTTATACTAGGGAGTTATGTTCCTGACCAAGGGCCTGATGCTCAACTTTTTATAGAAATGACCATAAACACCATATTTAAATCAACTATTTAATTTTATTTAATCAGAAGGTGAAGGAACACCTTCACCAGGGTCATGGAATGAGCTTCTTTGGGGAGATTTTTGGGGAGACTTAGGGCCACTTGATGGCTTTTTGAGAAAGTGATCCAGGGATGCTTGTTTTACTGTCCTCTTTTTCTCATTGTAAATTTCACTGTAGCATGCATAGACATTACAGATCAAGTTGATGGTCCTTGAGCTGTGTTTGAGGTTGGGATCCATTTTTTTCAAAAATTGCCATTGCAGCTTCTAAATGCTTGAAGACCTCACTCATCTGCTTTGTTGTCATGGTACTTTGAATTTGGGCCTGATTTTCTGCCTTCCTTTGCTCCTCAAGATGGACAAGCTCTTCATTGGTCAGTTCCTGGGAATGAGAGGCCAGCAGCTCCTCAGCATCTTCTGTTTCAACTAGCTGTAGCTGGCCAGCCATGTTCACAACATCAGTAGTGACTTCATTCAAATCCTTCAAATCCTTGGAAATCATAGTCAAATTCTGGACACAGTTTTTTCCAGATACCATTGAGGTTGGATTCCTGAACCTCCTTCCAAGATTCTCCAGTGTTCTTCACTGCATCCAGGATGTTAAAGCCCTTCCAGAATTCCCTGAGGGCTGGTCCACCTTCCTGGTCTGTGATACTGATGGCCCGGGCAAAGGTTCTTCTAAGGTAGTAAGTCTTAAAGGATGAAATGACCCCCTGGTCCACAGGCTGGGTCAGCGATGTTGTGTTGGGGGGGCAAGAAAACAACCTTGATGTTAGGGTCTAAATCTGCAAGGTGTGCAGGATGTCCAGGGGCATTGTCTAAAATTAACAATGCCTTATGTGCAAGGTTGTTCCTCTCACAATAATTCTGAACAGTCAGCACAAAATAGTCAGTGAACCATTCCTCAAAAAGGGCCCTAGTCACCCAAGCTTTACGATTTGATTTCCAGATGACTGGAAGGCTGCCTTTAGCATAACCCTTAAGTGCTCTTGGATTTTCGGAGTGATAAACAAGCAAGGGTTTGAATTGAAATCACCCGCAGCATTTGAACCAAGCAAAAGGGTAAGCCTATCTTTAGCTGCTTTAAAACCAGGCATAGTTTTTTCTTGTTGGGTGATGTAAGTCCTGTTCTTCCAGAACAGCCCAGTCTTGTCGACATTGAAGACTTGCCTGGCACAATAACCTCCCTCTTCAATGATTTTAGCCATTTTTTTAGGAAAATCTTGAGCTGCAGACTTATTAGCACTAGCAGCTTCACTTTGCACCTTGATGTTATGCAAGGCATACCTTCCTTTAAAACGCGTGAACCAACCCTTACTCGCACCAAATTTTTCATCCTTGGATCCCTCACCATGTTGTTGCTTCACAGTGTCAAAAGACTCAAAGCCTTGGCTTGAATGTTGGCTAAACTCAAAGGCACACAGCACTAAGTTTGATCCAGAATCCACAAAATCAAAAGTCTTTCCATCTCAGCCACAAGTTCTGCATGTTGCATTATAATAGTGGATAGCAATGAGGCCGCGCTTTTAATTTCACCACTTATTTTTTCCTTTTCTCTAATAATAGTTTGCACAGTAGTACGAGCTAGGTCCAATCACCTACCGATTTCAGTTGGTGACAAGCCACTCTCGCTAAGTTTGATCACTTTGGCTTTCACTTCTAACGTGAAATTGGCTTTTCTCCATTTCTTATCAGAACCCTCACCATCACTAGAGCACTGCCTTTTCCTTTTATCAGCCATTTTTAAGGACTGAATATAAGACACATCAGGAAGCAGAAACCCCTGCACTAAGAAACATCAGGAAGCCACTAAGCAGAAACCCGCACACTAAGAAACATCAGGAAACACAGACGGTCATACAAAATACAGGCAGTCCTTACACTTACAGCAGGAAGCAGACTGAATACAGTACTGAATATAAAAAAGTTTAACACTAAGCACTAAGAATCCAAGAATCTGAAGAATACAAGAATATAAAAAACTTGTATGTGTATATGTATGTCTGTGAGAGAGATTACCATCTTATCAGCCCAGTGATTTACTTGGTTGGTACAAACTGTCCAGCACAGAGGGAGTTAAATGCAGCAGGAGGGATGAGTGAGTGCTGAGCTGGGAAGAGACTTAACTCTGCTGCTGCCACCACACAATCTCCCTGTGCATTACCATCGTTGGTGGTTGTAGCAGAAGAAAGATTCTCTGTGACCCTCCTCACTCCCCTCTCTACCCTGCTCAGGGTGCCAGAATTCCCAGTTACACCTCTGTGTTTTCTCTATAAGACAGAAAAGTGTTTCAGCCAAAACTTTTTCTTGGTCCTATGAGATTCTGTTTAGGTTTCACTGTATTTGTAGGTCATTCTCTTTCTGCTTCAGCCTACCAAAAAGCTAGCAAATCCCAAGTTGCGGGGTATCATTTTTTTTATCAAGGGGATTTCCTTCTCTTAGACTGGAGCTCCCTTATTAAATGAAGCTGCTCTGATAATCTTTCTGTAATGCTGAATTTCAGCGAGCTACAAAAAAGTCTCTTATTAACAGCCATATTCCCTTTCCATACAGGAGAATCTTAGCTTTTGATAAAGTAAATGAATACATTTTTAGATCTTTTCTGCAGAGGTGCAAGGGTGCAAGTCAAGACAGCAACTGGCACCTATAATAAAAAATCTACAGTGTACCACAACCAGCAAGGCTTGTTTTGCAATGACTGCCTCACAGTAGTAATATAGGAACTGAAAACAGATGAGAGAAAGAAAAGAATGCAGGCAAAAATACCAGATTAAAGGTTTTTCCCTTCATTTGGTGTTTGGTATGAGTGGGATTCAGAGGCATGAGGGAGAGGGCAGAGAGGATGGAACATATTATAAAGGTCATCCTTCAGGGTTTCCTGGCAATTATCCTCTCAGGTAGGATGGGAAATAGAAAAAGAGTGAATCCCCACTGACTTCACAGATACAGGGGATCTACAAAGTGGGGAACCCCCAACTGCACAGCAGAAAGATGATTCCCCTGGAGGTGCTACCCCTCACCCTCTCTGAGCTGTCCAGCTTTTACATGGTGCTGCTAATAGATACAACTCTTCAGGTACTCTGTTTAGAACAAGGGTTGGAGCAGAGGCCAATGAGGACAAGCGTGGTTGTTTATGGCATTTCATTTGTACTTTCAGGATAAATGCTTATCCCCCTCCTTCTACCTTCGTATTCCCTCACTTTACATCTCTGCAGCACATAACATGGTAAGAAGAAAGAGTGCCTGACTATAACCCAGTGATGAGGGCTGGGGGAATCCTAGGTTCCAATGTGAGGACTTTTTACACACATTATCTAATGCAGCAGTTCTCAAACTTTTTGGACTTGTGCTCCCCTCCATAATTTTTGTGAACTGAGTGGTGCCCAATATGAAAAATGAATTTATATGCTACAATGCTTAACTCCTTACAGAGGGGCTAGGCAATAGGTAGGAGATTGGCCAGGCAGACACAAGTCTGAACCTGCATTTATCTGCCTATTTTCTCACACCTCAGCACACCCTTCAAAGGATCTGGCAGCGGACAAGGGTGCTGCAGCACCCTGGCTGAGAATCACTGATCTAATGACTATTTAATGCAAAATGCATGAACAATCAATGAAGCAGAGATCAGAACCAGGACCCCAGCATCTCCCAGGGGATTGCTCTCATTTTTTAGGCCACAGAATCATTCCCTCCTCTGGTCTGATGAACCTTACATTCCTTTCTAAACAGTGAGTCAGCTTCAATAAGCCTAGTTTTAGCCTTTGGCTTCATAATTAAGGCACTCACATAGGAGATAGGAGGTGTGGGTTTGAACCCCCTCAGGCTGAGGAGGATGTAGAACCCAGTCTGCTACGTCCTGGGCAGGTGCTCTAACCCAGGAGTGCTCAACCTGCAGCCGATAGCCCAGATTTGGCCTACAGAGCCATGTCACTGGGCTCACAGGTCTCCATGGGGTCTGAAAATTTGGCGGTGTGGGACAGGTGGCAGCATGAATTGCAGGATCTCCACAGGCCAGATAGCATGGACCTGTACACTAGATCAGGGCAGAGGAGGGCCTGACCCAGGCATGTAGTGCCCAATCTGCACACTCAGGGCCTAGCCAAAGTGGTATAGGACCCCATCCAGGGGACTGGGGCCTGATCTGGACACACTGGGCCCAACAATGCATGCTGAACCTATCCCAGCTGCAGATGGGTTCCACACTACTCATCCAGCCCACAGGGCCAAAAGTTTGAGCACCACTTCTCTAACCACCAGGCCATTATGTAAAAAGAGAGTAGATGCACCACCGTAACTCCTGGATGTATTTTAAAAGGCAAGAAAAGAACGAGCGAGTCCTCTGTACCCAAAAGGATGACAGGCAGGAGTGCAGGCAGAGCTTTCATACTGAACTGCAGCTCTGAGTCAGAGGCTGAAGCATTGGAGAGAGATGGGATTCCAGATGTCCCTCTCTTCTACACTTTATGTTGGTGTGATGTGTACCTGGCTCTGCAGCTAAGGATTATGAATCATTCTAGGTGCCTCTCTCTGTTCAGTCTTGTAGAAATCTAGTTGGGATTTGTTAATATGCTCCTAGAGTAAGCACATAAAAGACAGGCATGGAGATGTTGAGTGTTTCTGAACTTAAATTTCTTTATGGATCTTGTCTCACTGAAGAAAAAACAAAAACAAAAACAAAATCCTTTACTATTTTTGCCTGGCTTTATTCCTTTCTCTTTTGTTCTCAGTTATGATGTAGTTATCATTTCTGTAAGACAGCTACTGCAAGCCTTCATCTTGTAGCTCCTAAGTTACTATGGTAGTTTGGAAAATGCTATCCATAACTTCTAATGGTATCTAGGAACTTACATTCATTTTCTTTGTGCATATCATATGCCTCCTGAAGTCAAAACCTAGCAACTGCTAAACAGGTAACCCATTGCCTTGCCTTCTTTACAGCAGGGAAATTTTCTAAAATTTCCACATTGCTGTCAATACTGATTCATCGTAACTGGTGGTAGCAATGTTGTGAGGCCTTCAGTAAATGAAAAGACTGTGGCTTAGGCTATATAATGCTGTGTCATGAAACCCGGCTCAAAGCAGTTCTAAGCGAAACCAGTACTGAAAAGGCTGCTGTAGTCAGGAGCCTGTAGTCCAGTGCTCCAATGGAGCTAACAGTGCTTGAGCTGAACTGGTGTTAGCAAAAGAGACAAAGCTTGAGAACGTTTTCCTAATATAGGTAAGCCTGGAGAGTTTAGGATTCACTCTGCCCCCAAAACTAAGTAATATAATTATCTAAATATCAGACAACAGACTTGTCTTAATGTTTACTTTGCCAGGAAACCTGCATCTCAAAATGTATTTACTTAACAAGGAAACACCACTACCTCAATAAATTGGTATGGTACTGTATTTGCTCACATACAATTTGTTTACATTTGCCAGGATATAATACACACCAGGCAAAATGAAGGAAAAAAAAAGATCTTTCCTTGTCGCAGGTAATTGAATAGTAGCAGCTGGGGAGCCAAGCACCTCATTGTTCTGTTCCCTGTGGAACCAACTTCCAAGGGAGGTGGTGCTGGCCCCTACCCTGGGGATCTTTAAGAAGAGGCTGGATACCTACCTGGCTGGACTCATTTGAGTCCCGTTTTTTGTTTAGGGTTCTTTTGTTGTTCTCCCGCCCTGGCGGGGGGTCGGGCTAGAAGATCTATTAGGTCCCTTCCGACCCTAAAACTATGAAACTATGAAACTATGATTGCTGCAGATTTTAATTTTAGTTTTACCTGTATGTGGCAGAACCTGCTCTTACCATATTTTTGCATATAATGCACACTCCATTTTCCAGCAGCTGTTTTTGGGGGCAAGGTACATGTTGTAATAAAATACAATATTCCTAGTGCCCCTCCTTTCAAGACAAGATATAGATCTGAGTTATATTTGGAAGTTGGGTTTTTTTCTTCCAAAGTTATTTTTAATTTTTCTTCCTTTTAATCTCCTTCCATTCTAGCTGGAACCTCTCAGGACAAGGCCTTAGACACCCCCCATCCCTTAACTCAAGGTCTGGATATAGAAACAATTTTTTATTCCTAGGATTTGTTGGAATAACTGGGAAAAAGCGTAAGTATTAATGGATTGAAGTCAGACCATTAGGAGGTCTAGACCAGGGTTTCACAGGGGTCTCCTCAGGGCCTAGTGCTGTTTAAGATTTATATTAATTATTTGAATGAAGGAGTAGAGTTTACTGATCAGATTTTCAGATGACAAAACTGGGAGGGGGTATAAATACTCTGAAGGATAGAACTAAAATTCAAAGGGTCTTGACAAGTAGAACTGGGCACTAGAAAAAAATAAAAATCAGTGCAGACAAATGTAAGGAGCTACACTTCATGAAGAAGAAACAAATGCTAAAATAAAGGGGATAGGTGGCTCAAAAGTAGTATTGGTGAGAAGGATCTGAGGATTACAGTTGACCACAAATTTAACATGAGCCAGCAATGTGATGCTGTTGCAAAAAAACAAATGCAATTTTGACTTGTATTAACAAAAGCATGAGATGCAAGACATGAAGTGAGAGTACCTCTCTACTCAGCACTCAAAACTGGATGCAGTACTTAGAGTTACTCACTGCATTATAAAAAAAAAATAAAGATGTAGATGATCCAGAGGCAAGTGATGAAGATGAAAAGGAATTGGAATGTGCATCATACAAGGAAAAGTTGAAGGAACTAGATACATTTAATAAGAAGAAAAGAGATGGGGGGCATGATAGCAATTTTCTACTGTCTGAAAGACTGGCACAAAGAAGTTGGAGAAAAATTACCCCCCTCTCCCTGCCACCTTAGCACTAGACAGTGGGTTTAAACTGCAGCAAAAAACAGATTTAAATAAAATTTCAGGAACTACTTCCTACAGTAGGAACAGTAGAAAGACACTAAGATAGTGGAACCAGCTGTCCAGGGAAACTGTAGAATCTCCTTCATTAGCAGTCTTCAAGAAGCAATTGGACAGGCATCTGTCTGGGATGATTTACAAACACTGCATCCTGCACCTGTGCAGGTGGTCTGGAGTATATGACACTTGGAAATCCCTTCTCAATTTATGGTTTTGTAATAACAGTTAACAAGTAAACAACTAAATATTGTAGTACCTTTCTCTAATAATCTTGCAGCATTCCATCAATTCTGTGAACTGAATTCTTCACCCACTAGTAAAATGCAGGCACCTCAGCAACATAGCAAAGCAAGTGTTTACTGGTACATAACCACAAAGCAAGAGTTCACAGGATCCAAAGGAAAAGACTCCATAAAATCTAAAATGCAAGGAAAATTTAGGGAGGAACAATAAATAACCAGGGAATGAGGATGTCATTGGAATTAGCAGCCCCACTCTTTTGTGACAGCCTGGTGCACTAGTTGTGCTGACAGCAAAAGGTCAGGACTGTAACTGCATGTTTCATCTCAAGAACTACGCAATACACATTTGCCATACCTACCAGCTAAATGCATCAGTATAGTCAAATGTTCCTATCCTTACAACATAAGAATATAAGAACTGCCAAAGATAGAAGAAGCATATAGGAAACAGGGAACATGTAGAATGATTATTTCCCTGTCTGACCCTTCTAGTCACTATCAATAGGTTGCACCCCTGACTGTTGTGTTTAATCACTTTTGACTGACTTGTTCTCCACCAACTTATCTGCCAGTAATTGCTTTTTAAATCTAATTAGGCTGTTGTCTTCCTCAACATCCTATGGCATGAAGTTCCATATATTGATTATTACATAATGGATCACTTATTTTTATTTAAGTCTGCAGTCTGATAATTTCATCAGGTGCCCCCTAGTCCTGGTATCACGAGACACACTAAATAAGAGTTCCCCGCTCAGTTTTTCCCACATCTTTTACAATAACATATCCTTTCCCCTCAAATCATAACTTTTTTCTAAGATGAAGAGTCCTAATCTTTTCAGTCTTGCTTCATGTGAAAGCTGTTTCATACCTCCAATATACTTTGTTGTCCTTCTCAATTATGTTTCTAGTTCTAGTATATCCTTTCTGATACGTGGTGTCTAGAAATCCAGCTGGTATACAAGTTGTGCTGCATCACAGATTTATATAATGGCATACAGATGTTTTCTGTTTTATTTTCAATTCTTTTCCTAACAATTCCTCTACGATTCTATTTGCCTTTTTGACCACTGCTGCTCACTGAGCCAATGTTTTCTCCAAATTCTCCAAAATGAGTCCAAGATCTCTTTCCTGGGTGCTATTAGTTAATTGAAAGTCCGTCAGTGAATATGGATTATTAGGGCAATTTTCCCCCGATATGCATTACTTTGCACATATAACATGTTGTTTTACCTGCCACTTTATTGACCCTTCAGTCAATTTTGCGAGGTCACTTTGCAATTCTTCACAATCAGCTTTAGATTTGACTACCTGGAACAACTTTGTCACTTTATTATTAACTTGTTTTGACCACTTTAGCACAAGAAATCTGTCCTAGAGTGGTGCTTTCATCATCACTCTCAAAAAGCTGTTTAATGGTGAGTACTTAGAGCAGATATTGTACATTAAATATATTGTCCCTATACATGATGTGAATTAAATAAAACTATTATTTAAACTCATAAGTAATGAGTATTAACAGCTGTGAAATATATCAATGGTTTGTTCCATGGTCATTGCCCAACTAAAGTATAACAAACTGTTGTCATAATCAGTTGGATGTGTGTAATACAAAGCTAGTAATCCTTGTTAAATGTGGACTTTGCTGATCAGCGCATGTTTTATTTTTCTTACAATAACCAAATCTTAATTATTAAGTGAAGATTTGAGACTCTTAAATGGAGTTAAATGAGCCAAGTTCTGTCAGTTTCAGGGTAAAAATTGCCTCATGAAACTCAGGGCAGATGATCCAAGTTTAAAAAGTTAAAGGAAGTAGTCCCGCCCCCCGCCATCCAGATCTGCCAAAGATGAGAATAAAGGTCCCAGTGCTCTTTGGAAATTTGTATAAAGATACCAGTAATGCCAATAGGATTACACTGGTATAAACTTGTGTAATAAAACCTTCCAGAGCCATCTGGGTTCTTCTACTTTTCTATCACTTCTGGCAATAAAGACTTGCAACTGGGATCTAGCAGATTATTTTTTCTAAAGATCGCCATATTTAAATCAGAGTATTTAAGAAGAAGAGCATATAAGAGTATTAAAAAGGTCTGCTGAATAATTCTTCAAATCATTAACAAATTAGTAAAACAAGCAGAAAAGCAAAATCCCAGTTTAAACAATTGCAAAAAACCCCTCACCCGGTACCTTATTTCCTTCTTTAGGACTCTTGTCAGAGGCAGCAAAACAATACAGATAAGAGCTCCAGAAACTCCTGTCTGCTACGCTGTGCTCACTGTCTGTCCTCACCCCACTGTGAGCACACAGGATAAAGAATGTTAAGGCATTCCCCATTCTCATACTTATGAGATCATTGTAGCGGGCACCCTGCATCCAACAGAATGCTTCCTCTTTCTGACTTCAAATTCCCCTTGTTGCAGACCAAGTTTAAATTCTCTCACGAGTGCTGACTGCTCAGTTATGGCTGGTTTGCTTTAAAGTTTGATCTTCAGGAAAGCTTCTGTTTAGCTTGTTATTATGAGGAAAACAGGCCTATTAAAATAAGGCCTGTTGTATATAAGCTTCAATTTTCATGATCTGAAAACTTTATTTGCTTAGTAAGTCAGTCAAGGGGTGAACTTTATCCAGCTAGGATAAATAACATGATTCTTCCTTTCCCAATTCTGTGCTGGTAAACGTCACCAAGAATAAATTAAGAAATGCTGAGAGAATAAAAATATGGCTGCCTGGGTGGGAAGTATGAATGATGTAAGAGATGGTAACAATGATTAAGTTATTGGTCACACTAAGACCATAAAGGAAATGAAAAGGAATGAAAGGCTTTTGCACTCTTCTTCCCACGTGGATACATGGAGGTAGAAACTGCATCTATTAGGTCATTTTTGTTATTGATCTCATAACTACATGAAGAGTACTCCAAGCATATACACAGTATTATAAGATTAGGATTGCTAGTAAAAGTAGGAGATTTGTAGAATGTTATAGACCAGTCTGAGGTCAAAGTACTCTCCTTAACCTGAACACATCCACATTATCAGGATGTGGACTTCTCCTGGGCCTCCACAATACCAGAAATAGCTGATGCTTTTGCTGTCCTGAGACTGGCCCAAAGGAGGGAGAGAACCAGTATTCTACAGGCCAGGCCAGTAGAGATGCCTGCCTATTCCTTATTGGTTTCTACTTTATACTCTTTGAGGTATGAATTTGAGATTGTGTGTGACCGGGTTTAGGAGGGTCACTGGGTATAAGTGATAGCATGCATATGTTATAATTCTTAGCAAACACTACTTTGAATCATCCCATGTCATTCCTGGATTATTCAAGTGTGTTTGTGCAGGTGTGACCTACCAAAAATAGTATAACAGGGAGCCTTGGGCTCCTGTTTCTTTAATGGGAGAAATGGCTGCAGATAGAACCCAGACAGCTGAACAGGGGCTAGCCACAAGAAGGAAGATAGTAAAGAAACACTGCAGCCTAGGCAGGAAGCTGCCCTTTCGAGTGAAAGGGCGCACCTGCAATCAGTTAGGAAAAATGCCTAGGGGGAGTTGGCTGCAAGGGAATAGACAGCTAAGGAAATAGGCCCGTTTGATGGAGCCTAGCTCCTGCAGAAGAGGGGCTGCTAGGGTGTAAATCATAAACTGCCATGACAACCAGTTAATTTATTCATTAATTGGATTTAAATTAAATTGCAAGCCTGATTTAATCATTGCATTGTTCAATTTTAGGTTGTTTAGTAAATATTATATTTTATTTTTATTACTATTTTAATTTAAATATGCTTGATTATTACTTTGCAATAAATCCTATTAAAACATACAAAACAAAATGTTCCTTTCAAAATAGCAATAAGGGTCACTAAGCCTAGAAGATCAGAGGTTACCACAGTGAGCTGTGTTTTCTCTCAATTTTCTATTTGAAAAAGTACTGTTTAGTTTTTTATTAGCCCAGTGTCTGATTTAGTAGCCCCTCATGAAATTATTGAAACTCAGTTCTATATCCATTCCTGCAAGTGAGATCAGCCCAGGAAAAATGTGTGAAGTAGCTCAGACTGAAAAGGAGAAGTAGCCTGCTATGAATGAAAAAGGGGAAGTTCTTATCTTTGATCTGACAAACAGACAGGGAGCTATAATTTGTTTTAACTCTAGCTTCCTGAGAAAACAGCAATAACAATAATTTCCTAAGTTATATTGTTTAAAAATTAATTGGAGGTACTTCAAAATGTTTCCTAAACAAGTCCAGCATAACCTAAGAGTTTTGCTCTCTTGGTTTTTGCCTTGAAGTTAGTCTTGAGCTACAGGTTAATGAAAGCAGGGGAGCTGTCACTGCCTGTGAGAGATTTCAAAGACCTGCCATCTAGTGACAAGATGGAAAACTGCTAGACATTGCACCTGCAATATTCAAGTTGTGAGTGATGGACTTCTTTTCATTACCTTTCTATCTAGCATTATAATTTGCATCCAATGCTCCAAAACTGTATAGGATTTAGTTTTCAGTTTACTCAGACCCGTGATCATGAGTCAGGCATCCTGTTTGCAGTGACGTACTACTTCTTTATACCATGTGAATTAGACTCAGTAATAGTGGGATTCAGTCCATCCAGTGGGGAGAGATGATATTACTCATTGACAGAACACCCTCATCCAGCCTGTTACCTTTATACAACTGGTACTCTAATGCACATGGTCAACTGGTGCCTTCTGAGTTGGGGGGCGGGGGGGGCACCAGTGGGGCATGACCGGGGAGGGGGGGATCCTCCAGTGGCCAGTTGCTAAGCATGCTGGTGGCACGGAGGTGGCAGAAGTGCTGGCACTTCCGCTGCCGGCAGTTCTGCTGCCAATGTGGCACCGGCAGAGCCAATTTGGGGGGGGAACAAGCCAGAGCACTTGTTGTCGGGGGGGGCACCAGCACTCTCGGAAGGGGGGGGCTATGCCCGCCCCACACGTCACCTGTGCTTATGTGGATTTTGTTGTTATCTTGCTTATGATTCTGTATTGTTGAATCAGATGTATGTTGAGAAGCAGCGGACAGAAAAATTCACTTCACATTCATGAGGTAACCCATCAATATACACCCCTGCATCCAATTCTTTAGGAAAATTTTGTGCTGGATTGCCTTAATGTTTTCTGCTTGCAGAGCTTAAGTCCATTTTAAAATCCACTTGTTGCTGACCTGTCCTTCTGATACTTTACTGTGTACTGTTGTTCATCTTTCAAATTCGAAGATGACCATGACATCACTGGTTGGTTTGGTTTCTGTGAACACGTGAGTGGCTGACGAGGCCAATTTGTGCTTTGAACTGTCCATGGTGCACTGAGCAAGAGATGCCGCTTTGGCTTGCTTGATCAATAGCGGATGTGCTGTTGTTGCAAGACTTATGCAGTTTGCAATTTGGCTCTGGCTCAGCAGTTCTCCTCCATTCATAGACTGTAGCTCCAATATGAATGAGGCATCGCCAGGTGAAACAATCATGAGCAAGATCTTTCCAAGACTTCGGGTCAATATTGGAACTTTTTGAAGGGTGACTTGAGGGAATCCTTGAAATGTTTCTTCTGGCCTCCCTGAGAGTGCTTTCCCTTCTTTAGCTGGCCACAGAAAATATTCTTTGGCAGTCAGTCATCTAACATCCTGGTGACATGGTGTGCCTACCTCTGCTCTATTATATGCTCCTGCGCTGCCTTCGCCCAAGCAGTTGATCTTGCTTGCCAGAGACCCACGTGCAGACCCCAGAGAGTACCTCGGCTGTCTTCAGGGAGACCCCCTAACTTTCCTGCCACGACTTTGAATGGTTCTTCGGTAGAGGGGGTCCCCTTTAAGGGTGCCTCCAGGGCCATCACGCATTTTGGCGGGCGTTCACGGGGCTCCAACCTCCCCTACACCCTGGCCAAGCGCCCCCCTTTTGAGACGGGCCTCCAAGTCTATTCGTGGCTAGCCCCCACTGGTGTCTTCCCTGGTCTCTGCATTGCCTCTCGATGGCAACCACCTTGGGTCCTGGCCAAACTCCAGTGGGAGTGTCTGGAGACCCTTGGGTTTCGGGCTTGTCTTCTCCGGTGCCCTTAGCCTTAAGTGTCTGCTGGCAGTAGCTCCCAGTGCGTTCTTGCGCAGCCCCTCTCTCCCCTTTCACGGGGTCCTAGCCACCCTCGCCTGATGCTAAGGACTCTGCTAATCTACCCTCACAAAGGGGACCGAGATAGATGAGCCCTAAAGGGGACCACTGCCAGTGCCTTGATCCTAAACCCCTTTTCCCTGAACACCCGACGTGAAGCAAAATGAACAAAACCACCACTGACTACTGGTCAGGTGTGACAGAAAAGAAAGGAGGGAGGGAGGACACTGAAAGAAATGGAACATCCACCGTGAGAGCTCCATACACCCTTAGCCCCCAACACCCTTAGACTAGAGCACCCTCTGGGTCGGAACCCATCCTTTCACCCCAGCCGGGGTCCCTCTCTCTCTTTCTCTCCGAGCTCTGCCTCTACTCGGGGTTGCGGCCCCGTTGCCTATGATTAGGGCTGTCCCGCCGGCTCTCTCAGGGGTCGCTGCAGGTCCCTCCGCTGGCTCCTTCAATTCCCGCCGGGCTTTTCCGGCTCGGGGTGCCCCGCCCGCTCCCCCAGCCGGCCTCCTTGCCAGCTTCTCTGCCGGCGTCTTCAATCCCTGCTGGTCCTTGGCTCGGGGATCCTCTGCAGCTCCCACTGCTTCTGCCGCTGCAGCAGCCACTGCTGCTGCCTTTGCCAGCCTCTCTGCCGGTGTCTTCGATCCCTGCCAGTCTTCCCCGGCTCAGGGATCCCCTGCAGCTTCCACTGCTTCCACTGCCGCTGCCAACACCGCCGCTACCATCGCCACTGGCCGCCGGATGCCTTCTGCCCAGTGGTTCCCCGCCGGTTCTCCGGTCCGCGGCGTCCCTCTAGCGCCTTGGGAGCTGCTCTTTATCTCCGCTGTGTGGCGTCTCCTCCTGATGTCACCCAGTCCCAGCTGGATATAGGCACGGCTAATGAACCGTGCAGGCGGTTTCCCACCACGCGTTTCCTCATTCCTCCCGGCCCCTACAACAGGTACGTTGGGGTTTTCTTTTCTTTTTACTTTGGGCTGGGGTTTGCCTGTGAATGCGGCTTCCCCCTTTCCTGGTCCTGTGCCCCTGGGACTCATGGCCTGCCCATCTCATCTATAATTTAATCAACAGAGTGTGGATACTTGGAATGCCTGTCCATGTGAGAACCCCAGTGTCTGGGACATTGTTTTACCATTTTATACTCATCAGTTTCCTCAGACAGCCCATGTGAAAGTGGTTCAGCTTCATAGCATGGCTTCTATACACTGTCCAGGTTTTGCATGCATACTTCAGGACTGGAAATACAGTAGCTTTGTAGACCTTCAGTTTTGTTTGTTGACTGATGCCTCTGCACTCCCACACATTTGCATGTAGTCTGCCAAAGGCCACGTCTGCTTTGGCAATTCTGGCATTGGTTTCATAACTGATGTGAACTGCACATGACTAAGTACTGCTGAGATACGTGAACTTGCCTGCTGCCTGGAAGGTTTGGCCATTCACTATAATGGTAGGCTCTACACAAGGCTTTCCTGGTGCAGGCTGATATATCACTTCTGTCTTACTGTTGATTGTGAGACCAAAGTTGTCACAAGCTGAAGAGAAGTGGTCCATACTCCGCTGTATGTCAGACTCAGATTTGGCATTCAGGGGACAGTCATAAGCAAACAGAAGACCACAAACAGTCACTTCCTGTAACTTTGTATTTTCCTTTTGTCTCTTCAAATTGAAGACCTTGCCATCAGTCCAGTATCTGATACCGATCCCAGTGTCAGTCACAAAAAGCATCTGTAAGCATGGTAGACAACATCATACTGAAGAGGGTTGGGGCCAACACACCACCATGCTTGACTCCACTGGTGACTGGGAATGGTTCAGATGACTCACTGTCATCCACAATGCAAGCGAGCATGCCAAACCATTGTGATTAATTTCTCTGGGCAACAGAATTTTCCCATGATCTTCCAAAGGCCCTCCCGACTGACTGTATCAAATGCTTTTTCAGGTCAATGAAAGTCATGTACAGGTTGGAGTTCTGTTCCTGGCATTGTCTCCTGAAGCTGATGAGCTGCAGACACCATGTCTATAGTCATATGTCCTCTCTCAGGCAGAAGCCCTTGTTCAATGTATTGCACAAGGTGATTCAGCAGAATTCTGGTGAGGATTTTGCCAGCAAGGAAATGACATGATAGTTGTTGAAGGATTATCTATTGCTTTTCTGCTTGTACAAGTGGACAATGGATGCATCCTTGTACTCCTGGGGCATAGTTAGTTCCTTGAGTCCACATTGACTGGAAGAGTTTAGTCCGTTTCAGAGCCATGTGCAAGCCTCTGGCCTTGTAGACCTCATCTGTTCTAGGTGCTTTGCCATCTGATAGCAGATTGATTGCTTTCACAGTCTCAATAGCGTTGGAGGATCAGCAAGAGATATGTTAATGTCTACCTGAGGGAGCTGATCAATTGCCTCCTCACTAATAGATGATTGTTGATTTGGGGATGTTGTTAAAGTGTTCTGCCCATCTTTGCAGTATCGTTTTCTTTGTAAGTGAGCAGTGTGGTGCCACTAGCACTCAGTATTGGAGATGTTTCTGATAACTGTGGCCTGTAGATTGCCCTCAGAGCATCATAGAAGTTCTTCATATCATTCCTATCTGCATAGGACTGAATCTCCTCTGCCTTGTTGCTCAGCCATGAGTCTTGCATCTGAGTTTGCATTACACGATCCTCTTGATGTTCTTGAAAACTGCCTTCTTAGATGTTGAGGTGCTGTCTTCTAGAGAGGCCTTATGGAGCCAATGTTTCTCATTCAGTAGTCTCCCTATGTCAGTATAGTTTTCATCAAACCAATCTTGATTTTTGTGTGTGGTGGGACCAAGGGTATTAGAGGCAGCTGAGTCTCTGAAGGATGCCCAATTTTCCTCAATTTTATTGGGGTTTACATCAATTGTTCCTAGTTGGCTGTGTAGTTGTCCAACAAATACCCATTTCACATTCTCCTGTTTCAGTTTGGAGACATCAAGCCTTTTGCATGCTTCTTTGTTTTGTGGTTGTCTACTAGGATATTCATCTTGGAGAATATAATCCTGTGGTTAGTCCAGCATTCTGCACTTCTTATGGCCTTTGTCACTCTGACTTCCTGTCTGTCTCTTCTCCTGATGATGATGCAATCAGTGAGATGCCCATGCTTGGAGCATGGGTGCATCCAGGACGTCTTGTTGCAGTTTGGCAGGCAGAAGACTCTATTGGTGATGAGGCCATGTTCAGTGCATTTCCTCAGCAGAAGGAGCCCATTGCTCTTGCACTTCCCAAGGCCATTTTTACAATGATGCCTGGGCCATGCCTGGTGATCTGTGCCAACTCTAGCATTCAAGGATGATGAGCTTGTCTGCCTTCGGCTCTTCTGTTATAAGAGACTCTAGGTCTTTGGTGGTGAGTGCTGTCATTTTTGTCTTTTGTGTGATTTTTTTTCAACTGCTATAGTGGGATCCCCCATCATCTGTGGTATGCTGACCAGGGTTAAGGTGAAACAGACAATGTTTAGGGCCCTTTTTCTAGCCCCTTCTTCATGCTACAGAGGTGACCAGTGTGATCCTAAATAGGGCTGTTTGTTCACCCAGGGGGCTGCTGAATTCCACTGCTGCTTTGGTTCACTGAAAAGTGACCCTGTTCCCTGAGCCTCCTGTATGCAGGTCTCCAGCTACAGCTCCCAGCATATCCACACCCACTTCTTTGTTGCTCATCCATTGCCACAGGATTTGAGTGCATCTATGGGGGCATGTAGATGTCATGACTTGTGCGAGTTGGATTTAAGTGAGTGAAAGTTGCACAATCACCCCCACTCTGTCATCCAGGCCTGTCTGAATCCAGTGGCATGACAGCATCAAATGCAATGGATGGCGATCATGTCCTGCTGTACCCAAACTTATTCCTCACACCGTCCACACAGCTCTTGCCATTGGCCTTCGCAGGCAGGAAGATGAGCATATCTGCTCGGCCACCTGATCCGCCAGAGAGCACTTTCCAGAGGGAGCCAGGTGTACCTGTGTATTCTGGTCAACCATCTGGCCCTGCTCTTATTTTTATTTCAAGGTCAGCTCCTCTAGCCTTTCCTCACCAAGGGGTAACCTGCACCATAGTGGGAGCTGGGGTTTTTGGGTGCCCTCTCTAGTAGCAATTTAACCACTGTGTGGTGGTTCATTACAAAAAATGTTTCTCACTTGATTAACAGAAATGCAAAACTCTAGATCTCTTAGTTCAGAGATGAAACCTTTTATTGGACCAACTAAGAAATTGCAAAAAAATTATCTTTTTCTGCAAGCTTTCGGGCACACGCACCCTTCCTCAGGTTCAGGGAAAATTAAAGATGGTAAAAAGTCCCCATAGATAGCAAGTAAAGTTAATTTTTCCACGGAGGAAGCTGAAGGTGGAAGTCTGTTCCTTAGGGTCCATGACAGTGCCTTTGTGACTTGCTCTTTGATGTGCAGATAAGGAAGGATTCCTTCCCTGGTGGTGTCATCTCTGAACCAAGAGTTCTAGTTTTGCATTTCTTTTTGTCTCAGACCAACATGGCTACCAAATACATCCCTCTTATTGATTAAGTACTTATTTTATAGACATTAGGGCTGGAAGGGACCACAGAAGAACATTGAGTGCAGCCCCTTGCCCCATGGGCAGGAAGTCAGCTAGGATCAAAGGATCCCAGCAAGATAAGCATTCAAACATTTCTTAAGAGTCCAGAGTAGGTGCTTGCACCACCTCTGGAGGCAGTCTATTCCAGGCCTTGTGGGCTTGGACAGTAAAGTTTTTCCTTATGTCCAACCTAAAACGGTCTTGGAGGAGTTTGTGATCATTGGACTTTGTAATCCCTTGGGGCACTCTGGTGAACAGGCGTTCCCCCAGATCCTGATGCACACCCCTTATGTACTTAAGCATATATGCTTAAGCATAACCCAATATACTGTGAGCAGTGCTTTTTCACACCAGCCATACTGGAAACCCAGACTCTATGCTTCTCCCTTACCATACCAGCCTTGTCTCCTATCTCACCGTCTGCTCCTTGAGGTCTTAACTTTCTCTGTAGCTCTACCCTCATTTTCTAGTTATCAGCTGCAACCATCTCAGACTACAACCTGAAATCTGGGCTCCAGACTGGCAGTATTACCTCTGATTTGGGCCTTCCACCCTAGGGCTAGTCATACAAGCTGGTCAGAGCTGGTTTGAAACCTCCAGTAGGGTCTAACTCTCCACTCACTCTCCGTCACTGGAGTGGTTGGCTGGGGTCAGCTGACCCTCTACTTCTCCTGCATAAACCTCCAACCTGGAACAGGAAGAATCTGATTAACAGGGCAACCTGATCCTAGACTGTTTTGCTGGTCATTTGCCATCTGACTCCACCTTTGCTTGATCTCCTGACTTCTCAAGCTGGTTTGCTTTCTGATTCTGTTTTCTCACTGGTCTTCCAGCTTCCTACCTCAGCTTGTTCCTAGAACCTGCTCTCTTCCTGGTTTCCTGACCTGGCTTGTCTCTGCATTCTGCTCACTTCTCCCAACTCTGGTTGGCACCTTGATCCCCGAGTGGCTTCAGATCCAGCTGCCTATGTTCCAATGTGACAGTTCACTCAGACCACCCCATTCTGTGAAAAAGGTAGTGCATGGAGCCCAACCTCCTGCCAGTGCCCTTGGACCCATCTGACTTGGATGTCACAACTTGGGGAGAACCACAGTTCAGGCAAGACTGGCTGAATCAGCTTATTTCTGCCCATCAAGTATTGGAAGTCCAGGTGCAGCAGTTTCTGGCTGAAAACAAATCCCTCCAGTCCCAGGTAGCATACCATCAGGAGACCAGTGCTGGTATGAAGAGGCATGCCAGCTTTGCAGTGGGATTGCTGTGCTCCAGGCCCATTCCATGGAGCCTTTCACACCCCTTCTGTGACCTGAAAGATGTGGTGGGAACTGACAGCACTTCAGGGAGTTCCTTATTCAATGCTACTTTTTGTTCCTAGCCTAAGCTGGAACCTAGTGCAGAGACCTGGAGGAGGTGAGCCTTATCATCAGGCTCTTGATGGGTGACACCCTGAATTAGGCTGCTCTGCTGGTGCAGAATAATAGCCCTGTTCTTCAGGACTGGGAGGTGTTCCTCTGAGAATTCTCTGCTGTGTTCACTGACCCCCACTAGCCTGAGGATCAGAGGCTGTGTTGAAGAACCTTTCTTTACCAGGGAAAAGTTTCTGTTCCCACCTCTGCTTCTCTTTTTTGCCACTACATGACAGATGACCATTGGTGGCCCAGCATTACCAATTCCAGTGGGGGCTGTGAGAAGAAGTAAAAGATTGACTTATACAAGTGGAACCATCCATAGGGTTCATTGCCAGATCCACAAAGGTGTTGAACCCTATGGAAAAAGAGGTATTCTCTACCCCGTTAGGGTCTCTATTATACTGTGGTCATGGCCAACATCACACATATTGATTGTAGGTGCTACCACCTTAGCCTAGAGGAACGGGAGCAAGGCCACCAATGAGATCACTCAGTGAGCCTCTAGTCAGGGGGAAAGCCAGGAATGTTTGCTATGTTTCCAGCTACTGTCAGCAGCACTGCTGGGAACCCAGGATAGCTGCCTGCCTGTGATTGAAGCAGGGGTTCCAACTCAGCCTCCAGAGGACAGATCCAGCCTGCCTCAAAGATATGATGACATATCTGAGAATAAGAATACAGAGGTCCTTCTCCTAAACTGGGATTATGCCTGCCCTACTGACCTACAGCTGGGGAAAAATGCCAGTAGGATGCAGCTACACCATGTTGGAGCCTGAACTTCTTGTCCTCCAAGAATATCTGCAGAAAAGCCTGGCCTGGGGATTCATAAGAAATTCCACCTCGCTTCATGGAGCCCCTGTTTCTATTTGTCAAGAAGGATGGGAACCTTTGCCTCTGGGTCAACTATCAGGCTCAGAACCAGGTCACCATCTGCAACCAGTAGTCCTTCAGAGTTGCTTGAATAGTTAAAAGCTGCCCACATATTCAGCAACCTTGACTTCCAGGGAGCATATGCCTGGTGTGAATCAGGTCAGAATTGAAACCCCTCTTCTAGATACTGTACCTGAAGTTCCTGTACTGTATTTAGTTATGCCTTTTGGGCTCACCAATGCTCCAGCTACATTTCAGCACTTTATCAGTGATATGCTGTGAGATTTTTTTTTGATCAGTGTGTGATTGGTTACGTGGGTGACATTCTAATTTTCTCAGAGGACCTGACCAACATCCATCACATGTCCAGGTGGTGCTGGAAAGGTTGCGCCTTTTTGCAAAGCTGGAGAAGTATGCCTTTGACTAAGTCAACACCAAATTTCTGGGCTTAATTTTATCTCCAAAAGGCTTGAAAATGGACCCCTCAAAGGCACAGGCCATCTGCATGTGGAACATGCAATAGAATGTGAAGGAAGTCCAGAGATTCTACCTGTGATTCACTGCCAACTTTGCCCAGACAGTGGCCCCTCTTACAACACTCTACACAACAACATTCAATTTTACTAGGCTGCGGAAGCTCAGAGAGCCTTTGGATACCTGAAGCATCCTTTCACCTTTGCCCCTATGTTAACCCATTCAGATCTAGCCTTGCCATTTGTGGTGAAAACTGATACCTACAGCCTGCAATAGATATGGTGCTTTCACAATAGCAGGGTCTGGAAGAGGCCCTGCATCTCTGTTCTCTCTTTTTCCACAAACTTATGTCAGCAGAACAAAATGACAAGATCCTGGACCATCAACTCCTGGCGTGAGTGGCTTTGGGGGGGGTGGGGGCGGGGGTGGTGGCAGCACTATCTTATAGGGGACAGGTACAGGTTTTTATGGTACAGGTTCTCAGCGACCTGGAAACATAAGAATCTGGAGGGTTTTGGTAAGGCTAAGGTATTTGACCAGGGACAGCTTCAGTAGGCACTCTTCTCCTGCTCTGACTTCCAAGTAGTCTACCAGCCCAAGCCTAGGAATGGGAAAATGGATGCCCTCTCCTGTAAGGCTGAGTATGATACAGACTCATCACAAAAACCATCTGAACCCAGTCCTGTTTTAAGGCCTTGCAATGTCATTGTCACTGTGTTGCGGCCAGATCTGCTCTCTTTCTTCCATGCAGCCACCCAGGAGGAAATACCCCCAGAAGAAAAGACTACCTCTTCACACAACCACTGCATCGGGTCCAGGATGGGGTCATATTTACCTGGGGTAAGATCTAAGTTTTCCGAGGTCTGCTAGGTCCATTGTCCTTTGCTTAAGTCACAGCTGCCCATTAGAGGCCACCCTGGAACTGAAGAAACCTACCAGTAAATCTCCTCCTACTTCTGGTAGACACAGCTGCTCAAGATGGGTGCAGGCCTTTGTCTGCTCTTGCAATGTGTGGGCCCCACACCAAGAAACTCCTCTTACCAACCCTCAGAAGTTGCATAGACTCCTCCAACTGCTTCCTACCCTGCCTCAGCGGTGATTCACAATTTCCCTGGACTTCATTATAGAGCTACCAGTCTTGAATCATTAATCTATGATCCTGACAGTAATGCACCAACTCACTAAAATGGCCCACTTTTGCTATGCATGGGCCTTCCCTCAGCAAAGGTACTGCTGTGCTGTGTTTGCACTATGTGGTTTACCTCTACAGAATTCCAGATTGCATAATATCTGACCATGGGTCCCAACTTATCTCCCAATTCTGGACTGAAGTCCTGAGGTCTCAGACTTCTGAGGTCCCTTTCAGCCCTAACTTTCTATGATTCTACACCTACTGGCAGTCTGTGCCCATCTCATATCAGTCTACCATCCCCAGACAAATGGTTATGCTGAAAGAACCAACCAGGCTTTGGAACAGTACCTCTGGTATTACCGAATTTTCCAATGGGACAACTGATTTCCACTTTAAGGGCTCAAGAGCTCAGCTACAGTAACTCCAAATGTGCCTTGACTGGGCAAAACCCATTCATCACCAACAATGGGTTTTACCCCCAAGAACAGCCCACCAACTCCAACTACTCAACTTTATCCACCTACTCCAACAATCCTGTGGCCGCAGACTAGGTGCACTATATGCATAAAGGCCCTGGAGGAATTAAATCACCATACGGAGGAGGCAAGAGGGGCCTATAAGCAACAGGCAAACTAACACAACAGCCACAACCTAACCTATTTGGAGGAACCAAAAGTGTGGTTAACATCCAAACATCTCGACACAGACCAGCTGTCACAGAAGCTAGACAACTGCTACCTCAACCCCTTCCACATAACCCATGCAATCAATCCAGTAGCCTCTGAGCTACACCTGGACACTGCAGATCCAGCTTGTATTTCACATGTCACTACCCAAGCTGGAGGCAGAGTTGTATTGCTACTCAGCACATCCATTGGTGGCAGATAGCATTTTTCCTGCAGCTGGTGAACTGTTAAGATCATTTCAGTTGTGCCGCTTGATGCCCCAAACTCATACTGAGATTCCGGAAGGAGCTCTTCAGCAAATTTGAGAATGCTCATCGGCAGCAGAGTCTCAGTTGAAAAGGGTTTCAAAATGCTCCTTCCAATGGGCACTAGTTGCTCCCCTTTCCTTGATCAGGTCTCCTCCAGCTTTGGGTCTCAAGGAGGTTGGTCCTTGAGTGGTCAGACTGTAGATGGCTTTGGTGGCATTGAAAAAAACTGTACACATGGTGGATGTCAGTGAGATGTAGAACCTCCTTTGCCTTGTCTTCCCACCATTTGTTTTTCATATTGTGGGTGCTCCTTTGGACCTCTGCCTTGGCTTGTTGGTAATTCAGTTTATTTTACCTAGAGTTGACTTTGTTCTGCCAAATACAAAAGGCCTTGTGCTTGTGGGCGATCTCCTTGTCACTCTCATCAAACCAGTCTTGATGTTTACTGGTACAGAGTCCAAGTGTCTCTTTGCAGGCACTGATAAGTGTGGACTTGAAAGCACCCAAGCACTGCTGACATTCTCCCATTGTTGTTGACTGAAATTCCTGTTTTTCATTGAGGCACTGGTGGAAGAGGTCTCACTTAATTGGGTCCCAGAGTCCTTCTATGTTGATCTTCCATTGGTATTGCTTCTGCTTCAGCCATCATTTGGGAGCCAGTTTGAATGACATACCCAATTAGATGAACTGGTAACCAGTCCAGCAATCATCAGTTCCTAACGTAGCTAGGGACATCTTTGCGATCCCAGGAATGAACAATGATGTAGTCCAGTGGTTTTCAACCTGTTGTCCATGGAAGAGGGAAGGCCAGGCATCACCATCTCCATCAGCCTTATCCTACTTATGTCTCTATTATCAGTGGGCTTGTTGGCTACAAAGGACCAACTCACAGGATCATCATAAAATTTTAGTTTATTAGACAGATGCAAAAGTCAGATCATAAACCTTGGGCTGATCCCCTTAAACACACACATATTCATGCACACACACAAACTCACAATAGCTAGTTATGAACACTAAGCACCAATGTTCAAGATATACCTATCCCCAAGTGCTGGAGTCCGCCATCAATGGTCGAGGCTTCTTTCAGTGTTGCTTCAGAAGGGGGTCACCGGCTGGTCCTTCTGGCTGGGCAGGCAAGGTGCTGGTCAGGTCAGAAAGGGCACCATTGGGGGTCATTCTTCACTGCCTTTTATCCCTCTCTGGCAGACTTTGGTGTCTCGCCAATTTTTGGGCTTACCCAATCCAGGGGTCGTTGACCTTGTGGGACATCCCCCTTGGTGGTTGCTGGATGGCAGCTATCAACCCCAGGGCTCACATCCCAAGGTATGTGCAGCTTGGGAGTCCCCTGATAAAGTTTGATTAATTCACTGCTGTGATTAGTTCAAACCAGGGCTTCTGTACCTTTAACAGTGAAGTTTCAGGGAGTTCCTGGCTCTGTATTGATCCTTTCCTTTCCTTTGCCTGTGGTTTCTAGGTGTTAATTGATGCTCATTAGCTTGTTATCCTGTCTAGCTACTGTGTTATGCAATCAATCAAGATTCATTCATGGACCTGCTCCATACACAGAAGCTGCAGTTTGATTCCCGCCCTTGATAACATTGTTACATGGTACAATTTACTTTTAAAAACTTAAAGTACATTCGTTACAAAGTTAAAAATCATAGAATATAAAACATAAAAGGGTGAAATGCCAGGGCACATACAACAAATCAACCAAATACAATGAGGGGGACGGGACATACCGATGCAGAATAGTAGTTTATATCCATAAAAGCATCTACAAACTACATTTTTATTACAAGTACACCTTATATTCTATAGAAATAATACTAATATAATAAAAGAAGAAGAGGGTGGAAGGAAGAAAAGGTAGAAAAGAGAAAGCATCCCCAAAAGGGGGCAAACACTGCAAAAGGGGCTTTTTGCCATATGGAGGGGCTTCACATTGGAGGGGGTGGAGGGGGGAGGCAAAAAAAGGTTTCTTGCTATAAGCTAAGCCTTACCCCTTCCTGGGTCTCAGGTTTTTTTTGGCCAGAGAGTCTCCCCCTTTGTTCCTGGATTTTTTTTCCCCCATCTCTGGTCAACAGTCCTGTTTTAGTCGCACCAGGGCCTCAAACCCTCTAGGTCAACCAGACAGTGGGTTAACCCCCTAAACCATGCCAGCAGGTTCTCTTTCTCTACTGCCTTATTGGAGCCAAGGCCTCAGAGCAAGTATACTTTACTCTCTGTTAGAGAGATGCCTGTTCATCATACCTTCTTTCTTGCCACTCGGGTGCCTCCCCCACACCTCCCTCTTGCATGCACAGTCGGTTTTGGCTCCCAGGCTTGGCTTTTCCTTTCCATAACAAGCTCTCTGTTTGGGCCCACTCTTTATACTTGCTAGTCATCCAACCCTGGTGCCACAGACTGGCATAGGAATCTTTCATCCCTTGATTGCAATATGATAGGGGTGAGTCCACAGCTTGGCACTAGTTGCTTCTCCTTACATTCCATCTCTGACTTTTCACTCCTTCTGGCCCTAGAGGTTCTAGTTTAAAGGGACCTCACCACTTGGTTAGGTGTCTCAGTCTTTTCCCAGTGACAGGGTTACAACCATTGTTACAAGCTGACTTTCCATTTCCCCACTATAAACCTCTGGCCCTACTTAGCAAGTGTCCAGGCAAGAGGGCAACCTGAGTCTAAACCAGGTTCTCAACTTTCTTTGTACCAGGACCTTTGTAAACATTAATGGCCACTTCCGACCCAGTGTCCCCCACTCCTGATCCGGTGCCCTCCACTCCGCGGCCCCAGCCCCCGATCCCGTGTGTGGGGTAGGGGGTGGGTATGAGAGGCAGGGAGGGTGTATGAAGCATGAGGGCCCCCAAGGAGCCCTTCACAGGCTGGAACTCTGACAGCCTGCAAAGGAAAAACCAGTTTCCCACATTTCTCTCCTTTAAAGGAGAATCTGTTTTTAAACATTTGTTCACAACTCTTCCATATATTCTTGCAACCTATGTTGGGGTCATGCCCATGGGTCTAGACTACTTTGCTGCTCCCTCTGGCTTGTGTTTCGACTCTGCTCTCTGGGCTTATTTCTGGACCCTGCTCTCAGATGGACCTCCTCACTTCCTGACCTGGGTTGACCCTGGATTGTGCTCATTCCTCCCAACCCTGGTTGGACCTCAGTTCCCCAAGTAGCCTCAGAGCAAACTGCCCACCTCTTGGCATGACATTCAGATGAGCAAACTCTTAACTGCTGACTATCTGCAGCTGGGTCTCAGCCCTCTGTAGGCTAAATACTTCCTTACATACCCACAGAAACCTAATTGTAGATCTTGCTAACTGGGTGTTTTCACTATTAAGTTTACTTTTAGTACAGTTAAATATCACCCAAATCCTTCTGATGAGCCTTCTCTGATGGTGACTGACCTATGCCATCATCTACATACTAAGATAAGCTGGGTGGGGAAAAACGTTAAAGGGCTCTTTCATATAGGAGTGAAAAACAGCTCCGGGTAGTTGCCTACCAGCTCTT
>NW_005842323.1:45208-47104 GCF_000455745.1 Alligator sinensis
GGGGGAGGGGGGGGGGGGGTGGGGGGAAGAGGAGTGGATGGGGGAGGGCAGGTTCCCTGATAATCACACTAGGGCTAGAGATACTGATCTCCAGGGATCCTGGTTTTCCCTGATAAAAAATTGCAAATTCTCTGATAAAACCTCCAACATCCATGATTAAAATTAAAAGCCTCCTACAGCCCCCCTGGTGCCCCTCACTCCCCTAGCTCTGCTCATGCCTCTCACTGCCCCCTCAGCAGCCCCCCAGCCCAACCAGTGCCCCTCACTCCCCCCCACAGTCCTCCAGCCTTGCTTGTGCTCTTTGCCCCCCATCCACAGTCTCTGTCCCCCAGCCCTGCTGGAGGGGGCCCCCAGCTGCCAGGGCTATGGGGTCAGGGACCCAGGTCCACAGCTCCCTGCCTTCAGCAGAAGGCAGTGGCTGCTGCAGCAGAAGCACAGATGACTCAGGTGGGGGCGAGGCTGGCTCCTGGTTGCAGTGCACACTCCTAGGGGCTGGTGGGAACCTGCGCTCCTCAAATCTGTGTACAGGGTAGGTGCAGGAGGGGTATGTGCTATGGGCTCGCCACCCTGCTGCCCTCCACAACACAGCGTGCGAGACCCAGCATGGCAGGGCCCAGCGGGGCTGCGCAGGAAAGCTGCTTGCTTCCGCAAGCTCTGTGATGCCCTGGTGACACTTCCCCTGCAGGTGGGAGCAGCAGTGATGGGCATAGCCCTGCGCTGCTCTGGTGCACCCAGACAAAGTGTGGCCAGGGTAGCACGGAGCTTGCAGCAGCAAGCAACTTTCCTGCGCCACCCTGTTGGGTCACGTATGCTATGCTGTGGATGCCCTGGAGAAAGGCAGCAGGGCAGGGAGCACGAGTCCGCAGTGCACACCTGCCCTGCCCTAACCCTGCGCGTAGATCTGGGGGACACAATTCCCCCCTGCCCTCTGGGAATGCACACGTCCGAGGATGGGGCCAGCTCCCCACGGAAAAGCCCAACCTGCGGTATGTGGACCAGGAGCTCCATGCTATTAGCTCAAGCCAGTTCCACGTTTCTGTGTGCAGCTTCCCTGAAGGGCCAATAGCGTGCTGCCACCACAATGTGGTGCTCCAGTGTTCAAGGGCAAAACCCCTCTTTAAAAACCAACCTCCCAAGTCCAACCAAAAAAATCCTCCAACAACACACACCAAGCCAACCCCCCAGAATCCAGCCTTTCTCCCCACACAACACAACATAACACACCACACACAACGCAAACTACGTAAGATTCTTTAAATAGATATCTTTTATTAGACCAACGGAGTAGTATGTCTAAGAAACGAAACCACATCCACAGATGCAGCCAAAACCAGAACAACGCAAACTACGCATCTTCAGCGCAGGATCGCAGGCAGCCAGTCCCTGCGGTGCAAAACGCCTTCCGAGGGCCAGAGCAAGGCCCCAGCAGAGGTTCTGGCTGTGCTACAGCCCTGGCTGGGGTCTTCCCCAGGAGGCGTGTGGGTTAATTACAGCGCCACCGCCTCTCCATCCTGCAGCTGGGCCGAAGCAGTCGCTTCTCTGAGCGCTCCTTGCTGCGCCCGGGGCTCTCAGACCCGCCTGGGCCGGGCCGGGCCGGGCCCGGAGCCGCGGGGAAGCGAAACTCGGGCCTCCGCTCCTCTAGGAGTCACGTGGCAGCGCCAACTGCGCGCGGCGGTAATGACTTGACCGAGCGCCGCCGCGCGTGCGCAGGGCACGTCAGACAGAGGAGCGATGTCACGTCGGAGCACGGGTCCCGCCCCCAGTGCTGGGCGGGGCGTTTATGGCAGCGGCTTCCTACAGCCTAGCTGACGCCCGCGCGCGCGCATGCGCACGCGCGCTGGGCTCTGGGGCAGGATCTGGAGCGGGGCCGTCGTGGCCGTTACCGGCTCCGCTCGG
>NW_005842323.1:47204-51917 GCF_000455745.1 Alligator sinensis
CGGGGGCTGAGCGCTGCGGCCGGGCCGGGGCCGCGGGGCCCGCGCGTGACGGGGCGATGACCACGCCGGCGCTGCTGCCCCTGTCCGGGCGGAGGATCCCGGCCTTGAACGTGGGCACCGCCTCCTTCCCGCACCACAGGGCCACGCTGCGGCTGTCCGAGAAATTCATCCTGCTCCTGATCCTCAGTGCCTTCATCACCCTCTGCTTCGGGGCGTTCTTCTTCCTGCCCGACTCTTCCAAACACAAACGCTTTGATCTGGGGTTAGAGGACGTGTTGATTCCTCACGTGGATACCAGCAATGGGGGCAAAAACCTCGGAGGCTACTTGATCCACGGGCAAGGACATGATGAGCACCGGCACAGGTAGATGTGCAAGGTTTGGTCTTGCCGGGCCTGAGGCTGCTGTTGCTTAGGCGCTGGGAGCTGGGCACAGCAGCTGGGTTGGGTCCAGCAGAGTCCCTGTAAGCGGCTGGCCTGTGTGTGGGCCCTATCTTTTCCCTCTTGCTGTTTGTGGCAATGTGTAGCCCTGTCCACATGGAGGATCTCACTGTTTTCAAGGGAAGAGTTGGGGTAGCTTACCAGTTGCCAAACCGATAGATGCCTTCATGAAAGACATAAGGGCCTTTGGATGGGCCCACAAATAGAAGGTTGCAGCCTTTGCTGTTCTCACCACTATCAAATGTCCATTCCCCCCCCGCCCCCCGGTGTGTGCCCTTTTCTCATTTTTTCTGCTTTCCCCCCATTCCCCTTGGTTATTATGCATCATGGTTTCCCATGGAGTTCAGAGCCCTGTCCATCATGATTCTACCACCTTGAACCTCACAGCCTAATCCATACTTCTGTGCTTCATGGATTTTTACTTTCTCTTTGCTTAACATCAGTAAAGGGAGTGAAGTTGCTGCAGCTTTGGGAGTAAACTCAGTTGGCAGTGACTGGCTCTGTCTAGCAGTGGTTACTAATGGAAGGTGGCTAGCAGTGAAGTGTGGGGACTGAACTCTTAGAGCACTGCTGCTTCTTGTTCTAGGTGGCCTTTATGCATCACTTGCAGCACCCAGCCTCCCCTGGTGCTGTGCTGGGTCAGATTAAGCTGGCCTCAGACTTGATTGTAATAGGAAAACTAGGCTTCTTATGATCTCTGTTTTACTTAAAATAAATCGAATGAACAGATTTCTTTGGTGTATGATTAAACACATACTGATATATGGCCCGTGAATATTAGAAGTGAAGCTTTCTCCGCTGTTGGAGATATGTGCAATACAAAAAGTATGGCTGATAGAATCTTTTCCTCAGTACTGTGAAAATTAATAATAATAATAATAAAATTCAAATAATATTTTTTGTGTGCTGACAGTGACTTGTTTCTCTGTGAACATTGCAAAATATTTGCCTCTGTACCATGAGAATTTTTTTAAAGTAGTGTTGCTGGATTTTTTTTCTTTACGAGATGACATTTTGTTCTGCTGCCTTTGTGGTGTATAAAAGCAACTTGAATGCCATGAATTGGATATTTTTTCAAATATTATTTCTTTAAAACTATCAGCAATTTAAAACCTAGTCTTTTATGTTTCTCTGCTGCAACCTGCCTGGAAAGGCATATTGTGGCATCTCATTCATTAATTGAAAGGGTGTTGAATATTTAATGAAGACTTCTTTTGTCTCAGATGTTAATTGGCCATTGTAGTTGCATTTTAAACCAAAATTAGGTTTAGACATTCTTGATGATAATCCATGTCCAGTAATTGCCTTTCCTTTTTTGCAAAACAACAGGATACTAAAACTCACAAGTTCTATAACTTTTTTTTGGTGACCTTGTAGTCACTGTAGTCATCTAGTACAAACAAAACCTGAAGTTTAAAATGGAAAGCAAGCAAGACACAGAGGTCACAGTGGGGAGAGTAGGGAAAAAAATTGGAATTTTGAATGTGCATGGTGTGGTACAGTAGGTGGGCCATGCAGATGAAAATGAGCTTGCTGATACCAGGTGCTAAACATTTTGAAGTGATTGTTCTGTGGCATTTGTAACTTACTGACCTAAGTTTTATTCCCATTTCTGTATGTGTATAGGATCTTATTTTTATTACAGTGAAGACACTTCAGCCTTTGATTTCAGTATTGTAGAATCATAGAAAGTTAGGGTTGGAAGGGACTATAGGAGGTCATCTGGACCAACCCCTGCTCAAAGCAGGATCATCTCCAGCTAGATCATCGCAGCCAAAGCTTTGGTCTTAAAAAACCTCCAAGGATGGAGTGGTATCAAAAAGGGGCTTTCAGTAGCTGTGCACACCTTGATTTTGCTTACCTGTAGAAAGATGCAACTTTTTTATTCTGTTCAGAGGAGAAGTCAGTTTGTTTATGTAGGCTTTGTCTATCCTAGAGGAACTTGCATGTTTACCTTTCAGTTCTTTGGCTTATCTTGCATCTGTAGTTGAAAGTGCTCCCATGCCCTTGTTTGGGTTATGCTTTTGCGTATAGATGGGGTCATCATTCTTACCAGTTTCAACAATGCACTGTTTTCCCCTATACCACTAACTACTGAAGTTGGCTGTATGCACAGATTGGCCATTTGATCCAGCTGGTGGATATGGGGCTTTGACAGCATTTGATGACAGGGAGCTTTGGCAGCAGATGCTGGGAAAAAACACCAGCAGTGAGCTCTCTCCCTTTGTTGTCCACCCACCTCTGACTTGAACATCTGACCCCAGCAGTCTTTCCTGCCCTAGTGCAGGGTGGCTGAACCTGATGATCTGTAAGGTCCTTTCTGGACCCAACAACTATGAAACAGGGGCAGTCTGGCTCACAGCCTTAAAATGTTGCTGATTGCTGACTCAGTTGGTTCCTTTTATAGCATATTTTGGAGGAATTAATCTTATAAATACACTGTCACCTAGTCTGGGGATGATGTGGTCATTGGTCTCTAGCTGAAGTTACAAACAATAGTTAATTGTTATTGATTTGCTGACATTTTGGGTGCATCACCTGAAGCTGCAGGTGGTGCGATGAAGAGATGAACAGTCCTGCATAGGCAATTCTGGGTTGAATTATTGTCCCAATTTGGGGTGGAAAGGCTTTTTTTTAATTCCCCCCCCCCCCCCCCCGGGTGTACAGTATGTTGGGCAAAATCTTTGGGTCTTATACACCCACTCAGAGATGCTTTTGAATAGCATTGAGATGGCAGGTAGCAAAGGGTCAGACTGGCTCTTTTAACTTTTCAGAGAAATGGGATGGGGAGCTGGACATGATGATACTAGATTGGAAGGATCTCTTCATTTCCTCTCTCATTCCTTGGGCTCTGAGATGAAAAGGTAGGTAGTTCATAGTGAAACAATCATGCATTGAATTTCTTGAGGGGAGGGGCATGGCAGGGAAGGGAATGCTTGGTGGCTATGAGAACAGTTCTATTTTCTGTGAATGCTAGTGTTAACATTCATAAAAAGATGGAAGTTACCTGTCCGGTATATAAAATACCGTTCTTAACATTTATGTAGTAGAGACGCATGTCCATCTTAATGCCTGTTTTTCTTTCAGTATTTGAGCAGTTTTCTCTGAGCAAGTCCTCCAAATTTGCAATAAAATTTTCAGCTGATGTGTATTTATTTCCACCAGGCTGAAATCATTAAGCAGTTGACATAAGCAGTCCTTTGCCATTATGCTTCTTTTTTTCTTTTCTTCCCAAAATGGGATGATACACGCAGATAGTTCTTGAGGGTCCTTGTTAATTAAGTAGCAATGACCATTTCCTGGACCTTCGAACTTTTATTCTTTTCAGCTGTTAAAATAGCAGACCCATTGTTATCAATTCCCTGGTAATTTTTAAAAATCTTTGTAGTTAATTATGGAGATTCTTGTTTGTTTGTTTAGAGGCAGGATAGATTCAGGCAGGATTATGCAGAAATTATGGAATATGAAAAATGTGCAAAGATGGAAGATAAATATTTTCTTTTTTGGAAAGTTTAATGCATCTTATTAACTTATCCCATTTGATATTATAAATGAGTTAAAATGTGTCTTGGTGCTGTAGTTGTCTTCCAAATTTGTTTAAGAGATTACTGAGAAGAGAACCTTTGAAATCTGAACATCAGCAATACAGATTCCAAGTATTACTTTCTCCCTAATGAAAATTAAAATGATGATGTAATAGGAAATAAATCATGCGACCAACAGGAGTATAATATCATCATCCCAAAGGTTTGAAGCCACTTCAGAGCAGCAGTGTCCTATTTCTGTGCCAACAGTGGAGTCTGCCACAAACTCACTGTTTATTTTCTGTGAGTATAAGATAATTCATAAATATTACAAAAGGGCACACCAAACATCACCAGTTGCAGTAGGCATTTCAAGAGCACATTACATTTTGGGTGCGCAGGTCCTTCTGTAAGTCATTGGGTTTTGTGCTCTTAAATTAATGAGGTAATACTGAAAAGACCAACCCAAGCATTACTTTGGAAGTTTGTCTGTTACACGACCCTCCTGTGTGTCATATCTGCTCAGGAGGAAGTCTGTTACAGCCCCAAGTTTTTTTTTTCCAGCTCAACTGTAGAGCGAACTGTCTTCAGTTGAAGACACATCCAGTTTAAGTTCTGATTGGTTGGATAAAACAGTAGTTTTTATATGTACTAGGAAACATCTAATTTGTGTGACATGCTGACAGCTGGCAATAACAATACAAATGAAAGACTCAATTTTTAGTGGCTTCTCTTTCTAGCTGTACATTT
>NW_005842323.1:51927-75388 GCF_000455745.1 Alligator sinensis
CTGCTTTTCCCCTTTATTGGTCATAAAAGTCAGCACCTTTATTTATCAAGTTCATACTGTAATTGTTGCGTTAGTCATTGAATAACTATTGGTCAGCAGTTAAACCCTCTGCCTGTTATGGCTTGAAAGCACTTGCTCTGCCATCTTGGTGAATGTTTGGTTAAAATGAATAATGTATGCCCATGGTTTTTAAATAGAGTCTCAGGATTCGTCTATTTAGTTTATTTGGGGATAAAAGCATTTAAGTAGTCATGCTAAAATTGTGGGCAGAATTGGCTAGGAACAAAGTAAGGATGGAGACAATGCTAGTTCCTGTATTATTCCATGGAAATAGCGTCCCCTCCTCCTCCTTGTCCAGCACCCACCACAGGTTACCTAAAGTAATTGCCACTCCTGTCCTACAGGAGATGGAGCTTATTTTTGTGGCTTGGTGTTGCAGTGTTGGAGCCTACCTTAATACAGAGGTCTGGAAAATTTACTTCATTTCTAGATTTTTCAGCCACTGTAATTTATCCCAGCCCTTGATAACCTGGTCTGTCCATTTTGTGATTTAGTTTCTGTATCCACAATCAGCACTGTGGTGGTGAATGTAATCCTTAAGCACTGGAGAGAGTTGAGTTGCCATCTGCAGATATGGAGGGGTCACAAATATTGTGAATGGATGTGCACATGTTCATGGGTCCCCTGCATCCCACTTCTGCAAGCGCCCAGGAGCCCCTTGCAGGCTAGAATGCCACCCGCCTGCAAAGGGAAATCGGCTGTTTCCCAATCCCTGCAGGACATTGCGAATTGGAAAGAAGTGCTGTCCTGGAGTCATGCCGCCCAGGACCGGGACTTGTCCTAATCGGGGACTGGGTAGTCACCCTAGCTGAGGGGCTGGGGGGGGGCCATGGTACACACAGCAGGGGGGAGTGGCTACCTCAGCCCCTGACCCAAGGTCTGCCCCCAGACCCTGGGGCACAGATCACCAGGTACTACGGGCTGAGTCACGCCAGGCCGGGCAGCTCCAACCTGTTCCAGTCATGTCTCTGTGGCACTCACTACCTTTTACAATGCCCACCCTGGCCCCAGCCCACAGTCCACATCACGCCGATGCCCAGGATATCACACCAGCTGCTCTGCTCCAGCCCAGCCCAGTCCAGCCTGCCTGAAAATGTACTTCTGTCTCTGGATCTTTTGAGATGCTTCTACTAAACACCTCATGACTTCATTTCATAAGTTCTAGAAGAAAGTTTTATTTCTTTGCTTGACTGGAAAACCAGTTTTTTCTGGCTTCCATTTTGGGAAGGGTCCTAGGAAGTGAAGTGTATGGAGACATGGAAAATTTGACTTCTCTTGGACTCTCCAAAGAAGGCCTTTCAAAATGAGTAGCATGGACAGGGCATGTAGAACGCACAGGGCAGGCACTAGCAGCCCTAAGTGCTGATTTAGAGTCCCTCCCCTGTCCACTGTACTCTGTCTAGTGCACTGAAATTGTTGGTTTTGCTTCGGTTTTAAAATCTCTCATAATCTATTGGTTCAGGAAGTTGTATTGGAGGACTGAGTACCTTGAGGGTTGTTGCAACTAGACTGCTTGACTGGGCTCTGCAGAAGCAGAAGCTTGTGCAGTTGTTGGGTAGCCTGCTTGATGCAAAAATGCAGTTTGTCACTTTATCTACTTTACTTTCTGGGTTACCTTCTAGCTTGTACAGTGGACGTCTTGGAATCAATATAGTGTTACGTTTTTAAGATCTTTGATGTCTTGTTTTCAGAGCATACAAAGGATTGTTTATTTAAAAATCTTACTTTTTAATGTTTTGATAACATTTCTTTTGCTTAAAGTTTCATAAAAATAGGCTTTTATAAAATCTATACTTTTTCCTTATTAGTTTTCTTTAAGTTTTGTATTTTGGTCGCTAGTCTGTCTCATATGAAGTATATTTCAACTTAAAAACAAAATGTATCAGTGTATTTACTCAGTCCTCTTGGCCACTTTTGTTTTTCCTTTTATCTATTCTAAATCACAGAGTCATAGAGAAGTAGGGCTGGAAGGGACCTCCAGCGGTCATGTAGTCCAACCTTCTGCATGAGGCAGGATTGTCCATATCCAAACCATCCATTACAAAACATAATTTAAACTCTACATGACTTCCATCAATCCTGATCCAGCGTAGACCTAACACCCTAACCTACCACAAGTAAAGCAGTCCTCCCCTGTTTTGTGTCATCTGCAACTTGTTCAAGAAACTTTCTGTGCCAGGATCCAAATTGTTTATAAACATATTGAACAGTATGGAGCCCAGGAAAGGCCCCTGTGGGACTCCACTTGAAACCTCTCACCGTTCTGACATGAATTGGTTAATATTTACCCTTTGCTTGCGGCTATTGAGCCTGCTATCTATCTACCTTATACTAATTTATATAGCCCACATATCTCCAATTTCTCTATTGGAAGGTCTTGGGGCACTTTGTCAAAAGCCTTACTGAAGTCCAGATACACTATGCATGTTTTTCATCTACCCAAGTAGTTAGTAGGGCTGTGCAAAATTTTGATGAGTTTTTCATTTCAAAGCTATTTTGAGGTTGAAACAGCAAAATCAAAATGAAACAAAAGGCTTTGAAATTAAATGAGGGGACTCGAAACATTTTGAAAGTTTCAAAGCAACTCAGTGGTGGGAGGCGGGGGAGAGCCAGGGCTGCTCTCTCCACGGGGCTGAGTCTGGCAGCGAGAGGTGGGGGGGAGCCACTGGCCAGGACTGTGCTCCGAGCGGCTCCACCACTGGCTCTCCCACTGCTGGGCTGAGCAATGTGGGGCTGCTGGGCTGAGCTCTGTGGGGCTGGCATTCAGTGCAGCCTGGTGGCGGGAGGTGGGAAGAGCCTGGGCTGCACTCTGACCAGCTCTGACAGACCCACAGAGCTCAACCTGCCCTCCTAGCACTGCCGGACTCCTCCTAGGGGACAGGCCCCCAGCTCTGCATGCGGGATGACAGGAGGTTGCCGCTTCTGCCAGGGGTGAATGGCAGCACCAGTTTTCCTGGTGATGGGTATGGGTGTGCCCAGCACTGGTCCCAGGTGGTGGCAGTAGACACTGTAAGACATGCTTCTGTAACTTTCCAGGTGCCAAGGTAAGGTCAACCTGTCTAGTTCCCTGGGTCCTCCTTTTTGCCTTTTTTTAAAAAGGGGTGCTGTGTTGGCTCTTTTCCACTTTTTTATAGTCCTTCTCTAGACTTTCTTTGGGCTGTGCTGTACATAATTAATAGCTCCTTGAATTTGGAGGGCCCAATCCAGATGCAGGGACCTGAGCTGTTTTCCATCCTCACTGGCAGGCTGGACTGGGCTGGGCTGGAGCAGAGCAGCTGGTGTGGTATCCTGGGCATTGGCGTGATGTGGACTGTGGGCTGGGGCCAGGGTGGGCATTGTAAAAGGTAGTGAGTGCCACAGAGACATGACTGGAACAGGTTGGAGCTGCCCAGCCTGGCGTGACTCAGCCCGTAGTACCTGGTGATCTGTGCCCCAGGGTCTGGGGGCAGACCTTGGGTCAGGGGCTGAGGGAGCCACTCCCCCCTGCTGTGTGTAGCATGGTCCTCCCCCAGCCCCTCAGCTAGGGTGACTACCCAGTCCCCGATTAGGACAAGTCCCGGTCCTGGGCGGCATGACTCCAGGACAGCACTTGTTTCCAATTCGCAATGTCCTGCAGGGATTGGGAAACAGCCGATTTCCCTTTGCAGGCGGGTGGCATTGTAGCCTGCAAGGGGCTCCTGGGCGCTTGCGGAAGTGGGATGCAGGGGACCCATGCACATGTGCACATCCACACACCTGCACGTGGAGAGCAGCTCCCTGCAGTTAAGTGTACGGAGGGGAAGGGGTGGGGCGGGGGCAGATTGAGGCCTCCACAGTGAGGGAGGGAGTGGGGTCAGGGTGGTGCATGGCACTTGGGGCTGGGGCAGGGAGTGGGACAGAGCCACGGGTGGCTCATCTGAGGTGAGGGTGGGGAGGGCCAAGAATGGCACCCTGCTGCTGCCATACCTTGGGAAAGGTATGGGGGCATGTGCCTCCCCTGACTTGTGTGCAGGGAGGATGCAGGCTGCCCACTGTGGGCTTAGGGCTCCCCGCCCTGCTGCCTTTTCCTTGGGAGCCCCACACCAGCCGTGAACCTCCTGTCTGCCCAGCAGCAATGGCTCCTGAAGTTGTGCCCCTGCTGCCAGGTGGGCAGGGGCATGTGGTTGGTGTGTGAATAGCAGGGCAAAGAGCCCTGAGCCCACAGCAGGCCGCTTGCATTCACCTTCATCCTGCCTGGCTCTGCTCTGGCTGTGGTGGGTGGGGAGTGGGCAGGAAGGATGTGTTGCCTAATCCTTAGCCCAGCAAGGTTCTGCCCTTCCCAGGGCTGGGTTCATTCAGCCTCCCCTGAGGGGCCCGGGGGTTTTCTTTGCCTCTGATAGCAGCAACACCAGGAGGGAAGGGGCCCTTCCCCCCCTGCTGGAGTCTAGGTCCCTAGACCTGGGGCCTGGTTGCATGGGAGGAGTAGTCCAGTTTCTCCAGGCCTGGAATAGTCCCGTGGCCCTGCCCTGGGCAGAGGGAGGAGAGGCAGGAGTCTGGACCAGAGACTACCCAGCCCTGGGCAGGCAGGAAGGCTCACAGCTACCCCCTCAGCCCTGCTGGGTAGGCACCTGCAGCTGCCCATTGGGACTTCTACATGTGCTCTTGGGGTGGTGGGGGAGATGCTTTAATTAGAGTGGCTCTGAGAGGTGCTCTAATTAAAGTGCCACAACGTCTCATGTATCAGCGTTCCCATGCTTAAAAATGGCAGTGGGGGTGCTTGAACTACAGCTCATTTGATGAGCTGTAGTTCAAGCGCACCTGCCTCCATTTTTAAGCGTGGGGATGCTGATATACAAGATGCACGAGGCTGCTGGAGTGCTTCAAACAGTTTGTTTATGGTGGTATCTTAAAATGACTCGCATTATTACTAAATATCCGTTATCAGATCGGCATTGGCCGATATATCTATGGTTAATAATTGGCTATTGGTATTGGCCAAGGAAATCTTTATCAGTGCACTTTAGTTTTCACCTTCCTTGCTTTAACTATTTTATAGAACAGATTTCACTTAGTACAGCTGAGAATAGGAACATTACTTGTACACAGCGTGAATGAAGTCCAGTGAGGCAGCACTGTTCTTAAATGTCTTCTGGTCTTAACCTGAAGTCTTTTTTTCTGGCATAAAAAGAGAACATACAGCTAAGGGCTTTCTTGCAGAAGACAACTGGCTCTTCCTCAAGAATGTTAGATTCCCAGGATGAATATTTCTCTTCTCTCAATCTAATTTGAATGGCTGTATGCTTTTGTCAGGTGTTGAGGATCATCAGTATACCACAATCCTTTGCTTTCTCTACTTTCCTCCAAGGGAGAGGGAGGGAGAACTGTGGCTTCCTAATAGCCTGCCCAGGGGCAAGCTGTTTACTGGTTTCCTTGTTGAGCCTGCCCTCTTTCTAGGCTGGGGAGGGGGCAGGCAGTCAATTAATGGGTTCCCCTAAGGGTGTGGTTGGCCCAGGGTCAGGCCCCTCATGCTCCTTGGCTGGAGAGCTTACCTGTTTAGTTCTCTTGCCAATGGTCTGGAACATGTGTATGCTTCAGTTTCTGGGCTGTTTTTTCTAGTGGTTTGAATTTCAGAGAAATTCTTACCATTAGAAATGAATACCTGTCCGTGTCCAGTGTGAGCTTATGTTGAGCTTTTGTGCCACTACTGCTCCTAAATCTCTCTCTCTTTTTTTTTTTTTTAATTTACTGACTGACCCAATCTCCTTAGTGCCTCCCTTCCCTCAGCCAAAATAAGTCAGGTAAGTGGCAGCAATATCACGGCATACTCTAAAGAGTCCTTACTCTGAAACTGGGAAAAAGCCAAAAGACTTTGACATGGTAAGGCACTTTCCCACTGATTTTGTTTTAAGATCTTTGCATACTGTAGAGGTGGTTGGCAGCGTAAACACTAAGACTGAGAACAGCTCTAAAACTGCTGCAAGCCATTACTTGTTCACAGTATGAGTGAAGTCCAATGAGGCACTATACTTGGGTACGTGTTAAATGGATGAAACTCAGATTTTTTTTTGGCTTAAAAATGGTGAATCCAGCTTGTGCTCTGGCATAAATTACATTTTTAAATTCAAATTTAAAACTGTTTAGTCAGTTCGGCTGCTTACAGATGGTTTTTGTTTTGTTTTGTTTTTTTTTTAAAAGCCCCTGCCACTTTACTTTAAACTACATGTGCCCTGTGCTGAGCCCAGCGCATGCCCAGAAGAAGCATCATGTTAGCTGGACCCAGCTTACCCAATGTCTCTATAGATCAGGTACTTGAGCAGGGCTTTTTTTGGTGCTTTCATCTAATAGCTGATTGAATCAACTTTAGATAAAAGCACCAAAAAGCCCCACTGAAGTGCCTGATTTATACAGATGCTGCAGATTCAGGTTGAACTAATGCTCTGCTGCTTTGGATAAAGCTAGTCGTGTCCCCCCCCCCTCGTCAGCATCCTTTAATGATATAAGCTAACGAACAAAATGAGATGTGAGGAAAATGATATTTATAAAAATTACATATGATGAAAGCAGTTTGCCATAGAAACTCCTGCACATTTAAAGTTATATTTAATTAAACCTGGTTTTTCTAAGTGTGCTTATAGCAGCTGAATTGAATTCAATACTAGTGTCTTTGGAAGCTAGAGTATAAGATTAAGCTAATTTTCATCCAAAGTTAGTACTATTCTATGGGACCTATGTCACTTATGCCAAGATCCTATTCTGCCTTCTGTGGGTGCATCCAGACCAGCATGCCTCTTGCAGCATCTCAGACCCCTTTGAGATGCTGCAAGAGACATGTGCAGGAACAAAAAAATGTTCTCTGTGCTGCAGATTTGCAGCCCGGGGAAAAATTAGACCCCTGGGGGTCAAACAATACCCTGGGGGGGAAAAAGTGGGGCAGGGCATGGTCCTGGATTGTGCCCTGAGGCAACCAGAGGGTTGGTTCTCCACAGACACTTTGGTAGCTTGCCAGAGCATCTCTGTGGTTGGCCCTTTCCCCAATGCTGAAACAGCTGCCTGCCTGTGTGGGGCAGACAGCAGTGCAAGCTGCAGGGACCTGAACCTGGCTTCATGCCAGGCAAGTAGGGGGTTGGGGGGCTGGAGGAGGGGGGAGAGGGGACCATGAGGGAGGCCCCACCTTGCCCCAGCCCCCATTTGTTTCCCCAACTCCCTGTTCATTTACCCCATTCCCCCTTGCCCCCCGCCTGCTGTTTGTTCCCCCAGCCCCTCCCACACTCATAGGTAGTAGCAGCAGCCTCCCAAGGCTGGAGACGAGCAGAGGAATGAGCGGGAGGCTGGAGACAAGCCCCTGGAGAGGAGCTGGAGACTTCCCGTGCCTCCTGCTCATCTCCGGCGTTGTTCAGAGATATCTGAGGAACTTTAGAGTCTCACATGCATTTTCAAAAGTGAGTGAATGCAAGTGACATAACACTTAGTGTGCTAGACTTTCAATGAGACCTTGATTCCTAAATCACATAGGTACTTTTGATTTATTTCTTTTCTTTTCTTTTCTTTTTTTGTAAGACTCTGGCCACTATTTTAGGGTTGGAGATAAAATAGACTCAAAAAAACTTTTAGGCACCAGGGACAAAGGACCCAATCCAGTTCTTGTTGAAGACGGGGGTAGGACTCCCACTGATTTTCAGTGGAAGCAGGATCAGGCTCCTATGTGAATTCAAGTAACAACTCCAATGTTAAAATATTCTATTTGGATTCGATTTTAAGTTGCATGACATATGCTTGGGAGGCTGGAGACGAACCCCTGTAGTTGAGCTGGAGACTTCCCCTGCTCTGTCTAACCTCCTGCTCATTCTTGTGCTCTCTCCAGCCTCCTACTCATTCTCCTGCTCATCTCCAGCCTCCCAAGGCTGGAGACAAGCAGGGGGCTGGAGACCAGTGAGGGGGCTGGGACCCTGCAGGCAGGGTAGTCCATGTGCTGTGTGGGGGGACTCTGCCCTGTGTAAGGCAGGGAACCCACCCCTCCTAAGCAGCCCCCACACCCACAGTTTCCCCCACATCCCCCCCACCCCCATTCCCACCATTCTCCTGCAAACCCCATATCCCCCCATCAGACACCCACCATGTGATAAGGAAACCAAAAGTAAACATTAAAACATATAGATATCCAGGATTTATTTTATTATGATGCTAGAGACACTGTAGGCTTCCACATTTCTTTAATATTGTAAATATAGCAATAAAACATTGCCCATCTGATCAATCTCTCTCTCTTGTTCTAATTGTGGAAGAATGTGGATTTTGGGGTATTTTAAAAAGTGAATTTGGGGTGCTGCTTCAGCAGTCTAGCTGACACAAAGGACTAGTGTCCCCAGATACCAAGTGGCTGGGCCTCCGAAGCTCCTGAGGGCAAGTAGCCCTAAGCTGCTGGCCAGGGCAGGTTTTTATACTGCTGGGGCCAGCACAGGTGCTGGCTCCAGGCTCTTGCACTCCCTGGCTACAGATCTGGGAGGAGCCAGGCAGGGTTGTTTTGCCCCAAGTGGCACAATTTGCTCCATAACAAAGTGCATGTCCAGGCACGTGCACTGAGGCAAAAAACCCCAGCTCAAATTTTTACCACTTCTATTTTAGCTGCTGCAAGCACACGTGCCCTATATGTTTAAACCCATGCAGCTGCAGGGAATTCTTTTGCATGCCAGCTAGTTGGGATGGAGTACAGGTGGGATAGCAGATATTTTGTGAGACTAGATCTGAGAGTTTAGTTGTTAGTTATGCCTGTCAGAAACCTCTAAGTCCATAGGAGGATAAAAAAATATAATTGGGAATCTGTATAATGCTTAAAGCAGTCATTCTTCAAACTGGAAACACAGGTAGAGCTCTTGGGTTCGCATTGATGGCTGCAATAGATGCTTTCATTTTACATTTAACTAATTAGACCCAAGTGCATGCTAACAAGGTAAATCATGCATTTGCTTTGAGCAATAACCTAATTAGTGGTTATTGAATATGGTAGATTCAAGTATCTTTAAAACTGTCATTTTTGAGCTCTTAACTGATTTCTCCCCCTCCTGCCCCACCCTTGGAAACGTATGTTTTAGGTTAGGATACAAAGTCATTTCTAGCTCACCTGTTAAACTCCAAATAAGTAGTGTCAAAAGTAAGTCACATATAACGATGGGTGTGAAATGTACTGGTGGGTCACATTCCAAGACTGATTACAACTTCAGTGTTGTCATGTAGTTATTCTTTTTGTGATGCAAGGAAAAGGCCTGTAATGTTTAAAAATGCTCCCTTTTGGTGTGTGTTGTTTGTTTGTTTTTTTTAAAGAAATTCTGATCTTTCCTTAATTCATTCTTGCCAAAAAAATCTCTGTGTTCAGCTGGAAAGATAGTATGTTTGGCATCACAGATGCAAGAAAACCTGAGTAAAGATTACCTCTCCTTTGAATTAGTTCATTTAAAAATCTCCTAATTTTGCATCTAAACACAGGCAGCCCTCAATTTATGGCCCTTTGACTTGCTGTGCTCTGCTGTTTATACCCATGTCATTACTTACGGTGATGGATCATCACTGCATGTTATCCAGCCTGTGACCCACTCCGGGACTTGTGGCTGCAGTACCTGGGTGAGTCCTGTGCTGGGGGTTGGGCGGTCACTGCCAAGGTCACCTTCACCTGCCCTGGGATCCGTGCCTGGCCAAGGAGGGGCCTGGGGCCAGCCTGGGCCTGTGTGGCTGTGAAGCCGTCCGGGGCTGGGGCTGGGTGCAGCACCCCTAGGGCTGATGCCTGCCTGTGCCTGGCCACAGAGCCCCAGCAACCTGTGGGTGGGCAGGCCCAGCCCTGGGGATCCCTGGCTGCCGGCCTGCCTTGCAGGGGTGGCTATGGCAGAAAGAAAGTGGTGGCAGTGAGTACCCCCAAACTTCCTGCACCCTCTGTGCTGCTCCCCAGGTAGGTGGGGCGCTGCAGCAGGATGCTACCATCTGGCAGGGGACACATGGTGCTCACACAACCTCAGAGAGGGGCAAGAGCACCAGCCTGTCTTGGAGCTTGGGTGGCCCTGGGGTGGGGGAGAGCAGGGTTGGTGCCTTGCCTCCTGGCAGGACGGCTGTGTGCGGGGCTCCCAGGCAGAGCTCCAAGTTCCACGGAGAAAGGCCTCCTCCCTTCTGTTCAGCAATGTAAGTCGGGAGGCAAGTGCCTCATGTGGGGAGGGGCCCAGAAATAGCTGTTGCTGCAGCTGGCAGTTGGGTGCTCCAGCCAACACTGCTCTGTGCACTGTCCTGGTCCCAGCTGCCCTGCTGCGCCTCCATTGTGCTAGGACAGGGGTGGGCAAGATACGGCCCATGGGCCAGATGTGGCTCATAAGGCCATTCTATTTGGTCCGCAGGGCCCCCTAAAAACGTAGGAAATTAATTTCTCTGCCCTTGGTTCCTGTCAAAAATGACAGGAACCAAGGGCAGTAGGACCCAGGGGAAGCCCAGCAGGCTCCAACAACAGCTGGGCCCGCCCCTCTCGCCTCTCCAGCCAGAAACCCCAGCTGGGGCTTCTGGCCTGGGAGCATGTGGCTGCCCCTGCGCTGGAACTGCAGGTAAGCTTGGGGAAGGGGAGGGGAGGGGGACCCCGGGCAGGGAAGGAACGCAGAGTGGGGTATGGGGAAGCGGCTTCTTGCCCACCCTGTGGCTGGTGTCCCGTGCTGCAGCTGCTCACAGTGCGCTTGTGGCTGCCTGTGCCTGCTCCGGACAGCCCTGCGTGGGCTGTGAACGGCTGCAGGGAGCACTGGCCACGGGGTGGGGGAGGGGCTGCTTTTCCCCCCTGCGCTCAGCTTTTTCCTGGGCTCCTTCCCTGCACGGAGAAAAGCGGCCCCTTGCCCGCCCCATGGCCAGTGCTCTTTGCTGCAGGCGCTCGCAGCCCATGTAGGGCTGTCTGGAGCAGGCACAGGAAGCCCCAAGCTGGCTGCAGCGCAGGGCACCGGGCATGGGGCGGGTGAGGGGCTGCTTCCCGCCCCCCTGTGCTCAGCACCACCTTGTAACCCAGCCCCACTGCCAGGCTGGCAGCGGGGCCGGGTTACAAGCTGGTGCTGGGAGTGGGGAAGAGTGGCCCCTCACTTGCTGTGTGGCCAGTGCCTTGCGCTGCACCCGCTTGCAGTCCACCTGGGACTGCCTGTACCTGCTCCGGACAGCCCCATGCAGGCTGTGAGCGCCTGCACCAGGGAGTGCTTGCCATGGGGTGGGCGAAGGGCTGCTTTCCCCTGTGCTCAGCACCAGCTTATTCCCTGCCGGTGAGCAGGGGATTGGGGCTGTGCGCTGCCCCCCACCTGTACCGTGGAGCGGGGGGGCTCTGGGTGTGAGTGGGCGGGGAGCCCAAGACATTGGGACATGGGTCCCAAGATGATGACCAGGGGGCAGGCCACCTGTCAAGCGGTGGGGCTACCCATATAGCCCTTGACAGCTTGCCAAAACTGGGTAAGTGGCCCTCTGCCCGAAATAATTGCCCGCCCCTGTGCTAGGACCATGCTGGTTCCTACACTGCCTCCATCCCTACTGACATCCTGCCCTAGCTTGCTCTCCTCTGTTTGCTCACCACGCTTGTCAACACAGGGTTATGGGGGGCTCTGGCAGTTGCTGTCTCTTGGCCTTTCATCCCAGCGTGAGGAATTATTTATACAGTCGGAATCAACATGGTCTATAGTAATATTGAATAGTTGATTTAAATAAAATTAAACAGTTGATTTAAATATGGTGTTTATGGTCACTTTTATGAAAAGTTGGGTATCAGGCCCTTGGTCAGGAATGTAACCCCCTATTATAATGTTGTTTCTGTGGGAAAATCAGATTCGACTTGCATTGTTTCAACTTACAGTGCCTTTTCCAGGGACGTAACCTGCTGTAAGTACGAAGACTGCTTGTAAATGTATCCTTAAAAATATATCCTCTTTTTCTAATAATCCTTCCCGAAGTTAAGGGTTGATAGCTTCTAATGATTGTTTGGGTCCTTGAAGATCTTCCTCTGCTCTTCCAAGTCCCTAATATTATTTGGGTAAAACAGTAGATGTGGTGGGTAGGGGAAGGAAACTAAATATTTATAGCCTCCTTTACTCATGGTAAACGCTCTGGCATTAATTTCTCTTGCTTCCTGTTTTCAAAATGAAGCTAATGGACCAGTTATTGGATCTTTAAATAAAACATTCCAGAAAGATCTCATGCGTGTGTCATTCCTCTGAGTTTGCAGTTCAAAGTACTGCTCTGTACAATCCCCATGCCTTCTGAAAGGGGATGCATTCCTTTTCCAGCCTGTTTTGAATTGGGGACTTTTTATTTTGGTTTCCCTAAATCATTCGTCAGAGCACCTGAAGAACTGTTGCATTTATGGAAAGTGGTTTACTTGTAGTCACTTAGAATAGCATCTGGTTTGTCACATTACAGTTAGCTCAATCTAATGTGACAAAGAAAAATGTGGCTTGATGTACTGGTAACGATTTGGCAAGATGTCTGAATCGTTGTATTCCATTAAATATGTGACATTTTGAGTGATAATACAGGAATGTTTGCATGGAGAACTCATGGCACTGAATTACGGTGGAATTTATATTTGAATCCTAGGAGGTCAAATTTTGATTTTTAAGTTATTTTATCCATCCCCATTCCAGGTCCCCCCCCCAGCATAGGGTCGTCCACTTTTTTGGTGGCTTGGGACCATGTGCCTGATGGGCCACACACCATGGGAGCTGGACTAATGGGGGCCATGGGTCCCCTAGGCTGCACTGGGCCAGTGGGTGGGTCCCCCTGTCCTCCCTTTTTTCCTGACCCATTCCACTGCACATACTGGCAGGTGGTCCCCCACCATGCTGTATTGTGAATGTGGGTGGGCCACTAAGCCTGTGCGAATAGGGAAGTATTCGATTTGGATTCGGTGGACAGTGATTCATTTAGGAGATTCAGATCACTGTCCCGAATTGATTCAGCCAAAGCGGCTTTGGAAGATTTGGCACTGGTTCAGAGATTTGCTGTAGACTATAATGGGGAGTCACTGAAATACCTATAACTTTGTCTTTTTTTGGCAGATTTGGATGAAAACAGCAGGAACGGTAGCTCCTTCTGAGAGCATGAAGCCTGTGTGATAAAAACGGCAGGAATGGTAGCCCCTTCTGAGGGCATGAGGCCTGCCAAGTTTCAAGGAGATAGGTGCAGGGGTTTCTGGGAAACTGCACCTCAAGGTGCTGACAGGCAAAACTTGTGACGTGACTGTGTGCGCGTTAAGGCGCAGTGGGTGAAAACTGCAGGGACGGTGGCCCCTGTTCTCACCCTCACAGCTCTACTGCAACCAGTAAGCCTCAGGCCTCTCAAAGAACTTACAGATCTGGGCTTTCCCCAGCCAGGACTGTGCAGTAGCTGGAGAGTATATCAGATGCCTTCTGCTCTTACCTGCCTTTCACCTGGCATTTCCTGGGGCTGAGGCTCACGCCACCAGCAGTCCCACCAGGCCTCCCTACCCTGGCAGGGTGCATGCCCAGGACCTGGGGCCTCCTCCTTCCCATATAGCCCCAGCCCTTATACCTCCAAGCTCTTCCTGGCACGGGAGCTCAGCAGGGAGATGTTCTTCCCCTGCTGGCTGGTGAGAAACTAAACTACCGCTTCCAGCTCTGAGAGTGGGGCATTAAATGGCCGCCTTCATTAGCACCTGTCCTGCCACATACATAGCCCCTCGTGCAGGCATGAGGGAGGCATGCCAGGTTTCAGGCAGAGTAGTGCAGGGGTTTCTCTGAAACTGCACCTCAAACTGCTGAAAGCAACTCTTGTGTCATGTGTGTGTTAAGGGGTGTAGGTTGTAGTCATGTTGGTCTAAGGACATAGCCCAGACAGGGATGTTAGGGTCAGTCTGATATCTTTTATCAGACCGACTGAATGGTTGGAGAAATTCTTTGCATGCTTTTGGGTTTAAAAAACCTTTGTCAGGCTGAGGAAGCATCTAGTTGGTGTGTGTGCTGTTCCTGAATGGAAGGAATAGTAAAGAAGCCAGAGGCTGGCATGCAGTGCAGGCAAGAAAGCCAGTCAGTGAAAATGGAAATAGAAGCATCAGGGGATGAGAGACAGGCTAGTGGGGGAGGGAGATGTAGCAGGTAAAAGTAGAGAGGTACGTGCTGCTACCTGGGGAGTCAGATGTCAGGCAGGTTGTAGGGTGTCATAAACCCAATTTCTATATCGAGTCCATGAGTTTTTGTATCTAGTAGGATGATGAAATGAAGTTCATAGGCCCATCTGTGAAAAGCGGCTTGCTTTAAGATAGGTCGTCTTTGGTTTTTTTTGGACCTTGCATATATTGATAGTATCATTCAGTGAGATGCCAGCCACTCATTTCCCACAGAATTCCTTAGTAACTGAGTCTGTTTATACTGCATCAACATCCATGAGGCACTTTTTCAGAAACTGGGTTATCCTGGATTTTTTTCTTTAAAAAAACAAAACTGTTTCCCAAATGTGCTAAAATTGCATTCCCAATTTACAGACATGTTGGAAGTACAATGTAGGTTAAATAACATATGCTTAAAAACACTTGAAGTCTTACCTAAATGTTACTAATGTAGAGAGGTTTTTTGTAATTACTTTCTGGCATTTACATTATATATATTTTGCATTTTGTACTTTAATCAGTTTGGATCATGAAAGTGAATAATTTCCTTTTTTTCTGTAGACTGTAAGACTTTTGAACATAAACCCTACAATTTTTGCCTGAAGTACCTGAGGTTCTTCTCTTATCTTCTTCCATGTTATCATATTTTGTTTTGCACACCAAGCACCCCCAAATAAGAAGCACTTTGGGGAAGGCAGGCTGAAAGAGAGAAGACTTTTTTTTTACTTTTTTCCTCAGAGTCATGGCTGAAACTAACTGCATGGAGCAGCTTGATGACTATTCTAGGTGAAAGCTAGTTTCAATACTTTTGCATCCACTGCCAAATTAGCAGCAGTTTTTGGCCGCTTAGCGAGAAGCTACTGCTATTTCCAGCAGTGGCTGTAAGAGGGTTGAAGCTAACTCTGATGGAGCAGAGTGCACTTGGACCCTTTCTCTCTGAGGTCAGGGAAGGAAACAATCCCGTGGCCGTTATCGTCTCTGTGCTTCAATTCTAGCGCAAAAATCAGCTTCCCCCTTTTAGACGGTCCAATTTTGGCTGGCTGATTTTTTTGGAAGTGGGGAAGGGAGCTGTAGGCTGAGAGTAAATGCAGCATTTCTCGCTTGTTCAGTAGCATTTATTGGTGATTTATGTGACATAATGAATGCCCAAGAAGCATCTTTTATCTTAATATAGTTGTTATCCTCTTATTTCTGCAGAGCTGTTCCTGTTGAGGCTTTGCTTAGCACCCTCACCTATTTATTGAAGTATGGCTGATTCCCTTTGTGTGAAATATGCTCTGTGGTATTAATACTTCAATACTTGACTGAAAATTCTTTAGAATCCTGGGGCAGACTGGCTTAGCAGCCTTGTATTCTGGGGAAAACCACACTGTCAGTGTGTGTGTGAATTACAATGCTCTAAAAGTGGGGAGGGGGGGGGGGGGGGGGGGGAGTAGGTAACCTTTTGGTATTGGTTGTCATAGTGCTTGTAGGGCTCCCCTTGGCTGCTGTATCTCTTGGATGCTCTATTTTGTCCTAATGCATGGGAGTGAGCACTCTTAAGCTTCCCTTGGCCTAAGTGGGCTTCAGGACTCTTATTTTCCATGATGACATGACATGATGCCTAGGAGCACACAGACATGTTGTTTCCTTTCATGAAAATGGTTACTCCCATCCCCAATTACCTTAGGCACGAAAGGCTAGTTCTGTACCCGTAATAAATTAGAACTTGCATGCCCTGTCCAAAGCATCCAACCATGCTCTGGATTTGATGCTCTTAATTTACAGTTTAACTCTACAGTAGGGATATCAAAGATACACCCAGAGAGTCCCATCATTCAACCTTCAGTGCTGCCTCTGGGTCCAGGGGTTGACCCACACTTCACAAACAGTGCATGCTGGACAGGACCAGTGCTGCTGCTCATGGTGCCCACCCCAGCTGATCCAGGATCTGTGCTGCTCATAGCGCTGATCCCAGAGCAGGTGCTGCATACACTGGATGTGGCATATGGGGAGAGGGAGAGAGGTGAGATGTCTGTGGACCTTATCTGACCTGTGGGACCAGACTTGTCCATTCACTCAGTCTGTGGACCAGCATTGCACCACTCATCTGGCCTGCAGACCCAGATGTGCCTGACATCTCTGCTCTACAGTAATGGTTCTCAACCTCACTAAACTCGAGATTCCTCAGAAAATACTCTCAGCTTTCGCTTGTTTTTTTTTTTACCCCTTGAAAAACACTAGAGCAATTCTTCTATTGCAAACAACTCAGACCACAATAGGTCAGAATGTTTTCAACATTATGAATTACTGTTTGGAATCTTTGTGTTTTTCTTGTTAATCGTGTCATTTTTATATGCCTAATTGTGCGGTGCCATATGGCACCCTTGAAAGGATGTCCCTTTTGGAGAATCACTGCTCTGCATCATGAGTATTCTAAAGCAAATTATCTATTAATAATGAGAAATTTGCGGACCTCAAAAAATAATGAACCCAACATACCTTTTTTTGCTTCAGCCTCCTAGCAGTTCAGGAACTTTTGGAGAGCTTGGGTCAGTATCTTTTGGGGAATCCAGAATTCTTCTCCTTCAGCTCATAACTCTCCCGCAAATTCTGTGGTCTCTCTTGGCTCCAAATCAATGTCGTGAACTTGGTTATTCCTGTAGTGAGCTATGACATTCCTGTAACAAGATGATACTTTTTCAGGAGCATTGCTCAATACACATATTGCTTATGTTAAGGCTTCTGCGAAACCAGCGCTATCCAACTGGCAGCCGGTGGACTGCCTGTGGTCCCTGGAGGGTTAGCATGCAGCCCACAGGTTCCTGCTAGCCCACCATTCCCCAGCTATTGCTTCTGCCATGGCAGCTGGGTTGTTCAGGCTTCTCCTTCCTCTTTCAGTTTTTGCTTCCTGCCCCTGCTCCTGGGGATGAGGCTGCAAACAGAAGGGGACCCAGGTGCCTGGCTGATCTTCATGTATGTTGGGGGAACGTGGGAAGGATCGAGACGACCACCACCAAGAAGCAGTGACAGGTGGTGGTGGTGATGGTGGTTGGGAATTTCCTTCTCCAGGGAACAGAGGGATCCATTTACTGACCAGACCTATTGTCCTGAGAGGTCTGCTGCTTTCCTGGAGACTGAATCCAAGATATCATGGAGGGGTTACCAGGACTCATCTGGCCCTCTGACTACTACGCCATGCTGCTCATCCATGTGGACACCAGTGATACTGCCAGGGAGGCCCTGAGCGTATCAAAAGTGACTACAGGGCTCTGGGTGCCAGACTGAAGGGGATGGGTGCTCAAGTGGTGTTCTTTTCAATCCTTCCAGTCAAGGGAAAGGGCTCGGGTAGGATCAATGCCTGGTTGCACAGGTGTTGTTGCTAGCAGGGCTTTGGCTTCTTTGACCACGGGATGATGTTCCAAGAAGAAGGATTGCTAAGAAGAGATGGGATCCACCCGACGAGAGGGAAGAGCATGTTTGCAGACAATTTCTCTAACCTAGTGAGGAGGGCTTTAAACTAGGTTCACTGCGAGAGAGAGACCAAAGCCCTGAGGTAAGTGGGGAAGTGGGTGACCTGGAGGAAGAGCAAGCAGGAGAGGGGGGAACAGGGTAAGTGCTCTCATTCTTCTTGAGAAAACAGGAGAACCATCTAGTTAGCTCAGGTGCCTGTACACAAATGTAAGGAGCCTGTAAGCAGGAAGAATTGGAAGTTCTTGCACAGTCAGTGAATTATAACGTGATTGGAATAACAGAGACTTGGTGGGATAGCTCGTATGAGTGGAGAACTGTCATGGATGGGTATAAGGAGCAGGAGTTGCACTTTATGTAAAAGAGCCATATGATTCTTCAGAGCTCCAGTATGAAACTGGAGATTGACCCTAACCCAGAGACTTTTGACAGGCCTGAGGAGAGAGCAACAAGGGTGATGTCGTGGTGGGGGTCTGCTATAGACCACCAGACTAGGGGAAGTGGTAGATCAGGCTTTCTTTAAACAGCTAGTGGAAGTTTCCAGATCACATGGGAGACTTCAGTCACCCTGACATGCTGGGAGGTCAATACAGCAATGCACAGGCAATCCAGGAAGTTTTTGGAGAGTGTTGGGGTCAACTTCCTGGTGCAAGTGCTGGAGCGGCCGACTAGGAGCTAAGCTCTTCTTGACTTGGTGCTCGCAAATGGAAGAATTGGTGGGGGATGTATTAGCAGATGGCAGCTTGGGCAGCAGCGACCACAAGATAATTGAGTTCAGGATCCGGAAGGAAGGAAGGATGGAGAGCAGGAGAGTAAGGCTCGCCCCTTCCATGACTCAAACTCCAAAGCTCCAGGCTTTCTGCCCCCGGGGCTTCAGTTGAACCTTAGTCGTGGGGGACTCATTCCTCCCCTATCATGTCCCACTCTCACCAATATCTTAAATCAAACTTTACAGTTTAATGGAAGAGAACCCCATAAACTCTTGCAAGTCCCCTCATTTCCAAAAATAAGTCTGTCATTCCTGCAGGAACAGAATTTCTGCCCACTGCTGTCAGAAACCCCAAAATCACTTGAGATAAGAAGCCAAATTGGGTTTATTGCATAAGACAGAAAAATATAGGAAATGGCTTGTTAAAGTATAGAGACAAGTATACAGAAATAAGAACAAAAGTACCTTCTAATGGGAAGCAGCTTCCAGATCTTTCTTTAGTCCAAACACCTAGTAGCCCACTCAACTCCAGAGTGATCCTCTCAGCCTTGTACTGTCCAAGTCCCCTATTTCAGCCTAAGATTCAGGTAATCTTTTCCCTCCAAAGGCCTTTCTAAATCCCCAAGCCTGTATAACATTTTTCCTCCTTTCAGTTTCCAAAAACATTCCGTCTTTGCTTGTAATTGCTTCAGGGATCTTCCCAGTTACCTGATAAGCGTACTAAAGGAGTCTGTTTTGATATGGACTCAGGAATTGTTAAGTGTAAAGCCCCTAATTTTTAAGTCTACACTTGAGCTGAATATAAACAAAACATTTATTTATTGGGCTCCCCAAACTACCAAAACATTTTATACAGTATACTACAGGGGTATGCAACCCCCAGCACAGGTGCCAGTTCATGGCATGCAAAGGCATTTTGCTTTGCATGCACACCTCGGGGTAGATGGCAGGGGAGGAGCTGGGCCTACACTGCCACAAGGATCAGGCCCCTCTCAATTCCCACAGTGTCTGCCCCTTGCATACCAACATCTTACAAGTTGAGGAGGCAGGTGTTTTTGGGACTCTACCCAAAAATGCTGTCAACCCCTGAGATACCAACATATAAATGATAAAAATGACTAATCATTATGAGCTCTTGATAAGAGATCAAACATGATGGTAGTCAAACTAATTTGGGGGATACTTGTTAAATGACCAGCTGCATATGGGCAACCTGTGACAAGTACCTTTCACCAATTACAGCCAATGAGACTGCAATATTTTTTTTTCCGGTTTAGATCAGGTCACTGGCATCCATGCTTTTATAACCTTGAGACTAAAATACTTCAAATGCACTACACTATTTCACGACAACTGGGCCAAGTGGTCCTCCAGGTATCTGGCCACGGAAGGATCATCTTGATCATAGATTTTTACTCTTCACCAAATCTTTAAGCAATTTGGTATCATTACCAAATAAATTGAGTTGTTACCTGGTCCCTCATTTTCTAGTTATGCATGCCATGTATTGGAACGTTTTAATACAAAGTTGGAAGAACAGTTCAGTTAATATGCATATCAAAGCAATTTTGGGTCAATCATCTCTGTTGAAAATAAGATCTAGCTGCAATCTTGCACTCCGAGCCAAATATATTGTTTCATTGATTTGTATATTGGCATTATTTTCCATATTCTACACTTAATTTCTCCTAACATCTTGTCTGCTTTTTCAGACTGCAGCTACATGTTGAACAGAGGTTTCATTGAGTTGTTTCTAGTGAAACATCACTGAATTGATATGTTCCGTTATTTTGTACTAGCCAGTTGCCCGTCAAGGATGATGGGTGGGGCAGACGGCGATGGAAACCCATGCCCCGCTTTTGTCCGGGACTGCTCCCCTCTTCCCTCCTTCTGCTTTGGGTCTGGACCTGTTTCCTACCCCCTCCCTGCTGCAGCAGTGTGGGGAGGGGAGGAGCAGGTCTGGGCCCGATGTGGGGAAGGACTGGGCCCAAGGGTGGGGAGAAGCCAGGCCACCACGGTGCGGGGGAGGGGAGCAGTGGGCTTAGGGTTAATGTGGGGGAGGAGGCCTGCTCCTCCCTTTCCCTCAGCTGTGGCTCTGTCAGGCCGGGTCTGCTGTCATCCCCCCCTGCATTGGGCCTGGGCCCACTCCTCCCCTTCCCACACCACTGCAGTGGGGAAGGGGGGAGCAGGCCTGGACCCCCAAGCAGCAGGAGGTAAAGGGGAAGTGGGCCCAGATGGGGGGGGGGGGCACAGGGCTCCGCCCCTGCACACACACCTCTCCCCCCCCCTGTGGTGTCCCAACTCTGCTCCCATCCCGTGTAGCCGCCGCTGCCACCTCCAAGGAGCAAGGGGGTGCAGGGGGCGCGGCTCCATTGCAGTCGCTTCCAGGGAGCAGGGCGGCAGCGGGGTGAGGCCAGTTGTGCTAGCCTCAATCCCTGCTCTGTGCCCTGTGTCCTTGCCATCAAGGCGGTATGTTGCCACCTGTCCGAACGCTTCTTCACACTCTGATTGGCTGTTTGTCAGCCAATCAGAGAGCAAATAAAGCATTGTAGACAGACAGACAGACAAAGGGTTTTATAATATTAGAATTTATTGACATTGAGTTTCCTTGTTATTATTGGTCATTTACATAGCTTGTTTATGGGTCTGTGGAGTTCTTTAGAGTCCTCTAAAATAGAGATAGAGAGAGAGAGAGATTTAAAAAAAAAAAAAAAGGTCTTAGTCCACATGTCTGTCCGTAATGCTCTTTGGGTGGTGTGGCTTCTGGCGGGGCCTGGCTCCAGCCAGTGCTGCATGTGGGGCGAATTGCCTGTCAAGAATGACGGAGGGAGGGTGGGGGGGGAATGATGATAGGGACAGAGTGCTGCCATAACGGAGGGGATGGAGTGCCCTCTCCTCCGCACTCCCTGGCTCTGCTCCTTGGAGGTGGTGGTGGCTTGGTGCTGGCCTTGCCCCTCCCTTCCATCACTGCTATCATGGTGTTACTCCATTTCTGCTGTCCTTCTTGATGGGTAGTTCACTAGTACTCTAATAACTTTTGTTGCCAGCAAACTTTGCTTGTCTTGTTGCTGCTTTTCTCTCCTCTCCAAATCACTAATAAATTCATTAAACAGTATGTGAAACTCTTTGGTAGTTAATCTTTTGCCATGTTGTTTGCACTGTTTTTTCTGTATGTTGTTCTGTCTCCAAGCCAGTTTTTAATTCAAGATAATACTTAATTTTCATACCATGATTACTTTACTGTATTTACTTGAATAGAAGAAAACCCTGATTATAAGATGACCCCCAATAATTAGATTTTATATATGGAAAATGTGTAAATTTGTTAAAATTATCCAGGTATGCAAGGCAAACATCAAATAATTAGATTCTATATGTCCCCCTCCTACTAGTACATCAGGGAAAGTAAATCTGGAGGATAAGGTAGCCCCTCTGCTCTGTTCTTCCTGCAACTCTCTCCTCTGGCAATCCCTTCCCTCTCTCCTTACTGTCTGACCCTGTTCTCCCTGAGCATATGGAAGAGAGGAGCAAATCTAGTTTAAAAAAAAAAAAAAAAAGCTGTATTCTGTCTGTCTGGAGCACTCTGGTTGTCTTGACAGTCAATTATAATGCTTACTGAAACAACCAATCAGAGTACTCTGGAGCGTGCCTACCTCTTTCATAGTCTGGATGTGAGCGGTCGGTGGGTTCTGAGCTGCAGGGGGTCCCAATGCTTCCCTCTGCAGAGGTGGCACACCTCTGGGTAGGGGGTGCAATTCTGTCCCTGGCTGCAGCCCATACTGCCACACCTGCAGGGGGACTTCCCCCTGGAACCAGCGCTGCACATGAGGGGAGGCATGAGGGTGATGCCACCGTGAATCCTTCAGCTTAGTGGCAGTCCTGTGCCCAGCTCCTCCACAGCGCCAGCCCCTGCAGCCCAGTCTAGCTCAGCCCTGTCAGCATGGCGCGCTAGGAGCCATAAAACCGCCCAGCATCAGTGCCTGCGCGCTGCTGCTCAGGGCAGTGAGTGCTGCTGCTGGGGTGTGAGAGCTCCGTTGGCGGGGTGGGTGGTGAGGGCACAAGCAGGGCCAAGGGGTTGTGGGGGCTGGGGAGTGATTTGCATGAGGAGGGTCATGGGGTTGTGGGGGGGGAGTGAGGGGCACGAGCATGCAGGGTTGGGGGGGGCGGGGAGAGTGAGGGCTGCGAGCAGGGTTAGGGGATTGTGGGGAGTGAGGGGTACGAGCAGGGCCTGGGAGCACAATGCTATTATACTATAATAGTAGATATTTCTATGTCTGTGTTTGCACATGGATAGCCTCACGTAGCCTTTTTGAGGGTGAGAAGTTTTGATTCTGTTAAAGTATTTGGTCAAAGGATAACTAAAAAAATACTGTATTTAAAGAAATACTTTTGCAATAAAAATTTAATTGCAAATGTTTTGTTGGTTTCAACTAGCTTGAAAACAATAACTTTAAAATGAAACATGACTAGCAATTTGCATATAGTACCCATATAGATTTCATAGACATTAGGGCTGGAAGGGACCTCGGAAGATCATCGAGTCCAGCCCCCTGCCCAAAGGGCAGGAAGTCAGCTGGGGTCATAGGATCCCAGCAAGATAAGCATCCAGTTTGCTCTTGAAGGTGTTCAATGTAGGCGCTTGAACCACCTCCGATGGCAGGCTGTTCCAGACCTTGGGGGCTCGGACAGTAAAGAAATTCTTCCTTATGTCCAGCCTGAAATGGTCTTGCAGTAGTTTATGACCATTTGACCTATACTTAGTTCCTCTAGAATAGATGGATTATTTTTTTTGAAACTGATGCACTGCTGCAAGTTTTAGCACAGGCACTGCACAAACATACTTCTGAGCAGTACTTTAGCACCTACGTATGATATACAAACAATTTTTTCTTTCTTTTTAATTTTTTGGCAAAAAAATGTGTTTCTAGGTGTATAAATTGTGTGTGTATGTGCGTGTGTGTACACGTACACCTCCCCACCTTTTCCTCCCCTCCCCTCCCCTTAACACTCCTGTTTTGTGACCGATATGGTTCACCTGAAAAGTCCATAACAAACATCTACGGTTAATCACAAGCATCACCATTAGAATAACCCTACCTGTGTGCTTGTTGCTGTCTCCCTTACCCATTACAATCACTCCAAGCTGCCTCTGCCCCCTCCCCCCCCCCCCC
>NW_005842323.1:75398-77279 GCF_000455745.1 Alligator sinensis
AGTCCATATAGTCTTCATTGTCCTGTTCCTCCTTGCCATTCTCGTTGTTCTCCCCCTCCTCATCACTGTCATTGTCCTCCTCCCCATTGTCACTTTCTCTTGGGGTTTTGTTCCTGGGCAATCTGTGCCGTTCTTTCCTCTTCCATGCGTCTTCTGCCTTATTCTTCCCTTCATCTCCTTCCATCTTCTTATAGTACAGCTGTAGCTCACTCACTCAAAGCATTTCAAAAGTCAACCCCACAGCTCGGCACTGGTCTGGCTTTACCTCATGGAGGGTAGGGCCACACTGATCGTATGCACCAGGCTGAGAGAGGGGACAACAGAGGGATTCTGAGTGAACTGTTTGGGGCCCTATTTGGTGATGTTTACCAGGCCTTGAAGGCTGGTGAAGAAACAGGAATCATTGGAAATGGGAAAGGAAGGCACAGCTCAGCTGTGAGAGTGAAGAGGAAGTCAAAATATATTCCATGTACTGGTTTACTATTACTTGAACAAGAGTTAGCAGTGAGGGGGATTGTGCTTAATAGGCACTATCGTATATCTTATTAGAGGGGTTCCACTAACCTATTTTTACCTGGCAGGGGTGCAGTACCATGAAGTGGTTTTCCTGTGGAGGTCAGATCACTTTGAATGGTATTTTGTAGTGAAATGTGGAGATCTGTCCAATGTGCTGCTCACAGACTCCCCTATGAGAGTCTACTATAGCCTCCCAGTGGGAGGATTTTGACTACATGCCTATTTGATGGAGTTGGGGGATTTCTCCCTAAGTTGGCAGGCTTTTTTGGTCTCTTGGCTAATGGTAAGTGAGACTCAAGGGCATCTGAACCCTAAGACCTCTGGGGTTGGGGCCTGCATGTAGGATGCTTGCCATGAATTTGGGAGTATCTGAAGCCCCAGGCTGAAGTGTCTGGGAGGGAAGATGCTTGCTGGTAGTAACACCACACAGATCTGAATGACTGGGCACTGGATGGAATTCGGAACTAATTTGACTGATTCGGTTCGAGAGAGAATTAAAGAAAAAAAAGTGGTAGGTTCCCACCAGTATGTTTGTCCAATGTGGGCTGTGTATTTTTATAGTTGTGCTCAGTGTTGATTGCATTTAATCACCTTCATAGTTGGTTTCCATTGCTGAGCACATGCTTCTTTTGGTAGCAGTTTAATGATAGACCCTGTATTAAGTGAGGTTTCCTTTTATGTGATTATAAGCCAAGGGGCCCTTTTCCCCTTCCATTTGGGGGAAAAACCCAATTTGGTATTTGAGTAAATATTGTCTTTTCTTTAGTAGCTTTACTTGTGGGACCTTGTCAAAAGCCTTTTAGAAGTCTAAATATGTTGTCCAACAGTTTTCTTTTATTCCTTACTTCCACTCAACTGAAGAATTCTGAAATTAACAAAGCATGATTTTTTTTGCTTTGCAGAATGGTCTTGGTTAGATCCTGTGATGCCAGGCCTTCTAGGTTCTGTTCTGTATTTGTGTACCACTTCAACCAGTTTGCTAAATGCAGAATTTTAGGGTGTCCAACCCTGTAATTCCAGCAGCCAGCCTCAAGCCATTTCTAAAAAGCAGGGAGTGCAGACACATGATTTCTTTTACTACAGAGTAAAAATGGAGTGGACACAGAATGCACAGCTGTAGTATATAGTAAATCACTTGAGTCCACTTGAAAAAGTTCATACCAATCTTAACTGCATGGGAAATAAACTATGTAGAAGGTGTTGAGTCCATTTCTTCTTGGGATGGCAGCTTGTGAGATACAAACTGACTCTCCCAGTATCTGCAAATGGGTACTGTAGTAAATTTACTACAGAGAAAAATTTAGAGTGAACTATTTCATAGTCATCCTGTCATATGATGTTCATGCCTAGAACTATTCTGTGTAG
>NW_005842323.1:77310-86296 GCF_000455745.1 Alligator sinensis
TTTTTTCCAGGATGTTTTCCTTTTTTAATGTTTAAGGTGCAGCTGCTCCAAAAAAGTTCCTGCTGTTTATGCCTATCTAAGCTATTCCTTTTTAGAACCACTGCATCCATGTTTTTGCGAGATAAGTGCACTACGTTATGGGGAAATATCCCGTAGTGTAGTCTTCCACTGTGTGTCTGTTTGCTTTGTAGAATGTTTCTTGTACTGCACTGTGGAATACTAAATGGTACCTACAGAAATACTGAGTTCAAATCCTTCTGAGTTCTTTCTCTGAAATCCTTTATAGAGGGACCCACTTAAATCACAGTTTCACAATTTTCATGGAAACTGTGAAATATGGTGGTTTCTGTGATCATCACAAAAAATGGCATTTCCTGCAACTTGGTGCCAAATTGCTCCCCAAAAATAAAAGCTTACCAGGATAAAAAGAAAGTGTAGCAATCCCTCCAGCCATAGAGCATGTGGTTTGAGAGCACCAATGAGAGGCTGAGCTAGTGAAGTAGACTCGGTGAAGGCATCAGTCAGGAAAGCAAAACGGTTTTAGCATCATCTTTTGAGAAGCCAGAAGCAATATACAGCAGTGAGTGCTGCAGTCTGAATATGATGAGAAATTCAGGAAGAAATTCAGGAAAGCTAAATACATTTCAGCTCAGGATCATGTAAGGCAGTTCCCTGTAGGAACCTTGCATGCAGATGGTGTAAATTGTTTTGTTCATCATGCACCGTGACTCTGGATATGTCGAGGAAAAACAGCATGGATTGGCATTTAGAATCTGAATTGCATATAAAGTGAAAGGCTGCTGCAGAGGCTGAAGGTTGGAGCAAGAAACAAGCAACTATGTCCTTGATCTTTAAAAGAACCACTGAAAGCAGTTTGATAAGAGAGGCTACTTTCGTGCTAGTGGAGAGATTCATGGCTGCCAACTTCCCTCTGGAGAAAATTGATAACCCTAAATTAAGAGACTACTTGAACAAACATGTGCTGGCAGTTTCCCACATCCAAGATTATCTACCAGGCATAATTGCTTTGCATGTTCAGTCTACAAAATACAGATTGGCAGAATATAAATTAATCTAAACTGTAGCAGATGAAGCAACAGATGCCCAAGATAACTTCTGCACATTTTATTTGTATCTGAGAGGTTTTGCTTCTCAGTCTATCAGCAGTGACGGGTAGAGCCGCAAGGATCCCTCAACCAATCAGTGGTGAGGGAGGGCTCACCTCAAAAAGACTGCAGAGTTGGCTGTGTGCCACAAATGGCTCAGGAAAATCCTTTTATCTTGCCATGATTTAGGTAGGTCCCTACCTGTATAATAGTTTTGTGAGCCAGTGCCATTTTCAAATTATTTGTGCAATGTCGGGGAGCACTTTTAAGCACCTTGATCCTGGCAAGTCTTTAATGTGAAGGGGTTGATATATATGTATTCATAGCTGTGTGGCTGACTAATGTAGGATGACTTAAGGAGCAGTCATGATTTTGCTCCAGTGACACAGTGCTGCTTGAGGAGATACTTGAGTGTATTTATACGTTCAGCCTCCCTAGAATGGTTTTAAATCCGTGGTGCCCAACTCTGTGACTTGAAATAGTGGCGCGGGGCCAGTCTGCAGGCCCAATCCAACACCTAGGACCACATCATCTGACCCATGGTAAGATGAGCAGTGGTAGCATTAATTGCTACAGGAACTGTGGCAGTGCTGCCACCACTCCTCTGCCACCAAATTGCTAGACCCATGAGGAGCCCTCTGGGTTAGATAACAGAGCTTCCTGGGGCATATCTTTGTAACTGTGGCTGAAATCAACATGCTGATTCTTCAGGGTTTGGGAAGTTAACACGGACTAGTAGGACAGAATAATGATGTAGAACTGAAATGACTTCCTGGGGCCAGTTTCCTAGCAATTTGAACAGTTTGCTCTGGAAGTCTAATGGTTAAACATCAATATGAGTTTTGCTAGCTGGAACCTCCCCACTCCCTTGGAATAGCAACTGTTTCTAATGAAGCATAGTTTTGTTAGTAACTTGGCTACTTCATACTTGAACAGCTTTAGAATTTGTAGTGTATACCATCCAGGTTTGGTGTTTTAATGATTTTTAAATTGCTCCATCAGCAATTCTTATCTCAGTCTGAGAATCTCTTTTTTATTTCAGAGAACAGTGAAGACTTGTGTAAGGAAATCATGTAAGAAATGTCTGTGCTGCACAGTAGGCATAACTATGTTAGTATAAATTTAGCCAACCCATGTAACAGCAGTGTGCACTGAAGTCTGTAGTGTAGTGTTTTTATTGCTGTTGTTGGTAGATAGGCATATACAAGCCATCTTTTAATGGCTACAAAACATTCCGTTGCAGTGTAGATGTATCTTTAGCTTCTTGTCATTGTCTTAAATTGTTTTCTTATGATCCAGAGGACCCACTGATTCTTTTCCAGACTTGCTTATTATGACATACTCAAAACAATTATTTGATTTATCTAATATAGGGGTGGACCAATGGAGATTTTTTTGGGCCGATACTGATGGCTGATTTTTAATGAGCCATATTGGCTGATAACAGTCCATTTGCTGATATGCAGCCGGGCAGCTTGGAGAGCAGTGTCTGGCTGGTAAGTCTGTTGTGGGAGAAGGGACGAGGGGGGAGGGGAGGGGCAAGGGGGGGCAGGTCGAGGTCCCTGTGGAGAGGGAAGGAGTGGGGCTGGGGTAGGGGCTGCACAGCTGTGGTGAAGTGTGGGTCAGAGATGTGAGTGGCTTTTTTGGGGGGGCGGGGGGGGGGGGGGCTCTTCCCAATGGGGGGGGGGGCTGGGCTGGGCTGCGCTGCGCTCAGGACAGGTGGCAGCAGTGCTGGCAGGAGGGCTACGGGGGTTGGGGTAGCTACAGCCACTCAAATTCTCTGTAGCCTCCCACAGCGCCCCCTCACAGTGCTTCTGCCTCCTGCCCAGAGTGCAGCCCTGGCCCAACTGTGCACCCCCCCTGCCTCCGCCCACCAGGAAGAAGCCAGCGCTGCCCCTGGCCCCAGCCCATCTTCACCCCACGTGCAAATCTGGGGGCACATGCCCCTCCTCCCCCATGCCCTCCCAGGGTGCGTGCAGTGGCAGGAACTGCCTCCCCCCCCTGAGACGAGCTGCTCACGGCTCTGTCCCATGCCCCAGCCCCACTACTAACCTCACTGCGGGGGCCTCGATCTGCCCTCCCCGCCTTCCCTCACAACAGACTTACCAGCTGGACTCAGCTGCGCTCCACACTGTCGGGCTGCTCTCCTGGCCCTCTGCATGCTGCACTGCAACTGCGCGTTTGCACAGGGCACTTATCAGCAACACTATCGGCTGCATCAACTAGACGAAGTTCAACACTAAGAAGTGTAAAGTGCTCCATCTGGAGACAAACAGTCCCCAACATACTTACAGGCTCGGTGGCACCATACTGACTAATACCATGACTGAAAGGGACCTATGGGTAATAATAGACCACAGTATGTTATGAGCCATCAATGCGATGCTGTAGCCAGCAGGGCAAACAATACTCTGGCATGCATCAACTGATGCATCTCAAGCAAAACCAAGGAAGTGATTCTTCCGCTTTACTCGGCACTGCTGAGACCGGAGCTGGAGTATTGTGTCCAGTTCTGGGCACTGCACTTCAACAAGGATGTGGGAAAGCTTGAGCAAGTTCAGAGAAGAGCCATATGATCAGACTTGCAAGGCAAGCCATACGAGGAAAGGCTGAGGGACTTGGGTCTCTTCAGCCTAAAAAAGAAAAGGCTGAGTGGACTTGGTAGCAGCTTACTGCTGTATCAGGGGCTTGGCAAACAATTATTTACCAGGGCAGCCTTGGGGAAAACCAGGAGTAATGACTATAAATGCCGGGAAGACTGTTTCAGGCTTAACGCTGGGAAAAACTTCTTCACAGCTAGGGTGTCCAGAGTGTATACTAGGCTCCCTCCAGAGGTGGTACAATCACCTACCCTGGAAACTTCAAGAGGAGACTGGATGGTCACCTCGCTGGGGTGACCTGACCCCAGTTGTTTTTCCTGCCTCGTGCAGAGGGGCTGGACACGATCTTGCAAGGTCCCTTCCAGTCCCTTAAATCTGTGAATCAGCCAAAAAAAGCCGATTGCCGATACTGTCAATTTTCCTTATATTGGCGCTGATCCGATATGGGACTATGTATCAGTGCACCTCTAACCTAATAAGCTCTTTGAAATCCATTTTGACCTTCTAATTTCTCACCTACTTAATGCCTAACAGTAACTTGTTTGGATTCATAATTAGCTTTCAAAATTTGAATGTTTTTGTTACTTGTGATATATTGCTGTCATATGTTCAGATTTACTTGGTTTGGTCTGTAATATATATATGTATTCCAAGACTTGTAGCTAGGGCTCAACTGAATTCATGGTGGAAATAGCATGCACTGTGGCTCCTTTAATATTCCATGTTCCCCTGCGTATCCCCCCCCTACTGATTGGAGCTTGCTCCTGATCAGCAGGGAAGCCAAAATGACTGTTTTAAACATGGCGCCATTTTTGCGCCTCTGCTAGTCAGAAGGAAGCAGCAGGGTTGCCAGGGCCCTTGGACAATTAGCGGTGGGAGGCAAAAACAGTGCCATGTTTAAAAATGCAGTCTTCACCTTCCTGCCAATTAAGAGCAAGGCACAAGAGGGACCCCTCCACCAATCAGTGGCCAGAGGGGACACATGGGAACTTGCAAGATTAAAGGAACCACAGTGCATTCCATTTCCACCATGAATTTGGTAAGGCCCTTTTGCAAAATCTGTTTGAACTGGGGCAAGGTGTAAGCTTTTCAAAGATCAGTTTGTTCATGCCAAGTTTTCAGCAGATAAATAAAGCAACGATTCAATTGATGCTGACCATAATTTTTCCATGAAAGTAGGTCTGGGATCTGGGCTGTTAAGGGCAATGCTGGATCAAAATCTGTGCATTTTAGCTGAGAAAAGAGCTTCTCATGATTATGCTCACAGACTTAGACAATGTAGAGAAGGAAGCTACCCGATTCAAATATTCAGGGGACTAAACCAGATGTGTTTAGTCCACTGGAAGACAATGGAATGGGGAATGTGACATCTAGAGGCATGACTGGAAACTAGAATGGTAAAGACTGGATGAGCCAGTGTGGTGGAGGTGCCAAGACTAGAAAAACGAAATCAAGGAAAGGAGACTGGGCCTGCTTATGTGAAGAGTTGAGTATAACAGGTTAGGAGACAATAGACAAGAGAGCCTGCACCCAATCCTTCCAGGGACTGGATTGGAACTCCAGTATTCCTTAGTGTCACCCATAGTTCTTCTACTGATGGCTGTGAAAATCTCTTCAGTGTTCTACTCCTACCGTCCTCAGTGCTGGCCTATGCTGAGAGTAACAATTTACTAATGGTATCAAGTATTCTGTTGGCTCAAATGAGAGGTCATCTGGCAACTGTCATAATCCCAATATTACACTTTGTACTTATACTCCAAGGTCAGTGCATTACCATGTTCTTTTCTCTAGCTAAATTCTCTGTGTGCCCCTTTTTATGATAGAGACATCAGTGCTACTTTTTCCATTACAGAAAGGACACCACTGGATGTTTTTATGTAGCTTTCTGTTCTGTTCCCCCGAAACAGTTTCTCTGGTGGTTGACAGAGTACCTGATAACTATTTAGTACTTCTAGCTTAATTGAGTGCATCCTTTTTTCTGTATCCTTTCAGTCACAAATCACTAGTTCACTTAGATTTGGTTTCTGTTCTCTCCTTATAGTCTCCCTCTTCACTGATAGTTTTTCTGGCCTCTCACGTAATGACTTCCCAAAGTTAGTTGTTCAAGGAATTTCATGACTGTAGCTTGCAAGAAAATGGAATTTGTACTTTCAGGACCACACCAGAAGCTTCTGTTCTTTGGCAGAAGGGAAATTGTCTCAGAGTAGTTGATTGATCATCAATATCCATAGCCTGGTAAAGTCACTTATTTAAGTGGAAGGAACTATACTGAAACTCCCTTGCTGTAGATATATTTGGTGGGTCTATTGAGATTGATGACACAGTGAGATCAATTCCATTTGCAACTTGAAAGCTTTATTAGGCTATGCAATAGCAAAGACTTATTTAGATTAGTAAAGACAATGCCTGCCTAGCCTTCAGTTCAGGGGGAAAACGGGTCCACTGGCCAAGCTTCTATGTTCCCCTGGGGAGTTGAGCTTCAAGAAAGTTCAAATTTAAAAGTCCAAAAGTAGAAGTCCAAATTTCCCTCCAGCCTATGCCCAGTATTTACAGATGGCTGGTCCCAATATTTTAATGAATGATCTCTATTTGGTTTTATTTACATTTATTTGTTTCAGTGCGACTTTCAGAACTGGATTTAACTAGATTTCTTAACTAGATGTCAATTAGTTGAGATTTACGTTCTTGGGAAAGCAGGGAGGATTCCTTATCTCCTTTCCCTTTCTGTTTTTGAATGCTGTTAACACTGGTCTGTTATGTCTTTAGTTTATGGTTTGACAAGATGGCTTTGTTTTTACAACTTGCCTAGGCATTTTAACAAAAATACACCTGTTATAGCCTTCAATAAAATAGCATTCAATACATCATTTGGTTACACCAGTTACTATTTCTAATTATTTTAAGACAAAGCTACAATATTGAATATTTGGATTATTTGATGTGTGGTTCTTCCTTATAGTGATTCTTTCTAGGCCTTGTATTCTATTTGATTGTGCCCAGTAAAACATGAATGGCTTTCTTTTTGCTTTGCTGGCCAAGCTACCTGTTGCATATGTGAAGGTTCATGCTATGGTCACTCAGACATAGGTTTCCAAGGCCCTTTGCCTTAGCTACATTTCTGCATCTTAGGCCTAAGCCTTTCAAAAATGGACAATGCCAGCAACAGCACATAGTATTGCCTTATGAGCCATGTGACACTTGAACATGTGATGGCCATATACTGTGGTTAGTTGAGAACAGCTTAATTATGCACTTCATAACACTTAGGAAAGAAATGAAAAAATATTTAGAATGTCAGATAACTAAAATTGTGTAAATCCACAAAAATGGACAAGGGATATATTTAACCAATGACAAACTCATGATTGTGATGTGACCTAGTTGTAGTTGAATGATTTATAGGGTGTTTCTGTAGAAAAACTAAACAAAGCTTTTGAGTCTAAAGCCTAGTGGTTAGGCCATTCTCCTGGAAAGTGGGAGGCTGAGGTCTGAACCCAGGTCTCCTGCTTCCTGGGTGGCATTCCTAAAGTCGTTGAGTGTTTATGTTCCTTATTCAGTGAATGGGAAAAGTTAGGCAGCCAAGGCTCCAACCATTCAGCTACTATATAAAAGGTGGGTGATTGATATAAACTATCTTTTAAAAAGTAGCAGGGGTGTAGGCTGTAGCCGCGTTGGTCTAAGGACATGGGCAGACAAGGTTCCTTGGGTGAATCTGATATCTTTTATTAGACCAACCCAAATAGTTGGAGAAAAGTTATTAAGCAAGCTTTCGGGTTCAAAAACCCTTCATCAGGCTAAGGAAGTTTCAGCAGTTGGTGTGTGCTCTTCCTGGATGGAATGAAAAGTAAAGAAGCCAGAGGCTGGACTAGGGAGTCAGTTGTCAGGCAGATTATAATGTGTCATAAATCCAATGTCTATATTTAGTCCATGATTTTTAGTATCCAGGAGGTTGATGAAGTGGAGTTCATAGGCTCGTCTCTGGGAAGTGTTGTGTAAGTTTCCTTTGAGGATCAGGACTGAGAGATTGGAGAGAGAGAGTGGTTTTCTTGTGAGAAATGTGCCCCCACCAGTAATTGGGTATTTCTGTCTTTGATAGATTTCCGGTGTGCGTTCATTTCCTTTCCATATTCCCTGCATGCATCTGTACTTACTCTCCTACTCAATTTTTCCAGTCCTGCAGAGGTTGAGCAGTCATGTCGGAGAGCAAGAAGCGGTTTGAGTCTAATGGAGAGAACATAAAACAAAACAGGGCTTGAACTGAAGGGACTGGAGTAGAAGACAGAAGAGTGTACCTTTGGTCAGAATACCAATAATGTCCCATTTTGGTTGGGGTAGAGAGAAAAGGCATGCTGTGGGTGGAGGATATGGATAAGGATATTGAGAGAAGCTAAACCACGTTAGAATGGCAAAGGTTGGGTGAAGACTTTTTACTTGGGCTTTTTTATGGTTGTGTCAATAAGGTTACTTAAGCATATATACCAACTCATGAGCATTAGTGTGGGGCTTTTGGAGTAAAGGTGGGATATTCACAAAGCTCATTTTTGTAAACACTGACTTTTAGGGTTGTATAGATTTCAGAGTTTTGCCTTCTGCTATTAAACTGTGGCATGGATTAAATCACTTCATTAATTTGATGACAACTAATTTTGGGAGTTTCAAAATGTTATCCAAATATAGCTTTGCAGCTTTCAAAATGTTGCAGTTAGCAGCCTTTGATGTATCTTGAGCAGACTCCTCAAATTAAGCTGAAACACGAAGACAGGACTTTTAGCTTTTGAAGCTATAGCTCCCTATTAATGATGTAAGTGACTGCAACCTGTTACATTGCACGTAGAACAGGAGCAGCATTTTAACTCTACAAAGGTTGCCAGCACTGCTGTTGTATGGGGCAAAACATGGGGAACAGCCCTCCATTTTTTAAAAGTAGATTATTGCCAAATGTAGCATTTTGTGGTGAATGGGAGTGAGAGTTGCATTTATGCAACCATGGTGAAGTACAAGACTGGGGTCTTTTCTCTCGAAACTTTTGAGCAGATAGGCAATTGTACTGGCATGGGTTATAGGTTATTCATCATTGCCTCAGAAAGGTGAATACTGTTATGTTTCATGTACAAATAAAACACTGAGGCAAAATTGAGTTTTGCTTTTAAATTTGAAACAAACTATTGTATCATGAGTTTGGGAGCTGGGATGAAATTCTATACTCTCATGCTTTCTGTGGAATTGAATTCGAGGGTGTGGATTGCCCTTTGATAAACCAGCACAGAATGTGGCCTCTGC
>NW_005842323.1:86327-120043 GCF_000455745.1 Alligator sinensis
GAAAGCAGCCCCCTGACGAGCGTTTTTTTTCTTTAGAGAAGAGGAGGAACGTCTGAGAAATAAAATCCAAGCGGACCATGAAAAAGCTTTGGAGGAGGCAAAAGAGAAGTTAAAGAAATCTCGAGATGAAATTCAAGCTGAGATTCAGACTGAAAAGAACAAAGTAGCCCAAGAGATGAAAAAGAAAGATGACAAGCCACTGCCACCTGTACCTCTACCAAATCTCATAGGGATAAATGGTGGAGAACCAGCAGATCTTGACATCCGAGAGAAGAGGAACAAAATTAAGGAGGTAATGGGCATAGCATGGTACTATTGGTGGTTGACTATGATGAGAGTTGCTTTATTTATATCTTCTGTTCGTGGTTTTATAACCATTTTGTGTAAGATTACATCTTGAAAATGAATATGGCCAACTTAAAAGCCTACTTGAAAATAAGCCCATGTAAGGTACTCAGAACTCTGGTTTGCAGTCAGAAATAACATGGGAATATGGATATCGTATTGGACTTTTCCTGCATTGAGTGTTCAGTTCTTTAGGTTTTCTTACTCTCTAAATCAAAAAGTTGCTATAGCATTCAATACCAGACAAGTGGGATGTGTCTGTTTAGTCATATATGTTTTTAAATATCTAACATAATATCAAAGGATAAGAGCAAAAATGTTGCTGGACTTGAGAAGACGAGTGGCTTCTTTCGTCCAGTGTCCTGTATCTGTCAGTGGCCAGGACCATGTGTTTGAGAAAAATATTCAAGGAGCTGTAAATTGTTGTGGACTAGCCTGTCTATCAGGGAAGTGTTTTCTTAGTATCCTTTATTTAGTGCTTGGCTTCTCCCCTGGAGTTTTTAAAATACTGTTTAGTAAAACAGACACAGATCAACAATATCTAATATAAATATGAATTTGATTTAATCACAGTATATTAATTATGTAACAGTATATTTAACCATACTTTGATTAAATCAAACTAATATTTATATAGATATTGTTGATCTGTGTGTGTTTTACTGAACAGTATTTCACAGTCTTATCAGGTCCAGCAACATTTTTGTATCCATATGCACACATTTTGTCTAATTTTTCTTCCTAATCAGTTTGTTTTGGTTTTGAGAAATAACTCCTTTTAGCATACCAAGCATGTGTTGATGGTTAAGATTTATAGTTTACCTATAATGAATATACTTGAGTCATAACCATTCGTTTTTAAACAGTCATCAACCTTCCATCCATTGAGGTGTTTTTCTTTATTCGGTATAACAAGATCCAGAATAGTTACCTGCAGTACTTTGTGAGGTAGAGGGGTATAATTTTTAGAAACTCCAACAGCATAAATCTCCTACACACAAGTTTGCAATTGCAGTTTCCCCCCCTTTGTTAGATAAGGGGTTATGGAGCAACTTAAGGCTGTCCAACTTGCAAGTGGCCAGGGGTTACAAGTTGGTTGGTCAGGTTACCCCTGGGCACTTCTTGCACCTTCCCCCTATCTCACCGCTGCACTGCATTGAACTATGCCATGCACAGGTCCTCCCCCTGCACAGTGCTGCGCATGTGGGACAAGAAACCCTGGCCTTCTCCCCAGCTTCCTGCACTGTGGGCTACGTTGCTATGTCTTGTGCCATGCAAGGCCCATGACAGAGTGGAGGGAGAGGCAACCTGGAATCCTCAGCTGCTACTGCATGCAGAGCAATGGGAGAGCGAGCAGCTGGGTCGGAGTCTGGGAGCATCCTGTGCCTGGGTATTGGTAGTATTTTTTATTCAAATTGCATCTACATCCTGAGGTTCTGAGTTAGTAATTTTAAAATGAATAACGGTATCTAATGTTTATTCTTACTTTTTTCACTTTATGCTTCCTTCCCATATTATAACCATTTTATCTTGTAATTTATCCCAAGACATTTCAGTAATGTCAGTTTTATCAACTTTCTTCTCATCAGTGAAAACGTCCAATTTCTGTTGCTTGCTACTCAGACTCCTACTATTTATATATAAGCATTAAAAAAATTTCCTCTCTTCACATTGTTATTTCAGGCTGTGATGTTTCTAACACTTAGCTTTATTTTACACTCCGTTTTCTCATTGGTGCTCTCCTTTGCCTGTGTTATTTTAATACTCTGGGCTTTTCTTGACAGTTTCCAATCTTGAAGAAATTCCCCATTATTTCTTAGATGCAGGCTGTCTTGTTGGTATGATCCCTAGTTAAGGCGGCCTTACTGCTACTTTTCAGCATGGGGATGCTGATACATGTGTTGATCTGGATGCTTTAGCACTGCTCTAATTAAAGTTTCTCTCCCCACCACTCTCCTCCCTAGTCCCGGAGCATGTGTATAAACACCCAGTGGCAGCAAATGGAGAGCACATATCAAACTTATACAGCAGAGAAGGGCAAAAAGAGGAGAAGCATGCTGGGAAAAGCTGTTCCTATTAAGTGGCATGCCACTAAATACAGGTGACTATCTAAGGCTCATCTCCTCAAATGGAGACTACTTTGGAAAAGTTTAGGTGGACACTTTTATAATGTCTGTAAGTGCTACTCATTTGAAATAAAACAAACTTTAACAGTACCTCCAAAAAATTTTGTGATTTTTAGAAAGTAGTCAAAACATTAAAAAAAATTATTTTCCAAGTAGTGTTACCTTTTTATTAATATATAAGCATTTACAGATGTGTTGGGAACTGGGTATTAAAGGGATTTAGAAACTACTTTGACCCACTGACAGTTGATTTGAAAAAAATATATAAGACTACAGTTGAAAAAAGGTATACTGGTATATATACAGTATAGACTTCTTCTGGCATAGCTTTGTTTGTTGGAGGGAGGAAGGAAGTGAAGAGGAATGTGTTGGTCAAAGCCCTTAATGAAGATGCAGTTATACTTACAAAACTGGTTAAAATTTATTTTACTGGTATAACTTGTTCTGTGCTTTGGGGATAATTTTAATAGTGGTATGAAGTGCAGCTTGACTGGTATAGTTGTCTGCACCCTAAGTGTGTGTTACAGAAGCAGAATATCAATTTTGCTGTACTGGTAAATAATTTCTAACAGCCTAAATCTCAGAACAAAACATTTTCTTAACTAAGAGTATTAAAAATAAAACAAACAAAAGAAAGTAAATGTGTACCCCAATTATCAATATAGTCTGTATTCAAAATTTAAGGCAGAGAGGGAGTGCACTGAAGATACAAGTTCTGGGTAGTGTTCGTCCCCAAAATCTTTGTGGTAGCCTGAACAAACATTCTAATTTCACAATTAAATACCAGAAAAGAATAAGCATATACACTTTAATTCATTATTAAAATACAGGAAGAGAAAGCTTTGCATCTTGTTTCCACCTTTGTGTTCATAAAATCATGTAATTTAATATGTGTAACCTGTTTCAGTTTAAAGCATTTCACACAATGTTTTTTCCATTGTAGATATGTCTGCAGTGGCACTCAACATATGGCCTGAGGGGTAGATCAATGGGAAGACTCTTCCTTCTCTCCCCAGCTGCAGCTAGCAGGCAGTTGTGGCCTTTAGTGCTTCTAGGTCACAATCACCCAGGTTGCTACTTTAAAACAGTGATGCTCAGCCACTGGCTTGCTGGCCAGATCCAGCCTGCAAGGCTCCCCAGGGATCTGGAAATCTGGTGGCAGAGGCATGGTAGCAGCATTAATTGCTGCTTCTCTGCTGTCAGATTTCCAGACCTCGGAGGAGCCCTGTGGGTGGTAGGATAATGTGGCCCTGTGTGCTAGATCACTGGTGGGCAGTGGGGCCAGTGTGCAGGGTCACTCCACAGCGAGATCTAGCATGTGGGGTCAGTCCAACTTGCGGCCAGATCTGGTACATGGTCTGAAAGTTGAGCATCACTGACCTAATCCATTGAATGAACTATGATATAAGTTAAGTAAGGGTCTGCACTGGTCTCTTAAGACACCTACAACAGCAGATTTTATGGATCAAGAAGTTTATGGGTAGTAGTACCTCTTCCCCTTTAGCTTTTTGCTGTACTGAGTTCTCAGAATGAAAGTTTTCCGCGTCTCTTATCTGTCGGAGATGGTGAAGGAGGAAAATCCCCACTAGATCAGAAATACTAGATTATAAAGCTACAGACCACTTCAAAGCAGTAACTGATTCAAGGAGCTAATCTTTCTAAATTGTTAAACAGTGAAACCAAATGCATTGTAGCATTGCCACATATTGCACTCATTTCAATGCCAAAGCTCCCATCTCCACCTCAACCAACACAGAATTATTCTCAAAGGGCATTTATACATGTGCGCTGGGGGGGGGTGCTTTATTTACAGTGGCTCTGAGTGCCACTGATCATGGGAAGCCAGGCATAGCATAATGAAAAAACAGCAGAAGGGTGGGCAGAGTGAATTATCTTATTGTGTAGTTGTGGTAAGGTTAGACAAGCTTTCAAATGCAAGACATTCTTTCTCAGGCCCTGAAGAATGCTGATTACTGGGAGATCAGAGCCTATCAAAGGTAATAGGGTCATTCTCACCTTTCTTTTTCATACTGTGGAAATAATTCAGGAGCTGGATAAAATATAATGTACCATTAACCTGGTATTTGTGTTTTAGTTCTTGGTTTTTAGTGTCCAGTTAGCTTATGAATTCACAGCACCTCCCCTCTGCTATTTTTTTTCACTATCCTGTGCTTAGCTTCCTGTGATCAGGGAGACCTGGTGAAGAATGTCCTGTATTTGAAAGCTTGTCTAACTTTATCCCAACTACATAGTTGGCCCAGTAAAATATACCACCTTAAGAAATCCTTACCTCTTATCACATTATTGAAGTTATTGGTACATACTTCTGAGGTAATAATTATAGTCATTTTATAGGTGGGAAACTGAGGCACAAAGGACCTGTTCTTACAGCTCTGTCTGGATGTTTTCTCCCCTCTGCTCTGGGTTTCTCTGCCCTCTGGTGCTGAAGTTTTATTCCCTCACATCTAGCACCTCTCTTAAATTCTCTGCTTTAGTCTCACTCTCCATGCCCTCTGTGTTTAATTTCTTCAACCCTTTACTTTTGTTATTTAGTGTTGCTTTTTAATTTCCATTCTGTATTTCGTGTTTCCCTTTTCAAATAATCCTTTTCTAATAAAACACTACAGAAAGAATAAAAGAGAGATCAGTCTTTCTTTTCTGTGGTTCCTATCTCATTCATGAAACCCTTTCTAATTGTTGCAGCAGGTGAGGTAAAGGTCTGATAGCCCCCTGGCAGTTGTTACAATTGAGATGCAATTACCCTTTTAATTTCACCATAAATAGTAACCCTGCCACATATTCCAGGAATTAATGGGGCAAGAAACAGGAAACCAGCCACAAAAATATTCCATAAAATATATGTAATATTTGTCAGGCTTCAGGCTTGCAGTTGAATGTGTGGCAGGGTACCCAGAGCTGGCTCAAGATTCCAATGTAGTCCTGGCTTTGGGACCACCAGGGTCACACCAAACTGCTGCTGGCCAGTGTGCGCCAATTTGCTTTGGCACCTTCTACCCGGGAACTGCACATGGAGGTCAAATTGACCGGGTAGGTGCTGGCCAGGCATGGACCGGACCATCCCTGGGTTTCTGGCCAGCATGTGCTGAGTCACTCTGAGCTGCTGCCTCAGGGTGGGTGCTAGTGGGGTCCCTTTCTGTGTGGTGGGTTGCTTCCGCACCCACTGCTTGAGCACTGTGCTGGACAGAAACACTGCACACTGCAGGGACGGTGGTGCCTGCCAGGTCATTTTGAGCTGCGTGTGTGGTTTCTAGTCAGAAGGTATGGACCTAAGTCGATGCATGCTGGCAGGCAGCAACTTGGGAGTGACCCTGCACCAGCAGGACAGGAGCCCTGCACGCAGATCGAAATAAGGCAGCAGGCACCAACAAGGCAAGAACCATTCATGCTGAGGGGAGCCCAGCACCCTATGCTGGCTGGCTTTGTGCTAGGTGCCTGACTGCGATGCCTCTTCACTAACCTTGCTGTCGTCTGTGCGTTTTCTGATTCAAGGTTAGTTGAATGGACTGTAAGATGAGACTTGCTTCTCCCCCCCACCCATGTTGACTGGGAGGAAAAATAAATCTTGCCTTATAATTGAGTATATTTACCAATTCTGAATTAGTGTCACATGACAAATAGTGGCAGTGAAGACTTGATTTTTTTTTTTAAGTTCTTGGTGCAGAGTATGTTGTTCTGTGTTCATTTGGTTTGAAGTTCATGTTGAGATTTTCTTGAATATATTTTATTTTTACTGTCCGTTGGTTTCTGTGTTGATGTTTTGAAGGAACTGCTCAGTTTTTTTTTCTTGACCAAGAGCCATATTACGGACTTCTAATATAGACTGGGCAATACACGATCCTTACTACAAATGAGTAGGTCACAGCATGTGTATGGATGCAATCGGTAGATATTAGTGATCCAAGCACGCATTACATCAGCCACCTGGATTGAAATGGGGTATTGCATGCAAAGGTTTTGTCCTATCAGGCTCCGCGTGAGGTTTTAACTTTTAATGGTCCAGCTTGGAAGACCTGCCAGTGGCCTAGCAGGAGACAGGAAAAATATTTTTTTTGGCTAGGAGTATGTGAGAAAACACTGGATTACTGGAATTTGTAGGAACAGACTTTGCTTACTTACTTAAAAATATGTCCCCTGTGTGGGAGCGAGGAGGATACAAATTTTTTGTAGGTAGGATAAAACATAGGAAAACATATGGGAAGGGTGTCTGTGTATCAGATTTAATAACAAACCTGTGCAGGGCTTTCTAACATAGGTCTCATTTTAATGAGGTTTTGCATTGCATTATTTTTTTGTACAGCATGCTGCAGGGTATATATTAGTATATAAAGGATTTATTGATTATTTAAACTGTTTGTCATAACATGTTATTTTTTGTCCACTGAAGGAGTACTGTGCTCTTGTATAGGATCTTTCTTTTTTTTTTTTTTTTTTTTAAGCCAAAGCTTTTCAAAGCCTTTTAACTAAAATTATCCCTGTTTTATATGTAGGAAAGCTCTTATGTATATACTTGCCCTAGGGCCTAGGCCATGCAAAAAGCAAAGAATGGAATATGCATCTCCTGATTCTGTCCTTGACTAATTGCTGTGCTTACTGCTTTCAAAATTCTGTAGTCTTCCAAGCTATTAGAGTGATAAGATTAGCTGTTTGTTATCATAGCTATGCTTTATCTGTTTTCTTTTTTGAATTTGATTGATAAAAGCTTTTCAACTCAATGTTTGAGACTTTAGGATTATTTTGCCACTCCTACAGATGAAAGCATTACTTTTCCCAGTTTAAAAATGTTTATATGCCCACTCCCTCACCTGCTGATCACATCATTGCTTACCTTCCCTTTGCAATCTCAACTCTGGTTGGGGTCTTGGTCTGGCTGTGGGCAGGGAGCACATGCTGCCTCTGACCTCAGCTTGGCCATGTAGTGGTGGCAGCAGCTCTAGCCCCAGCTGAGGCCAGGGTCGAGGCTCAAGCTATCATTGCCATAACAGCTGGGTTGGGACTGGAGGCAGCATGTGCTCTGTGCTCCCTGCCCCTGCATAGAGTAGGGCATCAGCTGGACCTAGAGCTGCAAGATGGGTAAGGTAAGCAGTGACACTTGAGGGGTCGTGGCAGCAGAGACTGAAGGGACAGGGGTTGGAGTAGGAAGGGGGGAAGTGGCTCTGGCTCCACAGTTGGAGTCCCTGCTCCTCGTCCTCTGGCTTGTACTCGAATCTAACATGGGTGGTTTTTTTCCCCACATTGAATGAGGAAAAAAACTGTCTTGGATTCAAGTAAATATGATAAGCATGTTTTGAATGTTCCAAATAGCTGAAAAATAAATAATTACTGTATTTACCTGAATTTAAGACAACATTGTATTTAACCTCCCCCCAGTAATTATACTGTATACATGGAAAATTATCAATTTCTTATAACTTTCCATGTACAGAATGTATTTAATAGAAGGTGTCTTAAATTTGCCCCTGGTGCCCCCTTTCCCCCTGCTGCTCTGGCAGGGAAAGTAGTGGTAGGGGGCAGAGCCAGACTTTTTTTTTCTCCCCTCCACAATTCCTGCTCCTTGCTGCTTGCCCCCCATGCCTATGCCTCCTGTCACTATCTCCCCTCCCTTCTTGGCCCTGTGGGTTGGATGAATGGCTGGTTCTGTAGGGCACCCTTGCTCTTGCTCTCCTACTCCCCACCCTTCCCTCTGATGATCCATTACATACAGCACTTGCTCCCCGAGCAGTCAGGACAGGTGCTGCTTGTAGCATGGTTCCCAGACCGTCTGGGGCAGGTGCTGTGTGGCACATGGGTCATCTCCAGACCCAGGGGCAGCACTGGAGGCCAGGTGATGGGGCTCTGCAGGCTGGGACTGGCCCGCAGGCCATATCTTTGAAACCCCTAGTAAAGATGCCAAGGCTCTTGTTGAAAGAGAGGTTGATTTCAGTAAGTAAGGGACAGAAAGCAGACAAAGCATAGTTTTATAGTGAAAGTAAGTGGATGTAAAACAAAGAACTTAGTTCTGTCCCTGGCTCCATAGTTATTTTAAGTGATTTTTCTCAACATCACCCAAACCAAACTTGTTTGCTTGGATTCCTCATTTTCTGGGTGCCTGTTTTGAGATATCTGACACTTGAAGAAATACTGAGCACAAACAGTTGTACCTGAAGCCAGTGGGAGTTGTAGATGCTTAGTATGTTTGGAAGTAAGGCTTAATATATTTGGAGTTCTGAAGAAATTAGCATCTGCATCAGGATTTTGGATGGTTCATACTTACAGTCCTCATTCTGTTGGTGTGTCGTTGCCTGGCTTTAGGCAAGACTTTATTTCCCTGTCTGTCGATAGGAATTACAGTGTATTCCTATGTCACAGACCAGAGGTTCAGATGAATAGCTCAGAAGCATTAACCAAATTTAGTAACTTAAGTAGCATGTAGTAAAAGCTGTGATTAAAATGTGATTAATTGTGTATTTGTCACAAACTATAGATGGTATGCAGTAAGACAATAAGTAAATTTTAATGAAGGTAGATCAAAACAATTACTGTAAATAGTTATCTTTTCATTTGCGCTATGCTTGTCCCATGGAAAAAATATGCAATCATGTGAATAGAAACTACATCATAAGGTATATGCAGAGTGGGACCAAATTTAAGATTACATGGGCAAACCTGTATTCTGACAGTGATTAACTTTTGAGGGCTTGTGTGCAAACTTTTTTTTTTAACATTGACTTCTACTTAAAAATAGTTGAGTCTTTGTGTGTTTTACTTTTGTGGCCTTACAGTTTGATTTTTGTTGTCCTTTGTACTTAAGTTGTAGGAGAGAATGACTTAATTGTGCTTATTTTGCCTTGCCATTATTATTTATACACTTCTACAATACCCTTTCTAAGAATCTCATTGTAAGATGGGCTTTACAACTTTGGATCATTCTTGTAGTTTGTTTCTGAATCTTCATTTTTAAGCATCTTTTTGATGTCTGAACCTCAGAATTGGAGGATACAATGTCACAGCATGACTTTCAAGAGGCAGTGCCATTCTTAAGGCCTGCCCTAGTAATACACTATGTGCATTAGTGACATCTTTGCCATGCCAGTCTTACATCTGGTTGCTGATATTTCTCTTGCCCCAGTATATTTTAAGTATTTCCATTTGTTTTTAACCGTATCTGCTATAACAGTGGTTCCCAAACTCTGACACATTGCACACGACCAATTTAAAACTATACAACCTTAAGTACCACCAGCAAATTTTTCGGTTCAACCTTAAGTACCACTAGCAAATGTTTGTCATATAAAGTGATTATAATAAATCTGTTAATGCATACCACTGACAGGGTGTCTGCGGACCACTGGTAGTACCTGTACCACAGATTGGGAACTGCTGTGTTCCCAGTCTTTCAATAATATTTTAGCTTTCTTTATTAACTGTCTGTATTTCATAGCTTCTGATTTATGGTAATTTCTGTTAACTTTTTGTTTCCTCATTTAGGGTGGTGGTGGTGATGATGATGTACTTTTCATAGCTGGTTTCACTTATCTTCTCTATCATAATGTGTGTTTAATTAAAGCAGCCTTCATGATTTCAGAATTATATGTGTGGCACAACTGTTGTCAACATTTTTCAGTTTAAATTTTTTTCCCAATCAGTTTTGTTCACAGTTGTTCTAGCTTTAGAGCATAGGCTGTTTATAAAGTAGCAGCCAATTTATGTGATTACTAGTTTTTTGTTGTTGCAAGCAGTCACTTTGCAGATGTTCTGTAAACTGCTATGCTTGTCTTTTGACTTTATTTTAAGTGAGGTATTAAACTGCAAATCTTGTAAGTTTTTATTTTTCAATGTCTTTGTCTAAATAAAGCAACACTAATTCAGAGATGCCACTAGAGAATAAATTATTTTAAATTTTCATGCTGCCCAAAGCTTCATATTTCTCCAAATAAAGCATGGGGTGGCCAGCATGTTTTCCTGTAGTTCTGAGGTCCCTACCGTGTCTTTATTGGAGGAATGATATCTGCAGAGGTGACCTGTTTCTAATATGTACATCATCTTTTAGTATCCTGTCCAAGACAGGCAGGTAAAAGATGGCTCTAGACAAAATATTGGGCCCCTATAATGTATTGGGAATAAGCTCACTGAGGACATACATTTCGAAGGTGTTTTATACAAGATATATTTTCTCATTTAGTTCCGTTCCCTTTCTCCCCCTCTCCCCTACTTAAAAAAAAAAGGGGGGGGGGTAGGGGGAGGGGAAAAAAGAGCCTGGCTAATTATCTGTAACTCTGGAAAAATCATGTGCTAGTTTAGTATGGCGATTGTTCAGAAAAAAGTAAAGACAACTTGTTTTCTCACAGTATGGCTGATGCTATATTTCAGATAAAGCAGATAGGTTTCTTATGAAGTTTACCTCCCTCCCCTCAACTTCATAAGTTATAGCCTAAAGCCCCCCATAATCGCTCTAGGCCTACAAATACTATATTTTAGATTTGTGTGCCACCTTGCCCCCTCCCTCCCACTAATGGTTTGGCAGGCAGGTTTAAAAATTGGCCCACCTAAAGCATCCTATTATTCCACAGTGTATCTTAGTTGTGTTTAGAGACGGCCTTTTTTAGCGACTTGAGTGGCTCCAGCTCCTCATTTTAAGGGACCAGTGTAGCACTTGACTTTGCTCCACGCTTCACCGAGGTTCTATCTTCCTTGTCTTATCCTGGTGGTGATGTGGGAGGTCCCCAACCAGCCTAAGTGCTGATCTCCCACTGCCTCTGGGTGTGCTGCCTCCCTCTCTCGTTTGCCATGACTTGCTGTTAAATAATTGGTTGGTAATTAGGTGAGAGGCTGCCCTTTGAGGGCCCTGATGTCTAAGGTCCAAAAAGTACATGCTCCTAATATCCCTTAATGTGTCCCATGCCTTGCGGATGTTGCTCACAGCTGTGCTAAGCTCCAGCCTGAGGCCAGTCCCAACTTGTCACAGCATTCAGTCTTTTTCACTTGGCCATGGTAGGGCCGCACTCATACCGTCTCCCTCTCACAGAGGCCTCTTGCTCTCCAGTGGCTCTCACCTGGTCTCTTTCATCGTGCTGTTCCTGAGCCTCCCATATATCGCCCCTTTTCTCCCAGGGGCCACATTCACCCTGTCCTCACCCAGAGGTTCCTCAGGCTTACTACTCTTCACTCCCTGGCCAACAAGTGCTCAGCCTTTTGGGCGTTTCTCACTACCCTCATCTGAGTGAGCGCTGGGTGGTTGACAAAATGCTGTGCTGACTCTGCCCCGGGTTTCGTAGTTGGGTAACTCTCCCAGCTATTCTCCATCAAGGGGCTGATAGCTCACCCCTTGTTTTCCTCACAGCTCCTCCTCCAAAGGCTTACCTGGGCCTAACTCAGGCCCCCCATGCCAGCAGGGCCTCCACTCAAGCCCCTGACTTCAGGGCCCCAATTCATGCCCCTCACCAGGCTTCACCCCTGCCACTCTCTACTCTGCCCTGTACTCTGGGGTCTGGGATTGAACACCCCCAGAGACTCAGGTGCCACTTGTCAGTGTGCCTGGCCTGGAACTTGCACCCTCTCATCAGGGCCTTAACTGCTGCTGCCTTCTCTCAGGGCCCTAACTACTCCTCTCATGGGGTCTTCCACCCTTTCAGGCTCAGGCACTTCTCAAAGCTTACCTGGCCTTCACTACTCCCCTTCAGGGTCTTGCACCCCCAGTGGGCTTGGGTGTCTCCTATGGACATCGCTGGCCCCACTACTCTTTCTCCAGTGTTATCATGCTACCCACTGGGTGGTGGGGGCAGGGGTTTAGGTGCCCCAGCCTGCCTCCTCGAACCTGGTATTTAAGTGGCTCTGCCTGCCACAGGCAGGACCACCAGGCCTCCCTGTCCTGGCAGGATGCAGTTTTAGGTCATGCCCAGGAGCAGGAGCCTCTAAGCCTTCCCCATAGTTCCTGCCTTTACCTCCTAGTTGTTCTCAGAGCAGCAGCTCCTCCAGGAGATGTTGCTTCCACAGTGTCTGGCAGCAAACTGCTGCCTCCAGCCCTGCTGGCCTAGGGCTTAAGATGGCTTCTTGTCAGGACTCAGCTGCACCTGGCTGCTGCCTGATCCAGGTCTTAGTGGCAGAGCACTCAAGGTGTTCTGACACCCCCTCCCCCCTTAGAATGTTTACCAGGGAAGGCTTTTCACTGCTGCTTAGAGAAACAAGCTCCCTCAGAGCCTGCGATAAAGTGGTGAGCACTCCACTGGTGCTCCGCCATAGTCCTGTTCTCTTCTTCCTTGTTTTGGCTCTTCTCTGCCCTGGCTCCTTGTCCTTGAGTCCTGGTTTGGCTTGTCTCTCAGCTTTGTGACTGGCTTCTAACTTCAGCTTGTCCTGGTTTTTAGTCTCTGGCTTAAACCCTTGGCTACTTATCTCAGCTCAATAACATTGGCACCTAACCTTGGCCTGGCCTCTCAGATGCGACTCTTACTCCTGTTTCTTCACTTGGCAACTTAGCTCTTGACTCCGTGTTTGTAGTGAGACTACTCACTAAGGTCCCCTCTGTCTAGCCACTAGTCTGAACTACCCAAATACAGTGGCCAGTGTTGTTCTGAGGCGTATGGAGTATTTTCTTGGCTGGCTTCTGGTTGCTGTTATGTTTGATATATAGGCTGTATTCTGGAAGGCCAGTGCTAACCAGCTGTCTTCCAGACTGCAAAGGTGACCCAGAAAACACAACTTGGATACATGTTTAGTGGTGAAAGCTCCAAAAGGTTTATTGTTATCAGACAGCACACCAGTTGGTCTGATTAACAGTCAGTCCAACTTTGTAAAGCTTATCTTTGACAGGTAGAAACACCGTAGGTTGCTCATGTTTCCCTAGAACTCTACAAGGCACAGGTCTCCCAACCCCTGTATTTATACTTGCTTGCCCCTCATCTCATGTTCATCTCTATTTGTTTTGTTTGCCAAGTTTACATACCTGCACTTGTTATCTCGGTCTCATTAGCAAGTTCTACATTTTTACATTTGTCCTTGAGTTGCAGTTGGAGTTTTTTTCTCCCCAAGTCCTGACTGTGGTGCTGCTCTTTTTTGCTCCCTGTCCTATCTACCACTGTATTCCTTGCTCCCTTGTAAACTGCTGCATGCCACACTCATAGGCTGCCCATGCCACTTGTAGTATGCATGCAGGTTGGCCATCCTGCAGGATTTTGCATATCCTTGTTGGGGCAGGGGGTGGGAAGTTTAGTTTTAGGTAGCAGTTTTTGGGTGGCAGTGGTTTTACATTTCATTTTTTATGTTTTAAAGCAACAATCAGACTCTCACACAGTGTGAGGCAAAATAATAGCAAATATGAACCTTCTGTCTCTCTCTTGCAGCATAGCTCTTAAGAAAATTATATATGCAAAATATGGTTTTATAAACAACTCTTAGATTGAGCAAATTTTTACCAGAGTCAGGATATCTTGGGTTTTTGATTCAGATCCAAGCAGTGTTATGCTGGCAGGGTTGTCCTGGCTGGCAAAGCAGTCTGCGCCTCAGGGTAACTCAGAAGGTAAAAAGTAACACCGTAGTGAGATAAGGGACTGGATCCATACGCCTAATATTGCAGGCAATTGCATTGTATATAATCCTTTTCCTAAAACTACCAAGCTCTACCTTGCAATACGTGTGTTTTGCTTCCACTACTCTTTTTAGGAGGCTGTTCTGGAACGTTGCTCCTCCATTGGTTAAAAACCTTCTAATTTCTAACATAAATTTATTTATGAACAGGTTATGCCCATTTGTCTTTGTGCCTGTGTTGGCTTTTCACTTACTTAGCTTTTTCCCAGCCATGGTCATTGCTAAATCTTGGATCTCCAGTCAGAAATCAATACCATATGCAGCTTTTGTTTTGTTCAACTAAACAAGATGAGAACTTGTCTCTTCTAGTTACAAAAATTTTTGAGCCCCTGCCCTTCTCTGTACCTGTTGTAGTTTGAGTTCATCTTGGATGTAGATGAGCAGAATTGTGCCAACTGTTGCAGAGGAGGTCTTAATGGTACCTTATACAATTGTATTAATACTCCTGTCTCTACTAGAAACCCTTCATTTGATTCATCCTAGAGTCACATTTTTCTTTTATGATAACCATGTCACATTGGCTGAGATGTTCTGCGATATTCCTTGGTGCATTAGTCATTCTTCTATGTTATTTCCAGATTACATTTCCTCCCATTTCTATTACTCTAGTATGCAAAATATTCCTGTTCTTCCTGTATGATGATCTGATCCTCTTCCATGTTTGTGCTGTCTCCCAACTTTTTGTCATCATCAAATTGCATCAGCATATTGCATCAGCATTAGCAAATTGCTCTGTGTCAAAGTCATCAATGAGATTATCATTAAAGGGAAAAGAATAATTGTACTCTGGTGGAGGTAAAAGCAAGAACATTACATTTATGTTGCATATGCTTACAGTATAACACTTGCTGGAGGTGTTGATGTTGTCTGGTTCTCCTTGCATACTGGGCCTGGTCAGACTATCTTTGTTAAGTAGGATAGAGACTCAGTAGTATTGTACGTTGTTCTGAGCCATGTGGAGTGATTGCACTGGTGGTATCTGGTTGCTGTCACTTTTGATATGTAGGCTGTGGAAGTTGGTGTTCTGGAAGGCCAGTGCTAACCAGCTGTTTTCCAGATTGTAAAGGTGACAGAAATGCATCTCAGATATGTGTTCGGTGGGGAAAGCTCAGTCCAGCTTTGTCAAGCTTGTCCTTGACAGGTAGAAACACCATACATTATTTATACTCCCCTAGGTCTGTACAAGGCATAGGTCTCCTAACTGTGTATTTATACTAGGGGTGCACTGATAGAGATTTTTGGGGCTGATTACTGATATCCGTTTTTTAAGGAGGCATATTGGCCGATACCCATCTGATTTCTGATATAGCATGGAGAACTGGTAAGTCCGTTGTGGTGGAAGGGGAGGGGGGCAGATCAACCCTCCCCCTGTTGTGAGGAAGGGGGCAGGGGCAGGCGCTGCCCAACTGGGGTGGGGCAGGGCGTGAGACAGAGTCATGGCTCGTTGAGGGGGTTGGGGTGGCTCCCAGTGCTGTGTGCACCCTGGGAGGGCAGGGGGAAGGGGTCTGTGCCTCTGGATCTGCATGGGCCGAATGGACAGGCTGCAGCTGCGGGCTGTGCTAGGCTGTTCTCGCTCGTGGTGGGGGCTATGGAGGGAGATGCAGCCACCCCAAATTTTGCTGTACCTCTCTCTCAGCGCTGCTACCACCGTGCACCCACCTGAGGTAGCCCCGGCTCTTTCTGGTGTGTGGGGGGAGGCAGGGGTTGAGCCAGGAAGAAGTGGGGCGGTGCTGGGTGGGTGGCGTTGGGAGGGAGCTATGGCAAAATTTGGGGTGGCTGTAGCCCAGCCCCCAGTGAGAACAGCCTGTCTCCAGCCCACAGCTGCAGCCTGCCTGCTTACCCCGTGCAGATCTGGGGGGCTCTGGCCCTGGGCCCCCTGCTCCTGCTGGCCCTGGCCCTGGCCCCAGACTCACGCTCCCTGCCCCTTCTCACTGGTGCTCCTCCCCACCTACCTGCTGGCTGCTCCAGCACCATGTGCTGGCACAGACACCTTGCTCCTGCCACCCTGTCCTGGGCCTTCCAGTCCTGACACTGGCCTGAGCTCCATGCTTACGCTGCCCAGCCCTGTACCTGCCCCTTCTTACTGCTAATGCTCCTCCCCATCTGCACCAGCACCACTTGCTGGGGCGGACCCTGGGCTCCTGCTGCCCTGCCCTGGGCCCCTGCCGGCTGTCACTCGCCGCTTCACTCAACGCTCCTGCTGCCACTACCACCACCACTGCTTATCCCCACCCCTGTCTTGAGTGTTATAACGAAACGTGCTGAGTGCTAAGTGAAACTGGGTACATAGTTTAAATGAGCGCTATTAACAAAACCACGATAGGTGAAACCGCATTAATCAGGGGTTGCCTGTATCAGGTATAGCATGGGTTTGGTGCAGTTCTTGAGGAATTCTAGGTAGGTTATAAAAAGGTCATTGTGGGGCCATTTTGATGCCCATAGCTGTGCCCATGGTCTGGAGAAAGTGTTGTTTATTGAATCTGAAATTGTTGTGTGTGAGGATGAAGTGTATAAGGTCAATAATCTCTTTAGGTCTTTACTCTGAGTTTGTAATCCTGCTCCTATAGATCCGTAAGGCAGACTTGGATGCTGTCCTGGTGTGGGGTGTTGGTATATAAACTGGTAACATCCATGGTGGCTAGGAGGGGATTGTTGGGAAGCTGGTCTTATGTTTTTAAGTTTTTGTAGAAAGTCTGTTGTGTCTTGGACAAAACTCAGTCTTTGGGTGACAAGAAGTTTTGGGATGGATTCAGTGAAACCTGATATTTCCTCAGGGTTCTGTTGTTGGAACTGCCTGCATTCCCTTGTTTGTGGATGTTAGGGAGCATGTGAAAAGTCCCTGGATTGGATAGTGGGGGGGATTGTAAAAAATTATCCATTTAATCTTCTCTAATTATATTAGTTAAATGGTTAACCGATAACACAGCAGCTCAGATGCAGTTGCTGATGGGAGCTGGCTCCAGAGGCCTCTTGACAGGTAGGGAGGAGGTGGCAAGCCCCCGGGCTTGTATGTGGGGCAGGCTGTCATTGCCTTGTGGCTGCATGTGACGCCATGGGCCTTCCATGCACTGGCTGACCAGTGACAGGAGGTACATGGCATTGCATGCAGCTCCTGAGGCACAGAGCCCAGCATGCAGCGGCAGCTGCCTCCGCCCTGCACATTAAATCCAGGGGGCAGGTGGCCCCCGTGCCTACCCCGGGGTGCACATAGTGGTGGAGCCCTCCCCACACCCCTGGAAAGGCCCAGATTGCACCAGGAAGGGCCGTGGCGGGTGGGGGTGCCCAGTGGCACCTGAGGTGGGGCCTGGCTGGGTTTGCACAGCTCTGCAAGGAAATGCTGCCTGGCTGAGGCAGGCTTCTGGTGGGGAGTGTTTGGATCTGGGCTTGGGCTCCTTGAGCACCAGGCACAGCGCGAGTGAGGCAGAAATGCCCCCGTTGCAAGGGCATGGCCATGGGAGCTCCTGGGAATAGCTGCCCTGGCCTTGCTCACCTGCAGCTCCCCTAAAGGGGCTGGGGCCGAAGTAGGTGCTGCGCAGGGCGGCTGTGCTGTGGGCTCATGGCAAGCTCGGCTCTGAGCACCACCTGCAGCTACTATTCCCAGAGCCCAGGGAATCCCTGCTGCTGCCTGCAGGGCTGCCCTGCTTGTGCTAGACCTGGTGTGCACAGGCTGAGCTGGGAGCCCCCCAAACCTGGTGTCCTGCCTCGGCCAGGTGTTGTTCCCCTGTGGGCAGGGTGGCTGTGCTCCAACCCCATGGAGCTGCACGGCCTGGGCCCCACCCCCCATGCTGCTGAGCACCCCCACTGTGGCCAGAGTCTCTGGAGCCATGGGGCAGCCCCGCTTCTTACCCAGCTCTTGCTGTTCTCTGGCTGTTGCCTTCTCGAGGGCCTGGCCAGGCCAGCCTGCCCACAGTGCCTCCCTCCCCCACTCCCCTGCCTGTTTCTCCCTGTGCCTCCCTCTTTCTCACCCCCAATCATAACATGCTTAACAAAAAAGAACACACAAGAACAAATGTAGTATATGAAGTTTTATTTGTCACCAGGTTTAGAATTTTTAGAAAACCTGATATTTACTATTAAAAAAAGCAACATTTATGATGATTAACTATATGAATATGCAGTGTGTCCTGCCATGTACCCTTCGCCCTAGTTTTGTTTTTTTTGGGTTGCTGGCAGTCTGGCACCTTATAGGGTACACACTGATTTTTTTCAGTTCTCTGGCTAAAAATGTTGCCTACCCATGGTTAACACTGTTTTTTTTTTCTAGTTTACAATTGTTTTATATGCCTACCATAACTGATAAAACAATGTTTTCTGATAACTGAAGGTTTTAATGTTATTTTCATACATAGACCATTACCTATGTGTATGAAAAAATTGCTGGTGGTACTTAAGGCTGTATCGTTTTAAATTGGCGGTACTCAGTCTGTCAGAGTTTGGGAACCCCTGGCTTAACTGATGAGTCATTATGCTGCCTGCTGTTTTCCTCTTTAACCTCATAGACTATGGGTACTAGCCCCCCTCCCCTCCTTCTGTCCTCTCTTCTTCTCCTGCCTGCCCTGCTGTCTTCCAGTTCCTGATGGTGCACTGCCTGGCTTCCCTTCCCTGCTCTTACCTGCCAGACTGCACCCTACCCCATGCTGACCAATAGCCAGTAAGCTAACCAGTTATCACTGGGCTTATTGGTTAAGCAGTGAATTGTTTCACATCCCTAATACATTACTGATCCAAATATCTAAAGTGTTGTATAGGATACAGCCAGGTCACAGGACAAAGCCCAGAGTCCACAAGGACCATTTGAAAAGTTAACAGGGGACATGGCCTAAGTGTCAAGTCAAGTCAGTCCCAAGCCCACTGCGACTGGTGGGGCACCTTATATGCTGTGCCTCACTGGCAAGTCTTCGGGCAAAGTGACTTGGTGGCACCCATCTTTTCTCCAGGTATAGATGCAGTTGGCTCACAGCGAGTTCATCCGCCCTTTGACAGGTCTTGCTTTTAGTCCTGCTGGGTGTCCACACACCCTCTTCACCTAGGCTAGCCCAGTTGGGGGGTGCCGATTTAGTTGCCAACAACCTGACCTTGAACAGGCTGTACTGGTTTACATGGTACCAGATAGCAGACTGAGAGAGGGCTGGCTTGATAGGGGGTCTAAGTATGGTTCCTCCCAAAACCGAGAACATATTTGTAGAAACAATGAGTGGAAGAGTTGTGACAGGCACTAGAGGCAAATGGGCAAAGTACATTGACTACATTTCTTCAGGGAAAGGATAGGCATTCCATATAGATTCATGAAAAGAAATCCATTGCAGGTGGCAGGCTGGAAATTTGGCAAAGGGAGAAAACCCCCAAGGAATTATGGATAGGAGTAACAGTATTTGAGGTGATGTTTTTTTAATGTCCCATTGCATGCTTTATGTACGTATTCAAGTTCCTATTATTTGTAGATTTGTACACTTAGCTCTGTTTTGAGATGGATCCTAAAGGAGAAGGAGAACTTTTTGGGTGACTACTGCCTGTAAAAGGAAACTTGGAACTATGAGCAAAGAAACTGCCTCCTTTTTGTTTCCTATCCTTCCGAGAAACTGGAGCATTTTGTATCTTTCTGTCAAAGCTACCTGAATCCACTAGTTTGTTCTTATAGTCATGATATATGACCCCAAGTATTGGCTAGCCACTTAAGGCCAAAAAGGTATCATTGTCCCTCATGATATTGCCTTACGTATACTATCTGCACATCATTTGGGTAATTCTTATTTGCTGCTGCTGTAAATTTAGGCTAAGTAGTCTTAAAGTATTTTAATTTGTGTGATAACATCAGTTGTCCTAGATTCCAAGTCTGCTATGTCAATAAGGTTTCCTATTGTATAAAAAATTGATAGTGCTCTGCTACAGACTTGACTTTGGTTTCATTTGCCAACTGACTGAAAAAAACCTAGCTGTTCTTTGTATATTTCTAAAACATGTCCCTCACAAATGTTTTAATTAGTATCATAAAGTCTTTTAATCCCTGGCTGTTTAATCCATGATAAAACCTATTTATGGGTCTGCAGAGTGCATTCTGATTCTCTGCCATTGTGAAACTCTTCCTGCTGGATTCTCACCAGACTGCTGTTTCAACCACCACGCTGGGCCCATGTGGTGTTAAAGTCCTTTGTGGTCTGGAGAGGCTCAACATTTCATAGATTTCATAGACATCAGGGCTGGAAAGGACCTCGGAAGATCATCGAGTCCAGCCCCCCGCCCAAAGGGCAGGAAGTCAGCTGGGGTCATAGGATCCCAGCAAGATAAGCATCCAGTTTCATCTTGAAGGTGTTCAATGAAGGCGCTTGAACCACCTCCGGTGGCAGGCTGTTCCAGACCTTGGGGGCTCGGACAGTAAAGTTCTTCCTTATGTCCAGCCTGAAACGATCTTGAAGTAGTTTGTGACCAACATGTTCTCTCTTGGTCTCTAGGGGCACTTGTACATGTGATACATGTCACAATGTACACACAACACATTTTCCTTTGTATGGCTTAATGGTGTCTCACACTACACGTACACAAGTTTTGGGGGTTTTAAACGAGTTTCTATTGCTTCAAAGTAAAGTTTGCAATGTTGCAACTTGGAACGTTGCAATCATTAGTCAGCTCGCCCCCTGGCCACAGGAAAGGTGGGGTGCTTCTGCAGAAAAAAAAATCCCTGTTGCCTTCTCCAGCTGCCAGCACACTCTGCTGCCTCCCTGTGCTGCCCCAGACATTCCCAGGTGGCCTGGGGCTACCCGGGTAGTCCATTCCTGGGTGGCCCCAGGTGTCCTACCAGATGCAGGAGCCTGCTGAAGGCAGAAGTGGTGAGGGACCTGATCCTGTTCTTTTGCTGAGCCTGTCTTCCTCCTGCAGCCAGGGGGCAAGCTGACAGAATGGCAGAGATTAATGGTCCCCTGGCGGTGGGTGACTGAAAGACTGTGTAACCTCTGCTTTAAGCTGAAAGATGAGGTGTCAGCCAATAGCAGAAAGTCTACAATGGAGGCCTTTTAATACTTGATGATTATCCATTTAAACAAAAACATGCTTGGGATGCAGAAGCAGGTTACCCTGTAAAAACAGCTTTAAGTCCAAACTCAGGTGGATGGTAAACAAGCAACATACCACTTGAAGGGTTGCTAGCTTCACCAAGAAGTCACCTGCCCAAGAGGGGCTAGAAGGCTTGGTTTTTTGAGAGCAGAAACCAGAAGCAGAATCAAAGTTGTACAGGCAGAGAAAGGAGAGAGACGGTATCCCTTAAGGGCTCTGACCAATCCTTAAGACTTTTGAGGGAAACAGGCAGGGAACTGCATACAGGTGTTACTTACTTTGCATGTGCTATCACTCCTTTCTGGTCTAAAGAGTAGAATGAATTCCTGAAGAACCTGGGAGCTTCTCATTTCAGCATCATCATGGATAATCATCAAGTATTAATGGCTCTCCATTGTAGGCCTTCTGCTATTTGCTGACACCATCTGTCAGATAAAAGCAGAGACTTGCACAGAATTTCAGCCAAAATGGTGCTCCAAAAACAAAAGTATCTTACGGTTTGATGCATATGCGACACCCCCCCCCCCCCCCCCACACGCACACACCTATACCCACAACCCTTCACACACCCCACTCCTTCATCATACCACCATATCCAGGTCCTACACACCCCATCCCCCACCATACCCACACACATTCAGCAGTCCCACACATCCTGCACACACCCCACAAACTGTACCTGCACCATACCCATTCCCCACACCCCTCCACACGCAATATACAAGCAAACCCCACCCCCAAAAGGAGTACTTCCTGGGCAAGGGGAGAGACTTCCAGTAGAAAGGTCAAGGGGGAGGGACTTCTGGTCACAAGATGGAGACCAGGGGGCAGGACACCTGTCAAAGGGTGGCGCTATCTGTGTGGTCCTCAAAGCCTCAGCAAAGCTTGTTAAGCAGCCTTCCAGCCAAAATAATTTCCTGCCCTTATGGTGGAGCAATAGTAAGTAATACTGCCACCATAGGTGGAGGGAGAAATTTTTTTGAGGGGGGCTGAGTCCATGCGCACATGCCCCTTCCCTCCTGACCGGAAAGTCTGCAGGGGAAGAGGTCGGGGGGAGGGAGTGTGGCTGGGGCTGGGATTGGGCAGGGATGGGGAGGGAGTGGAACCGAGCTCTGGTCATTGGCCAGCGCCGGCACCCCCTACGCCAATGAATTCACCGCCCCCTAGCCCTGTACTGGCCCCGGCCCAGCACTGCCCAGGGGGCCCTGAAGCCGGGGGCTGGAGCAGAGCCAGCTTTGGCTGTGCTGCTGGGCCAGAGGGATGGAGCCCCCAGGACCACAGTGCCCTCCTTGCCCCGAGTCAGAAGAACCTGGCGCAGCCCTGGCTTGAGCCTACAGCGGCAGCCTGCCCTGCCCTGTGCAGATCTGGGGGCACACACTCCCCTGTGTCTCCTGGGGTGTGCGTTGCAGCAGGAGCCATGCCCCTTGGCTGAGCCACTTGTGACTCAGTCCTGTGCCCTACCGGGTGTGTAGCATCTGCCCCTCCCCTAACCCCAGCCCCACTCCCTCCCCATCCCTGCTGCAGCTGCTGGAAGCCTTCAGCTGGGCTGCCTTGTGGTTCTACTGCTGCCCTGTGTTGGGGGTGGGGGCCCCCCCCCATGCATCTGGATCAAGGCCTCACTGCTATATTGGGGCCAGGCCTTGCCCTCTTCCTCCTCCCTCCCCCCCACATGGCCAGACTGGGGCCTACGTTTTGGATCTGGCCCACAGACCGACTAAGCACTATCCATCTGGCCCAAAAGGGGAAAAAGGTTGGGCACCACTGCACTACTTTATTGATCTAGTCGACGCTTCAATGAAGCATGCTCTTGGTTGCAGATGTTCTGTTAGTCAGATTTGTGTCTTGTTTAGGACTCAGTTTACCAGGTACTGATTTAAAGCTTAGTGTTCTGTGCTTTTGAGATTCTGTATTTTTTCCTACTTTAATCTAATTTTTTGCAAAATCTGAGAAAAGAGACTATGGATTGAATGAATAGTAGTGGAGAGCCATCCTTTTACAAAGAAAGTACCTTAGGCTTTAAACAGAAACATATTTTGTGGTGGGGAAACTGCCACAGAAATTTATCCTTGAGCCTCTTGTTCTATACTTACCCTGTGGACAGAAGCCATCATTCTCTAGGGGCATCAATCTGTTATCTTCCTTTATGTGAGAGAGAGAAATGTTGCATCTTAAGTGGGATAGAACTTGATATTTAACTGTCTAAAACTTGGTTTATTCATATAATATTTGCTGATGCCTTTAGAAGAGCCTGTTGAAGGAATTTATAAATACTCTGTCTGAAGTTGTATTACTTCATGCCTTTATGCATGTTTCCCCATCCGTAAAAGGAATAATGTTCCTTGTTAAGTTTTGCTTCTTGTGGATATTATGACTACTTGACGGCTAATATATGTAGGCCAATTGGAGTATGTAAAACATTATATAAATGCTAAGTATTAGCAGCATTTGGCTGTAAGATCTTTGGGTTAGGGGTCTATTTTTCTTCAGTGCAGTTCACCTGTGGTACAGGATCTGGTGTGTCTGTGTGATATGCAGAATACCTAACAGGAAATATGTACACTAGTAAAATAGTTCTCTTTTTACTTTGATACATTATCCACATGCTTTTTCCTGATATTATGGAATTAGGGAGCTAAAGATGGAAAAGTTTTTCTGTATTAAATCACCTAATTTACTTCTCAGGAGTCAGTACAGGGTTGTACCCTATATAATATTATTAGCAGTGTTTCTCAGATGACTTCTAATCAGGGAGCATTTCTTGAGTTTATGGAAAACTTCCCTTACAGTCCTAAACCTATGACTTTGTTAGAGTCCTTGTTTTCTTTAATACACTTGGGTCTCTCTTTATACAAGGGTTGCATTCCAAAAAAACCTTGCATAAAGGAATTTGCATAAAGAGAATCCATTATTACATGTAATTAATAGGCATATGTACCAGCCCCACTCTACTGTTCCCCCAAACCATGGCAAATTCAAATAGTAACACACAATACAATAACTGCTGCACGGAAAGGCTGTGAGCTCCGTGCTGCAAGCTGCGGCATGCGTAGGGGGTGTGTTGCCAGGGCAGTGCGGGGCGGGTTGGAGAGGCACCTGGGAGAAGGCAGCAGGGTGGCAGGGAACACCAGCTGTTCACCACTTCCGACTCCGCCCCGCTTCCTTTCCCCGGGTGCCTCTCCAGCCTGGCGGGCGCAACCCAGCGCGGCTGGGAACAACAGGGATGTGCGGAGAGGCTACAAGCTCCCTGCTGCACCGGGTCATGCCTCCTGGGCTGCAGAGGCACCTGGAGCAAGGAAGCAGGTGTGACGGGTTAGCTGGCAGTGACTTAGCCCAGCGGTTTTGAAAGGGCAAAAGATGATTGAAGGACTTGGGATTCCCTTTCCTCACCAATCAGGCCCCAGAGACTCACCCTCCATGTCCCCTGGTTGGCCCCTTGGGTCACTTGGAGGGGGATAAAAGGGGCAGCGTGGCTGACTCGGGGGGGAGACCAGCGAGGGACCACAAGGAAGGAGCTTCAAAGAGCTGGCAAGAGCTGAGCCAGTGGGGCGGGAACAGTTGTCCCAGAAGAGCCTGAAGGAGTCGGACCTGCAGGCAGCACTGGGGTCCTCAGCAGTGCGGTGTGTGGCTGGCAGGAGAGGCTCCCCACTGGGCTCCAGGATTGCCTATGAGAGGCTGCAGCCAGCTGGAGAGGCTCCCCAGCTCCAGCAAGGATCTGAGCAGCGACCTAAGAGGTTCCCAGCTCTGCTTCCAGCTCCTCCAATCAGAGGCCAGGCAGCTCGATGTGAGGCTCCGGGAAGGTCAAGACCCCTAGCAGCTTGGAGTAGCACCGGCACTGGTGGCTGTGTGGCAGAGTTTCTGCCTACCATGTGGGAGATATGAGTTCAAGTCCCAGTGACTTGGGGTGGGTGAGCTAACAGGGAGAAATTCCTCTTGCAGTAGAAAGGGGCCATTGTGTTTTTCCCCCCTTTCTCCCCCTCCAGGTACCCAGGCCCTATATTCCTTGTCATTTGACATTTTGTATTTTGTGCCTTTTGTATTTCCAGCAATACCAACCAGTATTGTTTGTTCTGCTGTTTGTGTTTTACATTTTGGTTAACCCTGTCTTTTGTCAACTGTATGAATATGTCTATGATTGTAAATGTCTAACCTTTGTTGAATCCTGCCCCTTTGGGGCATTGTAGTGTTCCCTATATCCCCCTGGTTTATACTGGTTATGTTCCCAGTATTGTTCCCTCATTAAAAGGTATATGGTTAAGTCCCCAGTGGTGGTCTGGCTCTGCTCTATAGGGGGAGGAGTATCCCTATACCTCTCACAGCACTTGTGCACCTGCTTTGGTCCCTTCAATTGGTGAGGGGTACCTCTTGGAGTACCACCCGGGTTACACAGGGAACAGTGGGGCCATGCAGAGAACTTTCTTGCTCCACGCTGCAAGCAGTGGAATGTGCAGCAGGCATGTTGCCAAGGCAGCGCAGTGCAAGCACCTTCTCCATGTGTCCCTGCTGTTCCCTGCTTTCCTGCCCCCGAGCCTTCACAGCCTAGTGTATGACCCGGTGCAGCAGGGAGCTCGTAGCCTCTCTGCAGAGCCCTGCTGTTCCCAGCTGTGCTGGGTCATGCCTCTTGGGCTGGAGACATGCCTCCTGTGCCTGCTGCGCTTCGAGGGGCACAGCCCTGCACCATAGGTGCATGGCCAGGGCAGTGGGGTGCGGGGTGCTAGGACCAGACAGGGAGAGGAGCCGAGCCGGGGCCAGGGCCCACTGCGTCTGTGTGTCTGCCCCTTCCCCTTGGAAGTGGTGTGTGGCAGCAGGGAGCCAGCCCTCCCCCAATGAGCCATCGGAGGCTCCGTCCTGCTTCCTGCTGGTGCCTTGCAGCTGCACGCTGTGGCCCCGGTCCCCAAGCACCCCCCAGTTGGACAGTAGCCCCAGCCCTGCCCAGCTCCTTCCCTACAGGGGCCTCAATCCCCCTTCCCCCGCACTTACCTGCTGGAGCTGCCTTCGAGGCTACGTGCATGTACATGTATGTGGCGCCCCCGTCACACCACCTTCCTTCTGCTTCCTCCCAGCTCCCTGAAGGATGGAACTCTGCCAGCCTGCAGGGAGCTTATTGCCAGCTGACTTCGCATAAGATCGGATTTTTCTTGCACAAAATGAATTTCTGCTATACATAAGATTGTCGCATATAAGCGATTTCGCACAAAGTGAATTTGCATAAAGAGAGACCCAAGTGTAACACAATGATATTAAGAACGTGAGATGAAAATAATTTGGTAACCTTGTGGATGCAGTTGCTTGATTATGTGTTTCCTATGTAATACTTGTTTGTTTTCTCCTCTCCTCCTTGGGTGCAAAATATATTTTGAAGAATCAGATTCTCTCCGCTGTCTGCTCTTTTCTCTTTGGAGAACTGTAATTTTGCGTGCACTTCCTATGTATTTTTCAGCCTTCTAGTTCTAGAGGTGCAGCAATACTTCAGTCTGATATCAGATCGGCACTAATATAAAGAAGATAGACTGTATCAGAAATTGGCCTGATGTGGATGATAATTTGGCCTATAAATGCCCCATGCATGCCTGCAGCTGTAGCACAGCACGTAGGCAGTGAGGAGCACAACTGGGCAGCATGGAGAGCTGCGTGTAGCTGGTAAGTTTGTTGTGGTGGAAGGGGAGGGAAGAGGTGTGGGGGGGCAGATCAAGGTCCCCACGGTGAGGGAGGGAGTGGGGCTGGGACTGGGGCAGGTACTGCCCAGTCAGGCAGGGTGCGGGAAGGAGCCACGGCTTGTCCAGGGGACATGGGTGGGTGGGGGGAGGAGCTCCTTGCACTGTGTGCACCCTGAGAGGGGTGCCCCCGAATATGCTCAGAGTGCAGGCAGGGCTGGCTGCCACTGAGGGCTGGGGCTGTGCCAGGTTCTTTTGGGCTAGCTATAGCCTGGCCCAGCCCCTGCTGGGAAGAGCATGGTGCAGCCCTGGCCCCAGCCCATAGCTGCAGCCCACCTTGTGCAGATCTGGGGGCACACACGCTCTCCCCCTCCCCATGCCCTTCCAGGGTGCACGCAGTGGTGGGAGCCACCCCGCACCCCCCTGGACAAGCTGCAGCTCTGCCCCAGGCCCACTCCTCCATCACCACAGGGGCCTTGATCTGCCCCTCACCCACCACACCCCTTACCTCATTATGCTGCTGCCCAAAGCAGCAGGTGCTCTGTAATGGAAACCATCAGCAATCCCTGGCAGTTGAGGATAATTATCTTATTTGTTTGGTCTGTGAGACACTGTTTCTGCCACTCCCCTTTTTCTGTCTCCTGTTGTCATAGTAAAGTTTCAAAGCACCGAGATGCTTGCAGCAGACCCTTCTTCATTTGCATCCATCCTGGGTAATAGTCTCCCATGAGTTGATGTTAATGTTGCATTTTTTTCAAAATGGTCTGAAAGATGTCCTTGAAGTGCTTTTTCTGCTCTCTTGAGCGTATGCCTTGACTGAACTGGGAGAATAAAACTGGAAATGAATAGAAACCAACTATGAAGCCGATTAAATGCAGCCAACACTGAGTGTGACTATAAAATATATGGTCCATATGGGGCAAGCACACTGATGGGAACCTGCCACAAGACTAGGTTTCATAGTTTCATAGTTGGTAGGGTCAGAAGGGACCTGAGCAGATCATCAAGTCCAACCCCCTGCCATGGCAGGAAAGCGTACTAGGGTCAAACGACCCCAGCAAGGTGTTCATCTAGCTGCTTCTTAAAGACCCCCAGGGTAGGAGCCAGCACCACTTCTCTTGGAAGTTGGTTCCAGATCTTAGCTGCTCTGACAGTGAAGTAGTGCCTCCTGATATCTAGCCTGAATCTATCCTCTGCCAGCTTGTGACTTATTTCTTGTTGCTCCAGGTAGCACCCGGGGGAACAGGGACTCCCCCAATGCCTGTTGGTCCCCTCTGACCAGTTTGTAAACAGCCACTAGATTCCCCCTCAACCTTCTCTTGTGGGGGCTGAACAGGTTCAGGTCCCTTAGTCTCTCCTCATAGGGCCTGCCCTGCTGCCCCCTGATCATGCGGGTGGCCCTCCTCTGGACCCTCTCCAAGTTGTCCACATCCCTCCTGAAGTGTGGCGCCCAGAACTGGATGTAGTACTCCAACTGCAGCCTGACTAGTGTCGCATAGAGGGGGAGGATCACCTCCTTGGACCTGCTTGAGATGCATCTGTGGATACATGACAAGGTACACTGTTGGCCCATGTTCATTTTAGCATCAATAATGACTCCAAGACCCTTTTCTGCCTCTGCACTGACGAGAAGGGAGTTCCCCAGCCTGTAGGTCTGCTGCTGGTTCTTCCTCCCCAGGTGCACTACCTTGCACTTGTCAGTGTTGAAACCCATCCTTTTCTCATCCGCCCACCCCTGTAACCTGTCTAGGTCTGATTGCAGCCTATTCCTCCCTTCTAGCGTGCCCACTTCCCCCCACATCTTTGTCATTTGCGAATTTGAACAGGGTGCTTTTTACCCCCTTGTCCAAGTTGCTGATGAAGATGTTGAACAGTGCAGGCCTGAGGACCGAGCCCTGGGGAACCCCACTGCCCACATCCCTCCAGGTCGAAAATGACCCATCCACCACCACTCTCTGGGAAGGCCACCAGGTTGGTCTGTCAGGACCTGCCTCTAATGAACCCATGTTGGTTGCCCCTAAGCATAATCTCCCCTGCTGGCCCCTTGCAGACATGCGCCAGGATAATTCTCTCAAAAAGCTTACCTGGGGTCAAGGTAAGACTGACTGGCCTATAGTTTCCTGGGTCCTCCTTCCTCCCTTTTTTGAAAATGGGAACCACGTTGGCCCTTTTCCAGTCCTCTGGCACCAGACCAGAGCCCCATGAGTGCTCGTAAAGCCGTGCCAGGGGTCCCGCAATGACCTCTGCTAATTCCCTCAGCACTCTGAGGTGGAGATCGTCAGGACCAGCTGATTTAAATACATCCAGTCCCTCCAGAAGTTCCCTGACTAGGTCCTTACTGACCCTAGACCTGGGTTCACCTCCCCTCGGTCCTTTGGGGTCCCAGTGGGGGAGGAGGGGGTGACCCAGTCTCTGCTCAGAAAAATGGAGGCAAAGAAATTGTTAAATAGGTTAGCCTTGTCGTCCGGTGCGATGACCAGGTTTCCTAGCATGTCTTGCAGAGGCCCCATGTTACCCAGTACCTTCTTTTTACCCCCTATGTAATTAAAAAAGGATTTCTTGTTGTCGTTGATCCGGGTAGCTAGTCCCAGTTCCATCTCCGCCTTGGCCTTCCTGACCACCCCCCTACAGCCCCGAGCAACCAAGGTATAGTCCTCCCTGGTGATGGTCCCTCCCTTCCATTAGGTCTACGCCTCCTTTTTAGCTAGGAGACGTTCCCGTATGCTAGTGGTGAGCCATGGGGGCTTTTGTGCCTTCTTGCCCCCTTTGAGCCGTGTTGGGATTACCTCCTTTTGGGCTTGGAGGATCGTCTCCTTAAGAAACGACCACTCTTCTTAGACACCTGACTCCTCTCCCCTCCGGGATCTCAGTGCTCAACTATTCTCCCTACCTCATTGAAATCTGCCCTCCTGAAGTCCGGGGCTGCTGCCTTGCTGCAGTCCTTTGCCACCTTGCTCTGGATGGTGAATTCCAGCAGGCGATGATCACTGTCACCCAGGTGGTCAAGCACACACAGACCCCTCACCAGGTCATCGCCCGTGGCCAGGACCAGATCCAACAAGGCGTCTCCCCTGGTGGGGCTGTGCACCTCCTGGGTTAGATGGAGGTCCTGTATCTCGGCTAGGAACCTATGTGAGCAGTCAGACCTGTCCTTTGACCTAACTACCTCCATGAGCTGACTTAAGAATTCCCAGTCTAACTCTTCCCCTTGGTTGGGTGGTCTGTAGTAGACCCCCACTGTTAAGTTCCTTTCCCCTCAACTTCCTTGTATTCTAACCCAGAGCACTTCAGTGTGCCCCTCTTCTGACCCCATGCTACTCGTTGAGGATGTGTATTTCTGTTTGACGTAGAACACCACACCCCCACCTTTCCTCCCTGTCCTATCCCTCCTGTACAGCTTATAGCCCTTAATATTCACCGCCCAGTTGTGCGTTGGGTCCCACCACGTTTCGGTGAGCCCCACTATGTCTGGGTTGATATCAGCTAGCAAGAGGGTAAGTTCCTCCTGCTTGTTCCCCATACTACGGGGTAGAGGCATTTGAGGCCTCCTGAAGATGTGTACACTGGCCCCCTAATCTCAGTACTACTCGGGCCCTTGTTGCTTACCTGGGTATTTGTTCTGCTCATCGTTGGTCTAGGCTGGACTGTTCTTGTGGGTGACGCTTAGTTTAGTGGTCCAAGGCTTCCTCTACCCTCGTCTTCCCCTTCCCCCAACGAGCCTAGTTTAAAGCCCGCTGGAGGAGATCCGCCAACCTAGAAGAGAACACACACTTACCTTTGGGGGAAAGGTGAAGCCCGTCCCACCCGAGCAGGTCTCTCGTCCTCATGTGTGGATTGTTGTCTAGGAAACCAAAGCCTGCCTTGAGACACCATTCCCAAAGCCGCAAGTTGACCTCTCTGATGCAGGTCTCGTGTCGTCTTCTGCGTCCGCTCACTGGTAGGACAGAAGAGAATACCACCTGTGCTCTTATCTCCTTCAGCATGCCCCCCAGAGCATGGTAGTCTGTCATTAGGTGATCAGGGCTTCTCCTGGCTGCACCATTAGTGCCCACATGGATTAGGACCATGGGGTAGTAATCAGTGGGCCGGATCATGACCTGGATCATCCCCGTCACGTCCTGAATCTTTGCTCCGGGCAGGCAGTAGACCTCATGTGTCGAGGGGTCCTGGCGACAGATGGGACCCTCTGTACCTCTCAGGATGGAGTCACCTATGATGATCGCTTGACTTTTCCTCCTCCGGGTCTGCTGATCTCCTTCAGCCTATGGAGAGTGTGGAGTTGCCTCCTCTCCAGAGGTTTCCTCCTCACCTTCCTTCTCCTGCAGTGTTTCCAGGGCCCCCGTACCTGTTCTCCAGCTGGACTGGAGGAACTGGTACTGCTTTGCTGCGAGCAGCCCTGGTTCTGGAGGTGACCATCTGCCACTCTGCTGTGGAGGGCACCTACTGGGGTGCTTCTTCCTTGGGTGCATGGCCCTGAAGGGAGAGAAAATACCCATCAGTTTCTCCCTCCACCACCCTGATTCCCCTCAGCCTGCTAACCTCCTCCTGGAGCTCCCTCACCTGCACCTCCAGGGCCCTAAGACGGGCACCTGCAGGACAGGTGGGGGGGCCCCCAACCCCCCCCCCCCCCCCAGCCCTGCTGGGCATCCCCCACAGGCTGGGGGGCAGGGGGACACCAGCTCCCCTGTGGGCTCTGTCTGGGTGGAGGCCTCAGACAAGCCCTGGGTAGGTGGTGCCCCCCGGGCAGGGGCCCTAGCAGCACTCCGCATCGACACCATTATATAAGTTGCTATTTATATATATTTTTATGTGGTGCCCTTGCCCTACCCTTGCTGGAGTTTCCCTCCTGGCCCTTCCTGCCTGCCCGTCAGCGTGAACACCGGTGCAAACGGCAGCACGCTCTTACAGCTACTGGCTCAGCTAAAAGGGATCCGGGGGGCTTCCCCTCTGGATCTGGCTCAGCTGTGCCAGCTCCCTCTGCCCCATTTACCTTTGGGGGATCAGCTGTTGCTGCCCCCACTGCTGGCTCTGCTGCTGCTGCGTCCGCCTTTGCCTCCAGTCAGGTAAAGGGGCACACGTGTGTGCAGAGATGCACGTGCCAGTTCCTGCCTCTCCTCCCTGCTCCTGGCTCCTGAGTGCCGGGGGCTACGTCAAACCGTGGCTTTTAAAGGCCGTGGTTGGAAATTCCCGTGGCTGTCCCAACAGCCAATCAGGCACTCCGGTCTTCCCAGAAGTGCCTGCTGGCAGACCCGCCCCCTACGTTCCTCTGCTGGTGGGATCTGGTGCCTCTGGAGCCTGCTCCCCAAGGTCTAGCCCCGAGGGTGCTCCCTACCTTGGGGGGACAGTCCCCCCTAGCCCTCTCCCTGTTTGCACGCTCTGTTCGCGCCACGTGGTTCGGGAGTGTGGCTCCCTACCCGCTCAGCTAAAAGGGATCCGGGGGCTTCCCCTCTGGATCTGGCTCAGCTGTGCCGGCTCCCTCTGCCCCACTTACCTTTGGGGGATCAGTTGTTGCTGCCTCCGCTGCTGCTGCGTCCACTTCTGCCTCTGGTCAGGTAAGGGGGCATACATGTGTGCAGGGATGCATGTGTGCCCAGTTCCCGCCTCTCCTCCCTGCTCCTGGCTCCTGAGTGCAGCCCATCCAAATAAGATATATAGCCCCCCTCACTGCCGACTCTTTTTTCAAATCATAGTGAGCCTCTGCATTGAATACATTTTGACTTCTTCATTCCCCCTGAGCTGCACCTTTCTTTCCCATTTCCATTGATTCCTGTTGCTTCATCAACCTTAAACATCTGTCAAACACCAGCAAATGGGGTCCCAAACAGTTCACCTAGAATCCCTCTGTCACCTACTCTCTCAGGCTGTTGAGTCTGATTAGCATGACCCAACCCTCTGAGGTGGAACTTGACCAGGTTGCCTTGTGCTTCATCTACATATACATTTTTGGAGGATTCCAGGACTCATGGCAAGAACACTCAGTTCCAGACAGGAGTTGGGGCTAATTAGTAGTATGGATTCTTTTCAGGGGGGGTGGAGTATATGGAGTACACACATACTGAGCATTGCTGAGCTGTGGAGTCACCATGGCTTAAAATGCTGTTGACTCTGGTGGGGCCCAGCTCAGTGAGCTACATGGTAAATTGTGAGCTTTTTGGCTTTGGGCTCATATCATGCATAGTTTATACCAGGTTTGGGTAAAATATGGCTGATATGCTGGATTCAGCCTGCAAGGGTATTCTGTCTGGCCTGCAGGGCCCTTAAAAGTTTAGAAAATTAATATTTATCTGTCCTTAGTTCCTGTGAAATATGTCAGGAGCCAGGGGCAGTAGGATCCAGAGGAAGCCCTGGTAGGTTCCTGCAACAGCAGGGCTCACCCACCCCCCAGACGGAAGCCCCAGCAGGGGCTTTTGGCCTGGGACCCCGTGGCTGCACTGGGGCCAGAACCTCAGGTAAGTGGGGGGAGGGGAAGGGCAGGGGAGGATCCTGGGCAGGGAAGGAGCTGGTGCTGAGCATGGGGAAAAGTGGCCCCTTATCCGCACTGTGGCCGGCACTCCCTGCTGCAGCCACTCACAGCCCATGCGGGCTGTCTTGAGCAGGCACAGGCAGCCCCACATGGGCTGTGAGTGGCTGCAGCATGAGGTGCTGGCCACAGGCCGGGTGAGGGACTGCTTTTCTCATGCTCAGTACCAGCTTGTAACCCGTCCCCGCTGCTAGCCTGGGCCCTGTGCCAGCTTTGGGCTCGCCCGTTGGGGTTGCGTTGCGGCGGCAGCAGCTGCTTGGCCTGGAGGAAAGCGGCACCCCTGCTTGCTGCACTGGGCAGTGCTTGCTGCTGTTACCCGCCCAGAGCTCACATACTGGGCAGCACAGGCAGTGGTGGCAAACACTGACTGGTGCAGCAAGTGGGGGGGCCGCTTTCCTCTGCACCAAGCAGCTGCTACCCCCGCGGCACAGCCCTGACGGGGGGGGCCTG
>NW_005842323.1:120217-131303 GCF_000455745.1 Alligator sinensis
GCATGGGGCGAGGGGGGGGCTGCTTTTCCCCGTGCGCAGCACCAGCTCCTTCCCTGATGGCAAGCATGGGGTCGGGTCTGCATGCTCCCCCCACCTGTACCACGGGGTTGGGGGGGCACTGGGAATGAATGAGTATGGGAGTCGGTGGGAGCATGGGGCCCACACTGGTGTCCCGGGGCCACTGCCGGCAGGGCCCAGAGCAGGGCAGCAGGAGTACAGGGTCCTGGCCAGCAGGGGCTTTATGGAGCCGAGCCAGCTCCCCCGTCTCCTTGCTGATGCAGCCCAGTTCGGCTGCACAGACCCCTGCCAGCCTGCACTCCACTCTGGGCCCTGCTGGTGCTGGCTCTGAGACATTGGTCCCAAAGTGGTGACCAGAGGGCAGGGCAGCTGTCAAGGGGCGGGGCTACCTATGCAGACCTCGACAGCCTGCCAAAACTGGGTAAGCAGTCCTCCGCCCAAAATAATTGCCTGGCTCTGGTTTATACTATGTTTAAGAAAGTGCAGAAGCATTGTTTGAAAGTGTGTTTATGGAGAATGTGGCAGAAGGCCACCTTTATTTCTCCCCCAAAATTCTGCCCTGTGACAATTTGGTTAGGATGGGTCCAGCAGAGGAGACATGCCTTTACCCTATCTCTAGGTAACCTGAGCTGCATACATTCCTGAGGGAGGGGGGTAACCTGCTCTCTCTGCCTACGTGACTAGTATCACATACCTGGGTGAGGGGCTTTCTCCCTGGTGGGCTAGAGACTGCCAGTCTGCCTGGCAACTAGTGATGTATTTCAAATTGGTTGGCTGACAGCCAACAGGTACTGGCCTCAATTGGACCAGGTAAATGAGGTCACAAGGGCTATATAATTTAAGGACTGCCCAGGAGGTGGGGGCAGCAGCCATGAGGGAGACTCGGAGACAGAGAAGAGCTGGACCATCTGAAACTTGCTCTCTTTCTCAAAACTCATGATTAAGGAACTGCCTGCCTCCAGAGGGAATCTCCAACTGCCTCTGGATAATACTTGTGAGTAAGCTACCTGAGATCTAACTAGATATTTAGCTTGCAGTAACTCAGATGTGTGATCAAAGGCTACCCAGCCACGGGAGTTTGCTCTATGGGATTTCTCTGATATTGCTCTACCCTGTACCCTATTGCAACCCTACCCTCTGTAACCAATAAAGTTCTCCTTTGTACCTAGTGTGGGAGACTTATTGGGAGTGGGTCTAGATTATGCCTTGGGGTCCCCTTGGTTTGGCTGATTAAGGGAGACCACTACTTGTGCTTCTGACTGAGGGAAGTATCCCAACTTCTTGAAGTGCATCAAGTACCCTTGAGGGCTACTAGGCCTGTGTTTCCCAGGAATCAGTCCAGAGCCCTGGGTGGTGGCAGTGGAACCCCCAGGCTAGTGGGTGTGCTCCAGGAAGGGGGTCGGCCAGACATGAGGCATCCCCAGGGAAGCACTTGGAGCCTGGAAGGTGGTCGGGCACAGTGAGGTGGGTGGCTCAATGCAGGAGCGCCCCCTATTGGCCTGCCACAGAGTACCTGTGCTAAAACTTGGGGCAGCTTAAAAAGAGAGAAACTGCATCAATTCTGGATGGACTAAGTCTAAGGGAACCTGTAGTAAATTGCCTATATGGTAAATTATGTTTCTTATAACAAATTTCTAAATTTTCCATATTTAAAATCTCAATATCGGGGGGGCCGTGTTTAGGGACCTACCTAAATTTCAGCAGAAGCTCAAAGTGCAGCAGCACCTTTAATCTCACAGGGAAGGTGGTGATGGGCAGAGGTAATCATGCACAGGGAAGGTGGTGATGGGCAGAGCCAACCCGAGCAGGGTGTGGGGCCTGGGGCAAATCAGCTTGCGCGGGGCCCTGTCCCTTTCCCTCTCCTGTGTGCCCGGGATGTGAAGAAGCTGCCGCCACCACTGGCAGCAGAGAGCGGAGGAAGAAGCAAGCAGCTGGACACGAAGCTGCTGCCAGTGGTGCAGAATCGCCATGGCACTCCGCTCAGCTCCACAGGGCCCGGGGCAGTTGCCCCAATTCACTCCCCCACTAGGGACAGCCCTGGTGATGGGCCACTGTGGTCTGGGGCCTATGTGCTGGGCCCACCCAAGTTCTGGAGGCAGGGGCAGTTCCAAAGGTCTGTTCTCCTTGTTTTTCCCTGCTTGGACCTGAATATTCCCACTTGCATCTTTAGGTCCTTCTTTAAACTAGTGGCAGTTACCTGGTAGTTTACCTTCCTCAGCTTCTGTATAAAGATTAATGTTACTTTTCAGAGCTCCTTTTTTGAGGGAGGGGTGGTAGAGTGGGGGGACCCTTTTACAACAGTAACTATTGTACTTAAAACCCAGAGAAGTGTAAAGGAGTCTGGTATTGAAGGAAACTCTGGTATTGAAAGAAACTCTATTTTGAAGGCCAGTGTCTGTACAATTACATTTTCTGGGACAATGGCTCTGATTCTTCCTCTGCCTCTTCCTCTGCCCCATGTGTGGAGAACAGGTGAGATGCAAGGGTTTCTTCATTGTCATGTTTTTGATTAGTTTCTTCTTTGTTCTTGGCTCTAAATGCAGCAAAGCAGCTGATCCTTTTGAATGCAGCCAGGCTTTTGTGCATTCAGGCTAAGGAAAAGATTCAATTCTTAGCTCTAAGAATTGAAAAATCCCCAGCCCTGGAAGTCAAAGCCAGCAAAGCAGTGCAGCTTGTCTGTAAGGAACAAGCCTCATTTTGCTAGGGCAGGGATGGGCAATTATTTCAGGCAGAGGGCCGCTTACTCAGTTTTTTTGGCAAGCTGTTGAGGGCCGCATGGGTAGCCCTGCCCCCTGGTTGCCATCTTGTGACTGGAAGCTTCAATCCTGACCTTTGCCACCAGAAGTCCCTCTCCTTGCCCCAAAAAATTCTCCTTTCAGTAAGGGGTTTTGCCATCTCAGAACCAGAAAAATACCAAATTATATTCTAAAAAGCAAACATCTACAACATTCATTAGTTTGATTTCAAAAAATATTTTTGTCTTGATTTACATGTGTTTGTGTAGCGTACACAGATGATTGCACAATAGCTTAAATGAAGTCTTACTCTTGTATATTGTGTGGGGGTGAGTATAGGTTTGTGGGGGTGTGCAGGTATGTGGAATAAGGAAGCATGTGGGGCGGGGTGTGGATATATGGGGTATGGGTGGGTATGAAGTCTGTGGGGGGATGTGTTTGGGGGGAGGGTGGCTGGGGTTTGTGTATGGCAGTGCGAGGGAGGGTGTGGGTGCATGTATATGGTGGGGTGTGCATGTGGGACTCGCTCTCTGAACACACACGCATGCTTTGCCCCCGAGCCTGCATACACATGTGCATGCTCTGCCCCCGAGCCTGCATACACACACGCACGCATGCTGCCTCTGAGCCTGCACACGAACAAATGCGCGCGCGCGCACACACACACACACACACACACACACACACACAGCCCCTGAGCCTGCGTACGAACACACACATGCACGCACACCCCTCCTCCCTGTACCAGCACGGTCCTGTGCTCCACAGTCCAGTGATGCAGCCGGGAGCTACAAGATGCTGGAGCAGGGCTGGGGCAGGAAAGCAGGGAACTGGTTGGAGTGGGGTGGGGCTGAGTTGCTCAAGCCTGCAAGCCTACTGAGGGCTCCCTCTGGGTCCTACTGCCCCTGGCTCCTGTCAGCTTTGACAGACAGCTAGGAGTGAATAAATATTAATTTAGTAAATTTTTTAGGTGCCCCGTGGGCTGGATCCTGGCCACCCCTGTGCTAGGGGCTTTTTCTGACCCACCCTAAATGATCCTTAGCCCTTCCTGTCTTTCTTTCCTGTATTGGAAAATCCTAGGTTTTCTTTTCCTCTCTCCACTTTGTCTCCCCTGTCTCCTGGTCCCAAACATTGCTTACTATGCTGACCTTTAATTTTGGCTCATGCTATGCCAGTGCATGCAGAGATCCTCGGAAAGGAACAACTCTTTTTTTTTGGCCCTGACCAAGAAGTGTCTAGATTTCACTTGTTTCCAAGAAAAAACACACCAGTATGTGGCAGTACACCTTGCTGAAGGTGAGCCCAGAAGTGCTCTCCGTGGCTCGTATCGACTACCTGTACATTGTCAAGCATCACTTGTCTCTGCTTCACAGAATCTGTATCACTTCATCAGGGCTTTCAGGCCACTATTTGGTCTCTTGCAAGCTTGGCTTCCCAAGCCCGACTGACACCTGAGTGCCATACTGGTGTCTGAATGTCAGTCTCCTACAAGACACCTGCTTCCAGGACTGCTTCACTTGCTTGTGGATGACCTGGGCAGCCATGATATACAATTTCCAATCTTGGAAGCAGTGTTCAGATATGGGGAAAGTACAAATTGGTGTATTCTGCCAGTGGTACAAGTAGCAAGGCTGCCCTAAGAGACATTGTGGAGCTCAAGCAGTTCTGACAGATACTGGCAGTGACCAGGAGCTTTAAGAGCTTCTAGTTTCAGAAGAAATGCCTGGGGAAGCTAATAAAAGGTGTGGTCAGGGTACCTGAACTCAAGCCGTCTTGCAAGAACTCTTGGAGGCTGATGCCCCAAACCAATTCTTTGACTTGGAGAAGAGGTGTGCTGAACAGATGATCATTGTCCACCGGAGAACCTAATTGGGCCAGGTGTTCATGGACCCCACCAATATCCAAGAGCATGTCATCAGTTTCTATGCAGAACTGTGCACAGTCAAGCCTGTTTTCCCTGAAGCAACAGCTGCAGGAGGCCCCCCCTGCCCCCTCCCCCCCAACTCTCTACATTGGAGGCAGAAGGGCTTGAGCAGGAGCTGTCTTTGGCAGAGATGACCACCAGTATTGAGGGCCTTATCACAAGGAAGGCTTCAGGCTTCAGCAAGTTCCCCACTGAGTTCTGCAAGATGTTCTACTGCCTCCTTGGCTGAAATCTCCTCTCCTTCTTGTAAAAGAGCTTCAAGGATGTGGTCAGTTGCCAGCGAGTGGTCCTTACCCTGCTGCTCTGGAAAGGGGAGCTTGGTGTCATTAAGAACTAGTGACCAGTATCACTCCTGAGTGCTCATTTTTATAGTATCTTGGCTAAGGCCCTTTCCCACCTCCTCAGAATCATCATGGCCTCAGTCATGAACCTCAAGCACTTACTGCATGCCAGGTTGCAGCATTCAAGGCATTCTTTTCCTGTTACGTGACCTGCTGTCAGCCATGGAGCACTTTGGCCTGATCATCAGCCTTGTCTCACTGGATCAGGAAAAAGCTTTTGACTGGGTCCATCATGACTTTGTTGGCTTTGGGTCCATCTTCACCTCTGCTGTCTGGTTCCTGTTCTGGGACATCTCAAGCCTCCCACAAATGAGTGGAGTACTCTATGCCCTATTCCCTGTGCGCAGAGGCATCTGACAGGTCTGTCCCCTTTCTGAAATGCTCAGTGCTCTCGCTGTTAAGTCATTGCCCTTTGCACTGGGCTGCTGCTTCACAGGCCTGCTCTTCCCATCAGCATTGGCCTCAACTACCAGTCTTCTAGTTTAGGTGATTAGTGTATGCTGATGACGTGACTGTCCCTGTGAGCAGTGAGAATGATGCCCAGGTCCTGATACTGTCAATGTGCGTACGAGCATGCCTCCTCAGCCTGTATTAACTGGGTCAAAAGCAATACGCTTCTGCTGGGCTCCTGGGTCAGTACACATTACCCAGGCCTCCCAGGGAGGTGGTGGTGGTGGCGGCAGCGGGGGGTGTCCTGGTTCCATGATAGTGGTGGAAACTCTCTTCCATGCCTTTTAAACTGTGTCCAGCTGCAGCAACTCTTTGAACTTATCTGAGATTGTGTATACAGGCAGTCCTCAGACTTACGACACAATTGGTTCCTGAAAACCGCGTCTTAAGTTGAAATGTTGTAACTCAGAACCAATTTTCTCATAAGAAACAATGTTATAAATAGGGGATTGGTCCTGAACCAAGGCCCGATACCCTATTTTCACCAAAAATATCCCAGAATTTTGTACCCGATCAATTATAGATGTGTAATATAGCTACATTAATGTACTTATATTATAAATAGCAATCATATTGATTTCGAAACATAAGTCAAGGACTGCCTGTATTCTTTTCTTTCTCATATCAAAGAGCCAAGAGAAGCATGCTCTGTCTGACCAGTTTCCTGCTGGGTCAGACCAGGATGGTCTGAAAAGGCGCAGAAATTAGCTTGCAAGGGCTGGCTCTGATAATACCCTCCCACTTTTCTGCTTCTTGGTTTGGGTGTGTCACATTTGCATTTGGACACTTCCCCTTGCAACAAAACGTGGACCAGTTTGTGTTGTGCTTGGCTCTTGAGAGGGCACTCTGGAAGGTGGAAGATGGATAGCTAGTCCTACATGCATAACCCATAGAGGGAATGCATGAGGGTTGCTGACAATGCTCAGCCCCTGGGAGGGCCATATATATTTTGCACTTTGACCATCTGTTTTTATAATATGTATAATAAAGTTTAAAACATGCCCATCAGCCCCATCTCTTCCCACTCCCCCTGCTTGGCTAACTTCTTTCTGGGTCAAGCTAAGATGGTGATGCTGAAGAGCCACTGGCACCAGTTCACTGGGTCTGGCTCTGATGACTCCCACTGCCTCTTTGGGTTTCTAGTTCGGATGCATCTGGTTTTTGAGTTGGAGCACTTTGTTCTAAATCAAAACGGGGCCAAGTTTGCATCCTACTGGGCCATTTAGAAGGGCACTGTGTATTGTGCAGGTGGGCCGCCTAGTCCTTAAAATGTTATCACAGGTATGTGGGAATGGTGGTGGTACAAGGACTTTTCCTCATTGTCAGTTTATTTGAATTGTTCTTTTCTGATTGTTGTTTACTTTCATGAGTAGCCCCATATGGGGTTCTGTGCTTTTAATCAGCTGCTTTTAACTGGTTGTTTTATAAACATCTTTTAACTTTTTTATAATAAGGGTTGTTATAATTGTCTTCTTTCCCTCTTTTCCCTCTCAGTGGCATTTTATTAACCATGTAATAGAAACAACTGAACCTATTTTGCAGACCACAAGGCAAATGTGAACCCATTTTCTAGTGCTTTGTCTAGTATAGTTTTTGGGTCTCAAGCTGTGAGGCTTGTATTCTTTTTTTTTTTTTTTTTTTTTTTCTTGTTGGAGACCACCCTACAGCTAAGTATATCTGAGTCAAGTAAATTTTAGCCTAAATTTTACCTCTTCACTGCTAGCCCTATAATATATAATACTAAATAGTTCCCCCTCATAGTTTTTTTAAATATGCATCCTTTGGAGATTTTGGTGTTTTCATTTAGCCAAGTTAGAATTAGGCCAACATTTTTCAGAATAGACGCACAAGAAATTTGTTTCTGTTTAGGCAGCAAAATCAATGGGTTACATTTAAAAAAGGTTGAATATTCAACAGTTCCTATTGCAGTCAAATTGGTTTGAAGCTACCATCTGTGTTTTCAAAAATTTGTGCTTAAAAAAAGTAAACTTACATGCTTTGTAAGTAACAGTATGGCAACAAACCAATTAATTACTTCCCTTAATTGGTTTATTTAGATATTCTTGAGACTTTTTTAATTAAAGAGTATTCATACTATATGGTTTGCCTACCTTAACTGATGGAAATAAATGCAGAATAGCCATTGCTGTTTTAGGTTGAGGGTGAGACATGGGAATTTTCAGATTAGAAAATAGGTTATAAATTGTGTTGGGTGAATAAATGGTATTAACTATATCGGTTTTTGTTTCCCCTTCCTCAGATGATGAAGCATGCCTGGGATAATTATAGGCAGTATGGATGGGGACATAATGAGCTCAAACCCATTGCCAGGAAAGGACATTCCACAAACATATTTGGTAGGTTATACATTATAATTGTTTTACTGGTGTCAGCAATTTCTTCCTTGTATTTAAAAAAAAAGTCTTTGAAATTCCACATCAATTTGTGGAACCCCTTCATAAATTCTACATTATTGCAAATGTTTGAAATACTGTGTCACAGAAAACTATAAACTCAACATTTCAATGACCATTTTACCACAGAAGTTTATTTAATAGTTTGTTTGATGGCAAGAATGTTCACTGTTGCTTTACTTTTAAGTAATATTGCAGAATTTGTTGTAATGAACAAAATGTGCATATTATTAACAATAATGTGGCAGTGATTTTTTTTACTGTGATTTTACATTGTGAAATGTGTAAATAGATAGCTTATTTCACATTGCTTCACATGTAGATTTACTCAAGGCAACTTTCGTTTAGTGAGCTCAGGTATGTAGTGAAGCTGTGCCGTTTTAGAAGTGCAGTGAAGAACCTAAGTACTTGGATGCCAAAGAGTGTGTATTGCACCTTTGTTGCTGTGGGTGCCCAGGTTATCTGTGTGTGTCAGTCTATACTTCAGTCCTACTTCTGATTTGTAGCATAGACATAGCTTATTGCCAAATTTATGTCTAAAAGGAGATTTTTGGAAATATACAGGATTGGACACAGTAAGAGGTCAAATTTGGGAAAGGTTTTGAAGGTCTTTGGCTTGGAAGTAGTAACAATAGGAATGGGCAGAATTAGATAATCCAGGATGGAAGGAAAGAGGAAGATGGAGCTAAGGACAAATCTATGGCAACTTTGCAACAAAGGAGGAAAGAGAAGTATCAGAGAAGGATATAATGATGATGATGGAAGAATAGACAGTGGAGGAAGAGGATTTTAAATTCCTAGAAAATTGAGGGAAGCCTACTGGCACCATGCAAGGACTGATCATCTTTGTCAAAAGACAAAAAATTGGAGGAAATGTTAAGTAAGAAGGAAAGCCAAATTATAAGGAATTTAACAGAATTGAAGGAGATATTCAGACATCTTGGAGTCTTTTATTCAAGAGAGGTCAAGAAGAGAAGTGGCAATTTGAGATGATAAAGTATGTGGGGTTGAGTATTTCTGGGATAGGGAAATAGCAATGTGTTTGCAAATGAAGAGAAAGGACTAGAAAGGAAATGGGGGATATACAGAGGAAAGGAATTAGGGATGAGATGGAGTCAAAGCATAAAATAGGAGAGGGAAGAAGAGAATCTCATTTTATATGCATGTAGAACAGGGGTGGGCAATTATTTTGGGCGGAAGGCTGCTTACTGAGTTTTGGCAAGCCATTGAGGGCCTTATGACAGGCAGCTGGGGCAGATAAATATTAATTGTCTAAATGTTTTTAGGGGTCCCGTGGGCCAGATGGAATGGCCTGGCGGGACGCATCTAGCCCGCAGGCCGCAGTTTGCCCACTCCTGATGTAGAATGCTGGGTATAATGGACGTCAACCTCATTTAGAGCTCATTTGTAGACTTATTATTGGTTGTCACCTATGTAATAGTCTGGGAAGGATTTTCACATTAACCTTTTGATATCATTAAAATAATTGCAGATTGATTTATTTTTTTATTTATTTATTTATTTATTTTTTAAATCCCTGGGGCTCAGTACTAGTGTATATATTTTATGGACTGGATAATCTTATCAGAGGGCTTGATTTTCGTTTCCACCCAAGTGAGTAGAAAGACGTCCAATGGGATGTTGGTGTAGAAACTGCTGAACAGTGGAACACAGTGGGCACATGTATATGAGATGCTTAAGTGTGCAGTTGGCTAATCTAAAATAGGTTAAAGTGCAGTAAATCAACTACCTGTATTTACAACTAGTAGATTTAATGCGTGTTAGCTAATGCACAGTAGTGCACGTAGAGGTGCTGACTGGGAGTAAATGTGTTCCTGGTCAGTCAGACCAGCAGGGGGCCAGCTTCCTGCCAGGGGCAGAGCAACGTGGTTGGGAGTCCCCCCAACCACTGGGCAGGGACAGCTCTTCAGTAGTCCTTGACTGGCCTTTAGACCCCTGGCTTGACCCCTGGGGTCTGGGCCAGCTGATGCCTGCCCCTGGCCACTGTGTGCTGGTGTGGTGGGCATGTGCTGACTGCAGCAACACTGTAGAACCCCAGGCTTCTGTCAGCTGCTTCCTGCGCTGTGGGAGTGTGCTGGCTTCAGCAGTCCCACAGGCCCTCAGGACCTGTGCCTGAAGCTTCCTGGCCTCTGGGCACCATGACCCTCTGTGTGCAAGTGCCTGGACCTGATGGCACCCAGAGTCCCTGCCAGCCTGGGCCTGTCCCCCTGTGAGCCCCCTACCACTGTCTCCCATCAGCCCCTCCTGGAGACTCATGCCAGGCTGAGCCTGTCCTGGCCTTCATCACCCTCCCCTCTCCCCCCTGCCAGGCTGAGCCTGACCACCCCGGGAGATCCCTGGCACCTGGGTAGCTGCATTCAGAGCCTTTAGCTCCCCCTGGCTACTGCAGGAGGTAAGTGATAGCTAGAAAATGGTGTTTAGAGGTTTGCTTTTGAGAATTGCCTTGTAGGTAAAGTAGATAAGCATTAGAATAATGGTTCAGGGCTATGGCAAGGGTTAATTAATTTCTAAAAGCCTGTTTGTGACAAGTCTCCTTCAAGGTACACTCCAGCACAGGCAAGCAACAAGCAGACACAGGCTTGGAAACTGAAGACGTACCACACTGTTCCATAACATGAGATAAGGGACTTTGCAGCATTGGCACCAGGGCACAGTCCCCAAGTGCAGAGCCCTTGGGACTTCTGGTTTTGGGGAACAGACCAAATTAGGAGAAGACTGGTAATGTCCAAATTAGGATGTGTGCATGTGATGGGTTTGTGAAACAAAGGAATATGCTGACAGGGCAGAACGTGGACAGTATGATGACCACAGAGAGATCAATCGGAGATGCTCAAAGATGAAGAGTTATCAGAGGAGGGATTTTAGAGCAGCAAAGGGTCCCTGAGAGGGGAACCAGATGCCACCATGGACAAAGGGAACACCATCAGCCCATCTCATCTACCCCATGGGGTGGATCAGGCACAGGTGGGAGTGCAGTGTAGGCTGCCCTGGGTGGGAGTAGGTAGGGCTCTGCCCCATGCAGAATGCTGCAGGGGCAGCTGTGGGCCGAATCTAATCAATAGGTAGGTGCCTGCCCACAGTCTGGATCTAATCAGTTCATAGATTCATAGATTCATAGATGCTAGGGTTGGAAGGGACCTCAATAGATCATCGAGTCCGACCCCCTGCATAGGCAGGAAAGAG
>NW_005842323.1:133538-139612 GCF_000455745.1 Alligator sinensis
GTCTCCCAGCAGATGTCTGGGTAGTTTAGGTCCCCCATGACTACCGCCTCCTTAGTTTTTATGGTCTCTGAGAGCTGCCTCAGGAGCCCCGAATCTAGTTCTTCCCCTTGGTGTGGGGGTCTGTAGCAGACCCCTACTACCAAATCCTTCTCCTTACCCCCCACGTAACTTAACCCACAATCCTTCTACTTTCTCCTCCTTCGATTCCGTCTTGAGGGTCGATGTATATCGCTCATTGACAGAGCGCAACCCCTCCCCCTTTCTTCCCCACCCTGTCCTTTCTGTACAGCCTATAACCCTCAATATGTACTGCCCAGTCATGGGAAGAATCCCACCTGGTTTCAGTTAGCCCTACTAAGTCGTAGGTGTTTTCTGCAAGCAGGAGTGCTAGTTCATCCTGCTTGCTCCCCATGCTCCTAACATTAGTATATAGGCACTTGAGCCCTGTGACTGGTGCCTTTTTTGCCCCCCAGCTCCGATTCCCAAAGGGCCCCTTATTGCTTACCTGCTTATTGCTTACCTGTGCTGTACTGCTGGCTGCCCCATGGATTGCAGGTTCCCAATGTTCTCCTTCTTCAGGCTGGGCTGTCCTTGTGGGTGCCACATGGTTTGGTGGTCCACAGCTTCCCCCGCCCTCATCTTCCCCTCCCCCCGACAAGCTGGTGGGTCTGTGTCGTTCTCCCCCTCCCCTGCTGTAGATGCTGAATGTTGGTGCACTTGGTTTAAAGAGCATCTTAGATTGTGGGATGCATGGGCAGTATGCTAACCTGGTGCAACAGTTGATGGTATCTGATGCCATGAAGAAGGTTACACAGCATTTATATTTCAAACGTATTCCTGACTGCTCACAATTTGATGATTGCCAAGTTATACCATCTGCCAAAAGCAAAGGTGTGAGGACTGAGTGAAAAGAATCCTTCCATTAATGTTATGCTCAACTTTTATTGACATCTATTGCTGTTGGTATTTTATTGCTGGCAGTTGTAGAATAACATGGTTAAAATATTTTTTTATTATGATTTTATCTTCTGTTTCTGAAATTTTATGACTAGTATGCTTGGATTTTCCATTTTTCTTACAAATCCTGTTGCTATGATTTATTTCTGTAACGCATTCTCTTAACAGTTTGGCAGCTGTGTGAAAGCAGCTGAACATATCGTAGAGTTGATGTTTCTTGGGTGCACATGGAGCACACTTAATACACAGCATATTACACAGTAAACAAGTCCTTATGTCAGTTTTCTGGCTTTGTTTTATATTGATGATTTAAAATAAAAGTGTCTACTAGTGGAATTTTGAAGGTGCTGACTTGCTGCTGTTTTTGGGAATATTGACTCTGCTGGTTAACCTAGTATTGGAAAATCTCTAAATAGCATAGCCATAAAATGTTGAGGTGTATAAGAAAGATTTTGTCAGAATTTATACTGATAAGTGTGTGTGTTGGGCACCCAAAAAGCTAAGATGTAAATAAAATACTTGTCTAGTTTTGGAACAATTCATAGTTGAACATAACCTGAGACTTGTCAAGTCATAGCTGATGATCCTGTTATAAAAACTGCCATTACTTTTTTATTAAATATACTGAAGCAGAAAAATGAATAAGCAATTGAAACACTATTTTAAAGCAGTGTTTTAATTTTAACAATACATCTCATTTCCCTTTCCTTCACAGATATATTGTTCTTTTGGGAAAAACAAATAGGAACTTTTTGCGGGCAGCAGCAGCTTAACTGTCCCCTTCTATCATCCCCAACTCCTTCCCCTAGGAATGAAGTCTTGTCTTCTTAAAGCTGAAAGAAGACACGCATACAAAGAGACAGAATGTAGCTTTACTTGGGTAGGGACTTTCATTTAAAGCTTTGCTGGTACGTAAGCCTAGGCCTAGAACAAGACGAACTGATTGTCCTTTTTGAATTGCTTAAAGTGTTTTTAAGTTGCCTCTCAGGTCCCAGACTTCTAGTACTCTTCCACAGGTGGAGTTGTCATGGTAGTTAAGTTCATTAGAAGGAAAAAGATGGAGAAGGAAATTGGCATATGTGAGAGAGAGCATGTGTATGACAGGCTTTAGCCAAACTGGTAGAGATGATAGTCAGCTGGTTCCCTCTATCTGGCCACTGTGCTTGGTATCCCTTTAGTATCAGAATTCATAGATTCATAGACATTAGGGCTGGAAGGGACCTCAGAAGATCATCAAGTCGAGCCTACTGCCCAAAGGGCAGGAAGTCAGCAGGGGTCATAGGGTCCCAGCAAGATAGACATGTAAATGTCTCTTGAAGGCGTTCAAAGTAGGTGCTTGAACCACCTCTGGCGGTAGTCTATTCCAAACCTTGGGGGCTCGGACAGTAAAGAAGTTCTTCCTTATGTCCATCCTGAATCAGTCGCGGCAGAGTTTGTGACCCGTTCAGTCTTGTCATCCCTTGGGGCGCTCTGGTGAACAGATGTTCCCCCAGATCCTGATGAACAACCTGGTAAACTTATAGGTGGTCACCAGATTGCCCCTGAGCCTGCGCTTTTTCAGACTGAAGAGTCCCATGGCTCTCAGCCTATCATCCTAAGGTCTGTTTTCCTGACCTCTGGTCATGAGCGTGGCTCTTCTCTGGACTTTCTCAAGCTTCTCCATGTCCTTTTTAAGTTGTGGAGCCCAAAACTGGACGCAGTACTCCAGCTGCGGCCTCACCAAGGCCAAGTACAACAGGAGAATGACGTCCTGGGATTTGCTTGAGAAGTATCTATGGATGCAAGCCTGTGTCTTGCTTGCTTTACTAGCTGCAGCATCACATTGAAGGCTCATGTTCATCTTGTGGTCAATCATGACCCCGAAGTCCCTTTCCTCTGAAGTGCGAGCCAGTGTAGCACTGCTGAGCCTATAAGTGCTACAGCATGAAGGTCCAGCAGCATGTGGCAATTGTAATGCTAAAACTTGCTTTTTCCATTCTATTTGTTGCCTCTACTTACATTTAGTGATTCCTACAGAAAGTGCCTAAGAAATCGTGAATGACAATCATGTTCCATTTAAAATTAACCAATCCAAACAGGCCTCAGGGATTTTTCACTTTATTGTAATATGAACTTGTGTTGTTAGCCAGAAGCTTGGAAGACCTCTTATCACAACTTTTAAGTTAAACAGTCAGGTTTGAATTAGTCTGTCTCTGAACTTTGCTTATTTTTATAAAATAGGAATATGTAATGGATTCAGTTGGACCTTTGTTATCTTGGACAGTTTAGAGCGATTGTCTTCGTCCAGACTATAATCACTGTTCATAAAATTGATTTGCACCTTGCTGATGTTTGACAGTTTCTGAAAGTAGAACCCTGAAAATTCTGACCCTCATTAATTTCACTTTTTACCATGTCGAGGAGTAAATTGAATTACCAGAGAAAGTGTCAAATGAATTGTTCTTTTCATTAGGTCAGAGACTGCTGTGAGATTTGGGTGTCAGTTAGTTAAACAGAATGTAGTAATAAAAGGCAGTTAATGATTCTGTAGAAAAGATGCTCTTTAGTGGTACAGAAAATTGATGTTCAGATCCTATCAGTGGATAAGAAGCCTGCTTTATTTTTCTAGGCTTTGCATTTGCATGCACACCCTGTCTGGGGATATGTTGTGTTAAGAAAAGTTGGTCTGATTTGGTTTTTTTTAATTTGCCAGAAGGATCTTTCCTAGTAGATGATGCATTTTATAATTGTTGGAGAATACACTAGGTTAAAAAGTAGGAGCTCATATTGAGGAGACCAGGATTCAGATTGGGTTAGCTTGGTACGACAGGACTTTTCACTTGGCAAAACACCATTTCATTTTCATTTTCTTTTCCACCACTCTGCAGTTTGTTATCAGAACCACTGGTAAATTGGAGAGCTCAAGATGCCTGTTACAAAGATAGTGGAGCTTTAAGGCACTAGACGTGTTTCAGAGGGAAAGAATGATTCTGCCTGTTGTACTGAGCTGATTACCTGGGATCCTGGTTGTCTCTAATTAAAAGAAAAATTTTTTTTCCCTGATTTTCAGATTTAAAAAAAAAATCCCCAATTCCCCCCCCCCCCCCCAAAAAAAAAGTAACCCAAAATCCACATTTTTCCGTGATGAAAATGAAACACCACTTTTATATATGTGGCATTTCATTTTCATCACAGAAAAATGTGGATTTTGGGTTACTTTTTTATCAGAGAAAACCAGGATCCCTGCTGATTACCCACCCTCCCTGCAATAGAGTGTGAAGTGTCTCTAAGAGTGGAAACAAATATTTTTATAGTGACACAAGGACCAAACAGATGTTCATATCCCTTGTCATGCTACAAGTTGTGGCCATAACAAAAGTCGAATCAATCTGTGCTGCTATTTAGTGGTGGATTTTTGTTTACTTCATGGCAGGAAAGTGTGCAGAGCCCAGAGCTGCTCACATTCTCCAACTGTCCCAGGCAGGTGCTCCAGGGGATTGAGGGCCCTGATTCTATGCACCCCATGATTTCCATGCAGGTTGGCTTCTCAAGCCCAGGGAGTGCCTGCCTGGCTTTTCCCATTTACCAAGGTGTGTCCCTGGGATCTCTGAGTGTCTCGGTTACCAGAGAAAGTTGGGGTTTCCCCACTTAGAGACACATCCCCAGGTTCTCCAGGATGTATCTTGGTAAATGAGGAAGGCTAGGCAGATGCTCCAAAGGCTTGAGGGGTCTGATCCTGCATGGGAATTCCTGGGGTATACAGAGTCAGGCCTCTCATCTCAAACCTTGGTGTGGTAAGTCCAGACCCTAAGGGTGGTTGTGATGCCCCCTGCTGGCTGACTGGTTCCTGCCTGGCCCGAGCTTTACAGTAGCCCTCCCTTGATTACTTGCCCACTTAATGAAGATTAAGGAAGGGAGGCTACCCATGAGCCTTAGATTGAGCCTTAGTCTGTTCGAATTGCCAGCTGGTCCTTCTGTACCCCTCTAGTCTTCTCTCAGTACTCAATATAAATGGGCTCATTTGTCCTGTCTATGCCCCTCCAGGCCAATTAAGGGCCAATTTTGTGGCTCTATCCGTCCCTACACCATGCCCCAAGTTATCGCTTCTGATGTTCCTTCCATACCTAGCCCCTTCCTGGGCTCTCAGACCTCTTGGTCCCACACTCAGCTCTCCCACTCTCTATGTTGCTCAGCCCTCTCTCTGGACTCTCAGATCCCTCACTCAGCCTCTCTCTCGGCTCTTGGGCCACTGGACCCGCTGGTCACCTATGCAACCCACCTCTGGGCCACTGGACCTGCTGGTCACCTGTGTAGCCTCTCTGGGCTCCTGGTACCTTTCCCTTGTTCCCTGGCCTGTTTATGAGAGGCCAGGGAGACTTATTCAGTCTCATCGTCAATTTAGGAGTCCTGCTGCTCTGCTGCCAGGAGCTCATCACTTCATTGCTTTCAGGGCTAGACTGCCTGACCCAGCTCAGGCCCAGGGCTTATATGGCTTGAGCCTGGCCCTTTTTCACAACCCCACCCTCTACCGGCTAACATGTCACCCATCTTCCTGCAGCATCAGCAGGCAGGAAAATGGGTGACATGTATTTTGTCCAGTGAAACAGGTCAGTTTTTCTGGGATGCTTTATTTGGAGACATTTATTTCTAGTCTTAGTCCTTGCCATAGATCTTTGTTTGTTACTAATCTTTATTTGTTACTCAGCAATGCAAAACTAACAGCTCTGAAAGTAGGAGCAATGCCACTCTTGCAGATGTTTGGTCTGTGGTGTGCCAGGCTTCGAGGTTATCAGATCATACTAAGAATCAGCTGAACAGAATGGAGTGGTGTCTTATTTTGATGTCATGTGCATGCAGTTTGGTTTGTGGATAAAACTTGGAAGGGTAATTTTGCTTTTACAACTTCTCTACTTGGTAAAAGAGAGTTGGAACATTACATGCATATGCTAAAGGAAATAGAAAAGTGTGGATGTCAGACGTGTCATGGAGTCTTGTTATGGAGTCTTTTCCTCCAGCCTATACTCCTGGTGGGATGGGAGTGGGGGAGGAGGGGGAGAGGGGGGTTATGGCAGAATTCAGGGCCCTATTGCAGATGGCATTTGGTGGTAGGGAGGTGAGCAGTGGCTGGGCTGACAGAG
>NW_005842323.1:139635-161831 GCF_000455745.1 Alligator sinensis
TTTCCCTACCATCACCGAGTCCAGATTGTCCCTGGGAATAGGGTAAATTTGACATTATTGTGAAAAAGTATAAAATTACAGGGAAAAATGGACTTGGGTGTATCAGATTTTTGGTCACCTTTCATGGTTACAGTTCTTTAAAGAAGTTTCTTTATTTGGCCAAGCTGAGTGGAATTTCTCCATGTGGGTATTAATCAGATCTACACCATAAAAGCTAATGATGTTAAGGTTGGTCTGTTACATAGGTCTTAACAAAAGTTGCTTTGAGTAAAGGCCAAGCAGTGTAAATGATCAGTTGGAAGGTAGAAAGACTGAGGATACACCATCTTTTCTCATATGTAGCACACTTCCAAATATAACATATATCTTGTTTTGGAAAGGTAGAGTGAAGAAAAAAAGATTCTTTCCTGATAATACCAGTAAGTATTTTAATATAACATGTTCTAAAATGTACACCACCACAAGTAGGCTTTGCATGCACCTCCTCCCTCATTGCAATATTGTTGTTGTCTGCAGTCCCTTGATTCAAGGATGTTTTCTACCATAGCTCATTGATGAGTCTTGAGGTGACTTAAGAGTCCAGTCCTTCAGCCACAGACCCATCCATAGAAGTTTCAGGTCTTTCTGCAGGGGAAGGTAGGCTGTAAACCAGGATTTTTTTCTCGTTCCTTCCTCTGCTCTCTCTTCACTGCTTTGAGGGTCAGTGGCTTCATTGAGGTTGCAGTGCCATTGCAGTTGGTTGGCAGCCAACTTCTCCCAAGTCTTACTGTTGGCATCCATTTTCTTGAGATATGCCTTCAATGTGTCCTTGTAGCCTTTTCTCTGGCCATTGCAAGATCTCAGGCTGTTACTAAGCTGGGAAGTAGAGCACTTGTTTTGGGAAGTCAAGAATGTGGCATCCACACACACAGTGCTTTGCCCAGTGAAGTTGGTGCTTGAAGATCATAGACTCAATCCTGGTTATATTGGCTTCAGCAAGGATGTTGGTATTTCTGTGGTGATCTTCCAATTTGATGCGGAGGATTTTCTGGAGGCATCATTGGTGATAACCTCTCCATGCTGTTGAGAAGATGACAATAGGTCACCCGTGTTTTGCATCCATAGAGAAGAGTGGGGATGATGACTGCATTGTAGACCTGGATCGTGGTGTCTTTCCTGCCAAAGCAATATGTCAAAGTGATTTCCCACAGGAGGCATTTGTATGCTGGATCTTCTCATCAATGAGGAGATCCACACACTGTATTGGATTTCCTCATCATTGTTCACTCTCTGATAGAGCACTTTAGTCTTCTCGATGTTGAGAGAACAGACCAAAGTTTGGTAGGCTTCTCTGAAAAGATCCAGTGTGATCTGGAGGTTTTCCGCAGTGTATGGAAGGATGACACAGTTCTTGGCATATTAAAAGTCAAGGATGGGGTTGTTTGGTTTTTTGTTTTTTTTGGTTTTGGGTTTGTTTTTTTTTGAGTACTTTGGTCTTTGACTGAAAATGTCCCGGATTGAAGAGCCCTCCATCCATTTGGTACTCGGTGTCAATTCCAGAAGGAAGGTGGTCTTTAATGAGAACCAAGATGACTGTCAAAAAAAGGACAGAGTTGGGGTGATGACGCATCCTTTCTTGACCTCATTTTGGAAGGCAAACAGATCAGTCTTCAATGTACTACATAGAATGATTGCAGCCATCTGGTTATGGAGAAGCCTCAGGACCTTGATTTACTTTCCAAAGACATCCAAATCTGGCCAGTACTTTCCACAAGGTTTTGTGATTGATAGAATCAAATGCCGCCTTAGTGAGGTTAATGAAGGCCATATACAGGTACAGGTGTTGCTCCTGGCATTTTTCTTGGTACCGGTTGGCAACAAAGTTTGTGTCAGTTGTCCCACAGGATGGTCTGAAACCACACTGAGATTCTGGAAGGACTTCCTCAGCAAGAGGTAGAAGATAGTTCAGAAGCACATGGGCAAGGATTTTTCATGGTGTGGAAAGGAGGTCAATACCTTGATAATTCCCACTCACAGACTTATCTCATTTCTTGAAGATGGTCATTATGTTGACATTCTTCAGGTCCCCAGAGATCTCTTCATTGTTTAAATTGGAAAAACAAATTTGTAGAGTGACAGTACCAGTTCCTCACTGCTAGCCTTGGAGATTTCAGCAGGTATGCCTCCTGTTCCAGTCGTTTTGTTCTTGGTTTCCCATGATGGTGCTCCAGACTTCTAGGATAGGAAGCTTGACGGGGGATCCCCTTTCAGAGTCGGGGATGAACTCAGTGGTGGCATCTGCCACAGTGGACTCATGGTTCAGGAGTGCCTCAGAGTGTCCTTTCCATCTAGCCTGGATAGACTTATTGTCTTTGAGGAGCATCAAGTCATCCTGTGATCACAGGAAAGTAGGACCATGGGAAACTGGGCCACAGATGGCTTTCATTGCCCAGAAAAAGCTATACAAGTATTGCAGTATGATGGTCTGCACAGCAGAACAAAACAATCTTATATTCAGGCTAAGTACAGATAGTCAAAAAGCCTGAGGCTGAATTAATTCAGACTTTGCAGGTTAGTCTAAGCTGAAAAGATTGAACCAATAAGCAAATGAACAGACATTCACTTGTAATTCAGGAAATGCAGTCATATGCCTGCAGTGGCTCAAGCCAGAAACTGGGGGGTGCTAAAGCATGGGTCTGGCACAGCCAGCATGGGTTGTATGTTGGATTCCTCTTCCTGCTGCCCCCAAGATTTGTGGGATTTGCAGTCCAGACTCACAACAGCAGAACTCTGTGGGGTTGCTAATCACTTCCTCTTTCTGCTTCTAGGGGCTTCTGGGATTTGTAGTGCACAGTCGCAGCCAGGACAAAATAAGCAGGACAGGGCAAGGCAGCCCCATACCTGGGGGAAGGGAAGTTTAACCCCCCTCCCTGGCTGCAGATCCCATCAGGGTTTGCCGGGGGTTGGGGGAGGGGGCAGTGAGTCAGTGAGTGAGGCCAGTGAGCCAGCTCTCACCGCTCCAGCTAGGGAGCAGAGGGGTGGGGTGAGCCCTTCTCTCTGGAACAGACAGCATAGCTCAGCCCAGGGCAGCAAAATGCTGGGATGCTGGGGGACTCTGATTTAACTTCAACCAGGAAGGGGTCTGGGAAAGAAGTTTCATAAACTGGCTTGACTCAAATTAGTTAAGTCTGATACTACATTCAACCAGATTCATCTTAAACCAGTTTCTGATCACTTAAACCGGTTTATGTATAACCTCTGTCCCTAGCCCAGAAGTTCATTAAAACAATAAGATATTTTTTAAGTTCCAAATGTTTTGTTCCTGGGTCATGAAATGCTTATCGATCACCATTGCTTAGAAGTAGATGCTTCTTCCTCCTGTCTTTTATACATGCTTTTTCATGCCATGCTGCATTCCAGCAGCACAGTTTCCAATTTCTGCTGCTTCTCTCAGCGTTTCTCTCAGTCTTTCGTTAATAGAGAACGATCAATGCCTTTTCCTGTTTAAGTATGCACATGCTTGCTCTCTCCTGTTCCCTATTGCAGCCAGCAGTGAAACACCAGCGGCTGCAAGGGGGTAGAGGAGTCTCACTGCTTCATTAACTCCCTAGCTGCTGCTGCTACTCACTCAGCAGCAGTTTTGCCAAAAAAGCAGCAGAAGTAGCTCTGTAAGTGAAAGGATGGATGCTGGGGCTTGGGAAGACTCGGAGGTTATGTAACCTTCTCTGATGCTCTGGGCACAGTGGCAGAGGGTTAAGTTAAGTAGAATGTAATAAAGGAAGGGGGGGGGAATATTATGTGATTATTGGAGGGGGTGAGGGGCAGAGTCTCTTACCCATTTGTACCAGGGCTTTCTGCTCTCTGAACTGGTCTGCTATAAGAAAATGGCAGCCATGCCAGGAACAGACAGTTTCCTTTCTGACCTGGGTTGCTGTGAGCCAGCTGCAGCCAGGGACAAACTAGATTCCCTGCAGTAGCCCTGCTGTGTGGGCTCTCCAGGGCAAAGTGGGCTAGTGCCCGGCTCATCACTCTTTACTTTGGCTGGAAGCTAAACAACGTTACTGTATTTGCTCATATAATGCACACCCAAGTTTTCAGCAGTTTTCTTTTGGAAAATAGGTATGGGGTATATGTTTGAAAAATACAGTAGTTAAATGTAACTGTCAAAGGTGCCTATTGGAGATTAAATAACGTGTTGCCTATCTTGATCTGACTGTAGAAACATAATGGAAATGAGACTTATTTTATTATTAGGTAAAACAGATGAGATCAACCAGAAGAGAGAACATAGTGCTGACCTTGCTACACTATTGTATGGTTCATACATGCTACACTATTGTACAGGTTCATCGCCTCATTAGAATTTTATAGTAAGACGGCTAGCACCTTAATTCTATGTGAGTCCATGTCTAAGTAAGTTAGAGAAAGGAAGAATGGTTTAGTTAGCGATGTGTGCATATATATTTGTCTTATTTTACAAAAATGATGTATAAAAAATATTTGGTAAGCAGAGCTGTGAACAAAAAAGCAGCTCATCCATCACTGAACTTTGTGGTGAATTGAGAAGCAAAAGTGTCATCTGTTTATTGATATGAGTTATACCAAATAACTTATTCTTCCTGAGGGACAGGCACAGGGATGGGAGGAAAAGGGACAAGGGATGAAAGGGTGGGACCTGCCCTTCTCTCCCCTTTTCTACCCCTGTCACTGCTTTTCCCACTACAACAGTAGGGGGGGACAAATTTAAGATGACCTTCCACTAGTTAAATTTGATATGTGGCAAATTATAACAAAGGTATAATTTTCCATGTATAGGATCTAATTATTAAAGAATTCAAAGTAGTCTTGGATTTAGAACTCTGAGAAGTTGTGATCGGAATCTATGGCTGTTGGTGCTAAAAGGGGTCAGTGTCATGTTACTTATATACAAGTGAACTAGACTTAATTTATAGTAGTAGAGATGTATTTTATGAGACTGTAAATCTGTTTTCCATTATGCAGGCCAGTGCAGGATGGGTGAGAGGTCGGGATGCAGTGTTTTTATCTGGTTGAATGTTGCTATCATGTAGAAAAACCTCCTTTAATTACAGTTTAACAGTTAAAATTCTTACATCTTTCTGAATTGTAACAAGCATACAGCACAAACATATAAAGTCCACATGCACACGCATATTCTACTATTCTTAATAGTCCATTCTTACATTTACCTGATCCCAGTTACTTCATCCACACTCTGGATGAAGTCATGGCACTTGTTTCAAGTAACTACATTAGCTTACTGATTGTCATGCAGGGTGCCATGATACTTCTGAGGGTGTTACAGGGTCCTAAGCAATATTAGCTTTGTTAGATGTGCAAACACATATATACACGATTCAAAGATAAACCCAGAGAATTCAAATCTATAGTGGGAATCTATAATGTCAAAACCATTCTTACCTGTTATGGTCTTTGAGTTCTTTGCATAGTAGAAGTGCTCTATTATTTTTCAATAGTCAAAAAAGGAGTGAAAGCTAAGAGTTGACATTTTCTGAGGGGTGCCTTCAATTGAAAAAAGGTTGAGAACCACTGTGTTAACCATGAAAATGAATCCTTGATATTATTCAGAGAATGTAATCTTGAATTTTTGTAGTTATTTATAATTAAGTAAACTTAAGGAAATAAAAAGGATATATCTGTGAACAATCTTCCATTTGGACTGTGAAGAAGGAATTTAGGTCAGGGTACATTTAATGTGGATCTTGGATACAGTTAATGGAAAATTATTAGTTCTTCCTTTGTGAAATTCCCTCTGTAGTTATTCAGTAAAGGAATTATTTGGCTGCTTTAATAGCCTTAGAACCATGAAGAACAACAACTTTGCTGTACATGAATATATATTATAAATCAAAAGGTAAAAACAGGATATACATAGACCCTCACTTTGTCCCCCTCATTCCTATTCTTGATTCCCCTTATGATAATCTGATCCATCCATGCTCACATCATTCCTGACGTTGTTGAGGGAGATTTTAGTTGCCAGAATATTGCAAACTTTTTTTCCCTAAGGTGTGACTGCCACAGAAAAAAGATTTTTTTTATGTGTGTGTCCATCAGGCAACTAGCAGAATGAAGGAATCTTTGCAATCAGGCTTTTTAATTGTTTCCTGCCTGAAGGAGTTGGTACCTCAGTTTAAGAGGCCATCTTGGGCCTCATTGAACTCCCAGACTTCCAGATGGAGGGAAAAGCAAACAACATACACAACTATCAGAAAATTCAAGCCTGGCAGGAGGAGAAAAATAAGAGGTGAAGGTTGACTATGTAGATCAAGAGAGTTATCAGAAAGCTGTTGAAGAGCCAAGTTTTCTTGTTTTTCATGATTGTTCCAGGGATTCCTGATATCTCTTCTCCTGTGTTCAGTTTAAGAATATTTTAACACTAAAACTATTTGCATTTTTCAAGATGTGGTTGCAATATTTAATTTATGCTTTCCTGACACTAGCCATAAATGTGAAACAGTAATACTGTGTGTATACTTGTGTTTTTCAAAAAAGTTTTAGATTTCTCTGTTTTTTTCAGAAGTATGTGTATATAAACTCCTACGTAGTTTTAATATCACAAGATCTGAGAAATTCTTAACCAGTAGTTCCAAAAAGTCCATTTGTTCAGCACTTTGTTCCTTACCTCTTGCTATCTTATTTCCCATAGTGACATTAGTAGAATTTTATAATTAAAATAGCTGCATCCTGGCGCGCAGTAAGCTTCACAGGCTTTACTAACAGCTTGTTTGCCTATATTATATAGGTGATAAATGTCTTTGTGTTAAAGAGTGCTTATGACTCCTCATAGCAGATAAGAATAAGGAAATATGAAGGATTTTGTAGTAAAAGGAACTGTAAATATGGACTATATTGTTTGTTATTTGGATAGTGTATGTAGATCATGGGCATCAAACACATGGCCCTTTTCTTTGGCTTATGTGTTTCTGGTGGATCAGCAAATTTGGGAGCAGGGCCTGCCATAGTATCTGGAGCTATGAATCCCTATTGAGTGCATACTATTCTAGATGAGACCTAATCAGGTCTGAGTGAAGAGACACCATCACCTCCAGTGTCTTTTACCTATGACTGTTTGTAGACTTCAAAAAAAACCCATGCTTTACCAGAAGAAGCAGCATGTTAGTTTAACACAGCTGCGCAGCATCTGTATAGATCAGGTACTTCAGTGAGCCTTTCTGGTATTTTTATCTAAAGATGATTCAATCATTTATTAGCTAGAAACACCAAAAAGCCCTGCTAAAGTGCCTGATCTATACAAACTGCAGAGCCAGGTTGAACTAACATACTGCCTCTTTTGGACATGCACTGGGCTTGGTGCCGGAACGCTTTGACTTTAAAGTAAATTCGGTTTTTCCCCTCCGCACCCTCCCATGTCTCCAAGCAGCCAATGTTCTTATTAGTGCAACCAAAAACTATATTTGCTTTTTTTTTTTGGAGTCATCTATACCAAGCTGCAGACTCCTTGGGCATTTTTACATGTGTTCTGGGACGTGGCACTGGGCGCTTTAATTAGCAAGCTGTGCTAATTAGGAGTGCCCGTGTGTCACATGTATCAGTGTTCCCACATTGAAAAAAATGGCAATGGGGTGCTTTGAACATGCTTTATTTCAAGTGCTCTGCCACCATTTTTCATTGTGGGGGATGCACGGGGATGCTGATACACATGACATGGAAGGCTGCCAGAGTGCATCAGTTTCCGTGCTCCAGCAGACTCAATTGAGTCTGCTTTGATGTGCTGGATTTCCAAGGCATCAGAGCAGGCTCCCTGCATGTCTGTAGGAGCCCAATGGGTCTGGAATCCACCAAGACTTCTAGATCTATTTCTGTAGTGCTGCCAGCCAGCCAGTTGTCATCCATTTTTTATTCCGGTTTTGATTAGTCTTCCTGAGGTACAGGACTTTGCGTTCTTAGAATGTCATTCTGTTGGCTGTAGCCTAGCTTTCCAACCTATCATGCTCAGTGGCAGACCTGAGGGTGGAGGTGCAGGGGTGCAGTAACACCCGTTCTTCCAGTAGTGCAACAGAGATGGCATGAGCTGGGGCACTAAGCCTGGGCACTGATTTAAAGGGTGGGGATAGGCAGTAGCATCAGCAACGCTCACCCTGTTGGCCATGTTAGTCTCAGGGCACACAGGCAGAGTTAGTCAGGAGTCTCCCTCCTACTGAAACTGGCTGTATAGGGCTAAGTGGTGCTCCCAGCAACCAGTTGAGTACACATTCTCCTGTGAGTGCTTTCCTGGAGCAGGGCAGGCCTGGGGTGTAGGGACTTTTTCCTGTCCTCAGAACCTGGATTGAATGAGCTGGGTGCTAGGTTCCACCTGGTAGTAGTGTGCGTTTGCGGAGGTGGCAGGGGAGCAGGAAGGGAGCATGAGAAATGCTGGGGTAGGTTGGGGGAATACAGGTAGGACCCTGAGGGTGTTAAGATACCACAATGAGATTGTCAGGGAGCAGCTCAAGAAGAGGAGCTGAGTAGCTCAGTTCCAGCAGGACTGGGTCCTCAGCTGGCTGGTCCCCCTTTCTGAGCTGAGGGGGCAGCCAACAATGCCTCTTTCCAGCCTCTTGACTTCACCGCCCTTTTTCAAGATCCTAGATCCGCCCCGATCAAGATCCTTTTCCAAGATCTACTCCTTTCCTCCAGTGCGTTTGCAGTCTTTCCCAGTTTCAGGTCTGCAGATTTGCTCAAGAAGCGACCTATTCTAGCATCAAAGTAAGTAACACATGGAACAGCATTAGGCCTAGGACAGACCCCCTGGGGCTCCACTTGAAACTTCCTGCCATTCTGACATGGATTCATTTATAATTACTCTTTGCTTGAAGCTATTGAGCCAGTTGTCTATCTGCCTTGTAGTAGGTTTGCCTATTCCAGATTTCTCCATTTGTTTATGAGCAGGTCATGTGGGACTTTGTCAAAAGTCTTGCTGAAGTCCAGATGTGCTGTATACACTGCATTCCCTTTATCCACCCAGCTAGTTATTTCTTCTTTCTTTATCTCCTTTGCCCTCCCGCTCATTACATCTCTACTTCTCTACCTTTTACTCCTCTTCCCTTTCCATATATTTAAAAAATCATGTTCTTATATTCCTCCAATAAATCAAAATCCCATACCTTTTTTTTGCGCTTCTCTCTCCTTGTTTCTTGTAAAATTTATCCTAAACTTGTTGCCTCCTACCTGCCCCCACCTCCAAATCCGTATCTGATTTTTTTTATATACATCTCCAAAAGTATGCAAGTTACTAGTGGCAAGTTTTTTCTTGCTGGCTTCGGCTGTTTCTGACCCCCATGACTCTCAGTCCTTTCCGTGTTCCTTCCCCTTCTCCTTCCCCTTCCATGCTTAGCATTAATGACTTAGCATAGCATAATGACTTAGCTTAGCATAATGACCATATAGTGACCTCCTTCAACCCTGTAGCTGCCTGTCTCATCACTCTTCTTCCTGATTCAACTCATCACTTACAAAAATGGTCATAGTCTTCCCCATAGGCTTCCCACTCTTCCCACAACTTCACACTTTTTCAGTGTTGCACTTCTCCCTTTCCCCTATCCTTTTGTGACTTATTGTTTAGCAGTGTTGGCTTCTCTCTCTCTTGTCTGCATTTCAAGTGCCTACTCCAAATTTTGCAGGTATTAGAATTGATCAAAAAAATTGTATAACCAGTTTAAGATGAGTAAAACAAAGAGTTTTTCCTCCAGACTCTTCTTTGGAAATAACTGAAACTTTCAGGCTATTTCTTTGAGCTAGAATACCCAGCATGGAAAATCTCAGCCTGAATGGTGACATTTTGAAAAAAATTTAAGCAATGAAAACTGTATTCTTTTAACACCAAATGCCAGATAGTATTAATTATTGGTGTTGCTACATGTGCCATCTGTAATATTGTAAAATATTATTTTTCTCTTATATGTACAAAAGAATTAAGAAATTCAAAGCTATTTCCTTATCTTCGTCCAGGTCACACTGCTTATCAGCAATATCTCATCATATTAACTTTTATAAAGGTACATTGTAATTGCCAAGGGTGCCAACATTTTCTTGGGTTTTTTTTGTATCTCTTTTTCCATACAACATCTCAAGGTTGAAATTACAAATTTTTTTGCATTTAGTGTCTCTCTTTTTCTCTCTGAAAAAGAAAATAAGGGAGGAAGATGGAGAAAAAACAAGAAGAAAATACAAAAGATCTGCAGTCTAAAACTTCTAAAAATCACAATCTAAAACTTTTCAAATCAAATTTTGATCATGCTTGGGCTGAGAATCGAAATAAGTGCCAAGAGTATGAAATTTAACTGAAGAACCACATGAAAATTGGCAGCACAGAAAAGCTGTTGTTCTTCTTTCATATAGCGTCAGATATCAATTTCCAAATTTGTGAGCCACTTTGGTATACTCGCTCAATGTGCAGTTTCCATCTACCCTATCTGGGCATTTGTAAAGATTGCAGCTTTTGATTAAGTACAGTGCTGTGCATCAGACAGTGCATTCACACAAGGAGTTGTCTAAAATATTTATCTTGTGAAGTACTGTTTTGAAATATCCATATCGTGTTCTCAGTCTTTTCAGCTTGACCCAAGTTTCTATGTCAAAATTGTGTCCAATGGGGAAGCTGGTGTTAGTATAAAACAGGAGCAGTCAAATTACACCCCATGGGCCGGCCTGCCAGGCCATTTTATCCAGCCCGTGGGGCCCCTCCAAAAAACAATCATCATCAGCCCATGGCTGCCCCTCTGAAAGCCAGCGAGAGGTGGGTTTTCAGAGGCCATGCACCATTGGACTGGGCAGGCTCTATGCTTCCACCTCTGTGGGGCTCTCAACACTTCATCTAGAAGTCCCATGTGGAGGAATGGAGTACAATGGTGTGCAACTGGACAGCTGGTGAAGGGGGAGGAGAGCTTCTGCCTGATGGGTGGGAGTGAGGTTTGTGGGGGTGCGTGGGCCTCCCTGCTGTGGCACAGTCCCTGCTGCTGGTGGCATTAGCTGGCAGCAGGCCCTCAGGGTGCTCCTGGTTCACTGCAGGCAGAGCTCCCCAGTGGTGTGTGGCTCTGCCTGAACCCCAGGAGCTGCATGTAGTAGCATAGAGTCTGCATGGTCCACTGGCATGCCCCTTCAAACCAGACCAGGCTGGCTTCGTGCCAGCACGTGGAGCTCCCAGCACTACAGGTGGGAGTTATGTCTCATTGGGCCAGGCTGGGCCAGCTTTGTGTCTCCACATGGAACTTCCAGCACTCCAATGGGGAGTAGCATGTGGAGGCACAGAACCCATCTGGCCCGATGGAACACAACCCCCTGTTGCTTGGTCTATGCATCATTGGGCTGAGTGATCTCCATACCTCCACATGCAGCTCCCTGCTGGAGTGTTGGAAGCCGCACGTGGAGGCACAGAGCCAAGGCAGCCCAGTGATGCGCAGCTCTCTCCTGTAGTGCTGGGAGCCCCTGTGCTGGCACGGAGCCAGTCCGGTCTGGTTTGAAGGCATGCGATAGCAGACCAGGCAGGTTCTTTGCTGCCATGTGCTGCTGCTTCTGGGATTCAGCCAGAACGGAGCACCACTGGGGGGCTCTGCCTGCCGTGGACCAGGAGTGCCCCAAGGGGTGGCTGCTGCTGCTGGCGGTGGGAGCTGTGCGCTATGGATGGAGTGGGGTGTGTGGCAAGGGAGCTCACAGCCACCCACAAACCCCACCCCCATCCCCCACAAGCCCCACACTCCTTTGCAACAGCTCCCTAAACCCCCCACACACCAACACCCCTTCACAGACCCCACATACCTTTCCTCCCAAAATCCCACACAACCCCCCACACAATGTACAAAAGTAAGATTTTATTTTGAGCTATTATGCGAATGCATGTAAATAAGAACAAAAATATTGTAAAAAAAATTAAAATATGTTATAGGAGATGTTTGATTTTTAATATATGATTTGCTTTTTTCTGATTCCAAGATGGCAACCCTTCCTCCAAAAAGGAGTACTTCCGGGCGGAGGGGAAGGAACGAGACTTTCGGTGGTAAAGCTTAAAAGTTAGGGATGGGACTTCCGGTCCTAAGATGATGATCAGGGGGCGGGACACCTGTCAAGGGGTGGGGCTACCCTTGAGGCCCTTGACAGCTCAACAAAAGTCATTAAGTGGCCCTCCAGCCAAAATAATTGCCCACCCCTGCTCTCAAGGCTCCATTTGTTTGGGTCTTCAGTTAACAGTTGATGGAGCAGGTGATTTTTCATCATCTCTTCCCTTTCTTTCCAGTAGTGATGTTAGAGTCTGTTGTCTTGTATCACTTGGTTTAATGCCCAAGAGTAAAGGGAGTACATCTGCATGTGTATAAGTTGTGCAGTCTGTTATGGGTCTCAGTGCACTGTTAAGTACAGTGTCAAGCTTTTCAATGTGACCACTTCTGGACTGTACGGGAGCACAATATTCTGCTGGGGCATATAACAATGGCAAGTGCAGTAGATCTGAGCACTTTGAAATTGGCACCCCATGTTGTGCTGGCTAAACATCTTAAGGCAGCTACCTGTGCAGAGATCTTACTGCTGACCTTCTGAATGTAATGTTTATATGTGCGGGAACAGTCTAATGCGACTCTTAGATAGGTTGGGTTGTGCTCTTGAGGAAGGATTTGGTTGCCTACCTTGATATTCCGTGTTCCCTTTGCTCAGTGATTGTCCAGGTGGAAGAGTGATGATGCTGATTTATTGATGCTCAACTTTAAGTACCACTTATGGAAAAGAGTCAGCATTGAGTTCCATGTCAGTACTCAGTGTCTTTTCCAGTTCTTTCATTTCTGTTCCTTGGGCTACTATGGCAACATCGTCAGCATATATAAATCGCTTAGATCAGGGGTCAGCAATGTTTTTGGGCAGGGAGCCAAAAACACCTGCAACTTCAACTTGTAAGATGTTGGCATGTCGGGGCAGATGGCAGGGGATCCATGAAGAGCCTGGTCCTTGTGTCTGTGTAGCCCCAGCCCCTTCTCCCCATCCATCCAGAGGCATGCGTGCCAAGCAAAATGCCTTTGAGTGCCACATTGGCACCTGTGCCAGGGGTTGCCTACCCCTGACTTAGATGCATGTGGGAAGTCGGAGGTCTATACATTGAAAAATATTGGTGACCCTTGGGGGACTCCGTTCTTCAATTTATACTCTGCTTTTTTTCCTTCTTAGCTAGTACTGAGTTTGAACCATCTTCCAGAGATCATGTTCATGATGAAAGCACGTAGCTTTCAGCCAGGTATCATAGTGTGCAGTTCATATTTGAGGCCTTGGTACCATACAGTGTAGTAGGTGGCTATAAGGTCTGTATAGACCAGGCTTGTTTTCTGCCTCATTTCAAATCCATTTTCTATGTCAGATGTAAGTAATGTAACTTGGTCAGTGGTACACTGCTTTTTTTGGAAAGCCAACTAGGTCTTTTGAGAGCTGGGCATCAATAATGTTCTGTATTTTATTACAGAAAAAAATATTACATTTTATTATTGTGCTCCATAAGTATGTATGTAACACAGAGTAGTGAGATGGGTCAATAGCTCTTTAGATCCTTCAGTAGTTTGTTGGGTTTTAGGATTGCAATGATACCAGCTTTTCTCCTGATTTTTGGAAGTCTGTTGCTTTCTGGACATATATGCATGAATTTCTGAAGCAATGTTTTCATTGTGGTTTTGAGCTTGGTAACAAATTCTGGAAATATGTTATCTGGTCCAACAGCCTTCCAAGTTTTGATTACTTTAACAGCTGTGTTGAACTCATTGTCAGAAATGGGGGTGGTTGAATTAAGATTGGCATTGGGTGATTTAAGTTGTTCATGAGTCAGGTGTCTAATCATTTCTGTGTGTTGCTTGCTTGGGTTACTGTGCTTACTGTTGGCAGACAAGGTTCTTTAGGTGAATCTCATATCTTTTATTAGTCCAACTTAAATACTTGGAAAAAATATTTAAGCAAACTTTCAGGTTTAAAAACCTTTTGCCAGCAGGGAAGTAGCTGGTGCCGAGTGCTGGGAAAAGTGGCCCCTTCCCCGCCCTGTGCTCCCTGCTGCAGGTGCTCACAGCCTGCACGGGTCAGTCCTGAGCAGGCACAGGCAGCCCCATGTGGGCTGCGAGCAGCTGCAATGCGGGGCGCCGGCCACAGGGTGGACAAGGGGTCTCTTTTCCCCGCACTCAGCACCACTTTGTAACCTGCCCCTGCTGCCAGCCTGGGCCCCACACGCTTGTCACGCCGGCCAGCACCAGCAGGGCCCAGAGCAGGGTGGCAGGGTGGGGCACATTACCTCTGGGGACACATTTCTCACAAGAAAACCACTCTCTCCAATCTCTCAGTCCTGATCCTGAAAGGAAACTTACAAAACACTTCTCAGAGATGAGCCAATGAACTCCACTTCATCAACCTCCTGGATATTAAAAATCATGGACTAAATACAGACATTGGATTTATGACGCATTATAACCTGCCTGACATCTGACTCCCCAGGTACCTCTCCACTATTTAACTGCTACATTCATCCCCCTTCTCCCTCCACACCCAGCCTGTCTGTCACCTACTGACTCCTCAGTTTACATCTTCACTGACTGCCTAGCTTGTATGCATACCAGCCCAGCCTCTGGCTTCTTTACTTTTCATTCCATCCAGGAAGAGCACACACCAACTGCAGAAACTTCCTCAGCCTGACAAAAGGTTTTAAACCTGAAAGTTTGTTTAAATATTTTTTCCAAGTATTTAAGTTGGTCTAATAAAACCTATCAGATTCACCTAAAGAACCTTGTCTGCCTATGTCCTTAGACCAACAGGGCAACAACCTACATCTCTGTGCCTACTGTTGTTGCACAGTATTGGTGGAGTGGTGGAGTTTGCTGACACAGAGAAGCTGTTGAACCTTTCAAGTACCATCCAATGTGGAGAGGAGAATAGGGCAATTATGTTTGCCATAAGTGCTAGCATAAAAGAGGAGTCCAAATAAGGTTCATATTTGAATTATCTGCATAAGTAGCTCAGTTATAAAAATAGTGAGCACCTATGTCTCCTAGTGAGCTCAGTATGCTTCATAGGATCCTAGAGTTTAGACTGGAACATAAGAACATAACATAAGAAGCGTTATACTGGGGCAGATCAGCAGTCCACCACCCCACTTTTGTGTTTCTGATAGTACTAGTAGTGGATGCTTTAGAGCAGGGGTTGTCAACTGGGTTTAGAAGGCTCTAGGGGGTATGCGTGGGTGAGTGGGGACAGAGTGCCGCTATGCCCTGCCTGGCCATACGCGGTGGGTGGGGGAAGCTTGCACGGGGTGGCTGCCACTGCTTCACATTTAGCTGTGTGCCATCCACCTTTTCCCCCACTCCATGTCTGGCTGTGCCCCCTCCCTGCTTCATGTCCAGCCACCGGGGGTACACTGTTCCAAAAACGTTGAAAACCCCTGCTTTAAAGGGAGAACATATGAACAGGGCATATAGAGATTCCATCTTAAATGTAAATTTTCATTTGAACGTTGGCTTTGTCACTACTGGAAACTGGCCTAGATAAAATTAAAAAAAGGCAGCATACTACAGAGTTTAGGATACTAGATCTGATTTTTTGATCAAGGTTCTGTCATGCAGTTTGCTGTGTGTTACAGTAATAGTTTTTTAGTACTTCTTAAAAATGAGACACTTGTTGAGTCTCGTATAGAAAATTAGGCCTTCTCTTCCTTGTTGCTTCCATTATTGGTATGTTAATAGAGATGCCAAGCAAGTAACAGTTATGTTTTGTTCTGCTTCTTTTAATTGATCTAAAATGCTGAAGACAGTATATTTCATTGTAGTTTAAGGGTTCACTCATTGCATTTAATAGCTCTGCTGAATCATGTATGGCAGTTTATATAAAGTGCATGTTTTTGTTGGCTGATTTTTGAGCTGCTTATTTGCACATTGGAATTAAGTTCCATTCTTCAGTAGTTCATTAAACTATTTTCTTAAGCATTATCTTAGTCATTGTGAGCCATTAAGAGTTTCTTTAAAAAGTATTTTTTGGCAGCTTTATTGTCAAGACCTCATTAGAGATAGGAAAGGAAATGGGTGGATAATTGTTTCCTTTTAATTTTCATGTTTTGTATTTTTTTTATTTTATTTTTTTTACTGGGGCTATAATATCCTGTCTGTATCACTGTTCAATAGTTCTGCTTTGGTAAATAGAGGAGTTCTGAATTTGTTGTACATTGTTCATGGAAATGATTTCCTTTTCAGAATGTAGTGAGACGTTTTATAGAATCGTAGAAAAATAGGGCTGGAAGGGACCTCAGGAGGTCTGTTTAGTCCAGCCCCTGGCTTAAGGCAGGATCATCCCAGTCTAAACCATTTCCTCCAGATGTTCATCTAACCTGCTCTTATAAAACTTCCAATGATGAAAATTCTACAGTTTTGTAGGTCATCTATTTAAGCGCTTAGCCAACCTCATAGTTAGGAAGAGTTTCCTAATATCCAGCCTATATTTCCATTGTTTCAATTTAAGACTTACTTCTTGTCCTGTCTCTTGGAGATGGAGAACAGTTGAATACCATTCTCTTTTATAATCACACTTTAGGTATCTGAAGACTCTTAAGTCATCTCAAAACGTATCATGGAGCCTTGGTAGAGATGATCCTCAAATCGAGGGACTGCTGTTGATGATAGCACATAGCAAATTAGAGAAACACTAGGCATCATAGTGGCAGATAGGCAAGGAGTGGAAAGCAGAGCAGCAGAGCAGACCAGGAGAACAGGGCAGGGATTGGAAAGCAGATTGGGCAGCGAACACAAAGCAGAACAGCAAATTGGGCAGGGAGAACAATTCATGGACAAAGCAGAACAGCACATCAAGCAGGGAAAGGGGATTAATGCGGCACTTGGGGAGAGCACAGGATTTACTTTGTGGCAGGACTGCCAAAAAGGTTGGCCCACATTAGAACATCGCTACCTCTTGGAGGCTCACCTGCAGTTTGAGTATCCATGGGCATAAAAGGGTGTGTGACATAGGACTGCTAGGGGCTTCTCAGCTTCTCTAGTCCTTGTTCTTACATTCCCAGCCAACTATTTTATTCAAAGAGTCCTAGTCATTGGCCACTCTAATCCCTCATGCACACCAGAGCCAGGAAGTACCATTAAGTAGTAAACAGATGTTGCATTTTTCTTGGGACAATGCCTTTGTTCTTGGATCCTTCAGACATTCACACTCATTGTCTCACTTCAAGTACCTATGAAGTAATCCAGATGAAATGTGCTAGCTCTTTTTCTGGAGACTCTGTGCTTACGTAAGTTAGTTGAAGTTTATTAAAGTACTGTTCTTTCCAGAGACAAGCCTCTCGGGCTGTGTGCTCTCCCTGGCTACCTACTGTCAGAGGAACAGCAGCAGTGCAGTTTGGAAAGGCTACATGTATAAAGGACTGTGCTGCTTTTGTTTTGATCAAAGTCAAAAAAGTCTGGACAATTAGGATTGCCTCAGATGAAAAGTTTGTCTACAGCCTTAGAAAACAAAACCAAAAACACCCTACAATAAGTCACAGGTAAAAAACAGGGGAAATAAGGTCATTGCTAATGCCCTGCCAATGACCTTTTGGTAGAACCTTTAGAAAACCTAAATAAACTGCTAACCAGTTCTCCGTTATCTGATCTCTTATTGACCCATTCAGATAATTCAAATAGGTTAGTAATATGCACAGTGGCCATATTTGTGGAGTGTCAAAATGGGCACTCTGCCCCTTGCCCTCTAACATAGACTCACTCAGTCATGGGAGGTGGGGGTGAGGAGTGCCAGAGGACAGTGCCATTTTAAACATGTATCTTGGGTGTCCTGATGAAAACAGGACAAAAGTGATCATTTGATCAAACCAATGTGATACCCAGTGCAAGAGTTTAAAACAAGACTGTCCCAGTAAAAACAGGTATATGGTCACTGTAAAAATGCACTATTCTTTTTCTGAAACCATGCTGTTTAGATGCTGTTATATGATCTTTATGGTATTCTGGGTAATTATTTCAGCCAGCGTTGAGTATGCAAATGTGACTAGTCTAGATCACTCCTGAAACCTTTTTTAAATAGTGGTAAAACATTCACTATTTTCCAGTCCTCTAGAAGATCATCTGTCTTTGTTAGACTGTTTTTGTTAGTATCTCATTTAGTTCAAATAATTAATGAAGATGTTAAACAATATTTCTGGACACACAGCGTTGCCTTGGGGAACCCTACTGATACCTCCTCCTAACTAAGACATTTAACATGTTGATCTGAGCAGTTTGGTATCCACCATACAGTACTTTCATCTAGTCCGTATTTCCTTAGCTTGTTAATGTGAATGTTATCGGAGACAGTATCAAAAGCCTTGCTAAGTGTCATCGTCCCATAGAAGGAAATCAGGTTGGTCAGGCATGACTTGTTTTTGATGAATCCATGCTGGCTGTATCTGATCACCTTGTTCTCCTTGAGGTGCTTTACCTTGTTCTCCTTGAGATTTCTTGAGGAACTGCTTTATTATCTTTCCAGTTATCAAGGTCAGGCTGACTAGTCTGTAATTCTCCAGATCCTCCTTTTTCCCTCTCTTAAAGATGAGCACTATATTGGGCCTTTTCCAGTCATCTGGGACCTCATCTGACCTCTACAGATTCTCAGAGAATGGATGGATAATGCCTTAGCCAATTCCTGGAGTATCTTAGTTCTACCCAGTCCTGCCAACTTGAAACCATTCAGCTTTTCTAAGTAACTTGTTCTGCCTTTACCCAAGGTTGCTTGACTCATTCCCTAGTTTTCCTGCCTATTGTGCCTGTTATCAGCAGTCATCCTGGTTTTCCCCGGTTTAAAAAATCACAAATTCTCTAATAAAGTACCCCAAATTGTGATTAAAATTAAGAGACCCCCACAGCCCTTTGACCCCGCTCCACTCTGCTGCCTACTGTAGGCTTGTGTGTGTTGGGAGGGGTTTTCCCCACCACCACCATGCGCACTCCTGGGCGGTAGGGGGGACTTGTGCCCCCCCCAGATCTGTACACAGGGCAGACACTGACTGTGGGCTTTTGCCCTGCTTCCCTGCCCCAGGTCCTCCACAGCCCAGTGGGTATGGCCGGGTGAAACAGGAAACAGCAGGGCCACGTGGAGAAGCTGCTCGCCACTGCGAGCTTTGCTCTGTCCTGGCAATGTGCCTTCTGAGCCCAGGGCCACAGTGAGGACAGCGGCGTGGGGTTGTGCCCCTCAAAGCAGCAGCATGTGCACAAGGTGCGTTGCCAGGGCAGTGCAGAGCTCTCAGTGTCGAGGAGATCCCCGCACAGTCCTGCTGTTCCCTGCTGCACTGGGTTGGGCCCGTTGGGCTGTGGAGGCCCCAGGGGAGGGAAGCAGAGTGGGAGCTCGCGGCCTGTGCCTACCCCGTGTACAGATCTGGGAGGTGCAGGTCCACCCTAACCCCGGGAGTGCATGCGGCAGCGGGGAGCTGGCCCTCTCCCCCTCCCATGGATGAGCCACCCATGGCCCTGTCCTGCTCCCTGCTGGGACCCTGCAACTGCGCATTGTGGCCCTGGGCTCAGGCCCCAAGCACTGCCCAGCTGGGCAGCGGTCCCAGCCCTGCCCAGCTCCCTCCCTCTTTCCCTACAGGGGCCTCAATCCCCCTCTTGCCCCCCACTTACCTGCTGGAGTTGCTCTGCAGGCTGCCTGGGGCCATGTGCATATACATGCATGTGGTGCCCCCTGTCTCACAGCTTTTCTCCCGCTCCCTCCCAGCTCCCTGCAGGCTAGAACTCTGCCAGTCTGCAGGGAGCTCATTGCAAAATCTGCAGGTTTCTCTGGTAAAACAAGAAATCCATGTTTATCTCTAGTAAAAGGTAAAATCTATAGTTTACTTGGTTTTTCCGTGGGAAAAGGAAAACCTGGATCCCTGATTATCAATACTTGTCCCTGTTCGTGAAGATTGAAGTAAAGAAGTAATTATGTAGTTCAACCGCCTCTGTTTCTTCCATGGCTAAGCTGCATTTTGCATTCCAAAAGGGACCTACAGTCTCTTTGGTCTTCCTCTCAGTCTTGATATACCTATAGAATCCCTTTATATTGCCTTTTATATTCCTTGCCAGTTGTATCTCAGATTGTGGCCTGACTTTCCTAATTTTCTCCCTGCATGCCCATATGGTGTTTTTATTCTATGGATGCACTGATAAAGAGTTTTTGGGCCAATACCAGTGGCCAATTATTGACTAGCCCTATTGGCCAATATCGATTCAATTGCTGATATGCAGCCTGGCAGTTTGTAGAGCAGCGTCCAGCTGGTAAGTCTGTTGGGGGAAAGGAGCGTAGAGGAGGGAAGAGGCTTGGGGTGGGGGCAGATCGAGGCCCCCGCAGTGAGGGAGGGCTGGGGCAGGCATGGCTCCAGCACCCTCCGTAGCCCTTGCCCCTCACCCAGACCCTAGTGAGAAGAGCCCAGCGTAGCCCCGGCTCCAGCCCATAGCTGCAGCCTGCCTGTCCTGCCCCACCCTGCGTAGATATGGGGGCACATACACCTCTGTGTCCTCCTGGGTTGTGTGCAGCAGCAGGAGTGCCTCTCCCCCCCGGATAAGACACAGGTCTGTTCTGCACCCCTCCCCGCCCTGGCTGAGTAGTGCCTGCCCCTGCCCCCTCCCTTACCTCAGGGGAGGGATGATCTGCGCCCCCCACACCCCTTCCCTCCCCTTCCACCGCAATGGACTTACCAGTTGGAGGCAGCTCTTCATGCTGCCTGAATGCTACGCTGCGGCTGTGTGTACATGGGCATTTATCGGCTAAATTATTGGGCCAATTGAGCCGATGTCTGATACAGCCAATTTTCTTTGTATCAGTACCAATCTAATATTGGACTGATGTATTGGGGCATCTCTAGTGAATTTACCTCGCATATAACAAATTTTTGGTATAAAAGGGTCATCATACAAGAGTGAATTCGCACATATAGAATCCACAAAGTGAGGGAAACCTATATCTTGGACCTGAAAAGTCTCTTAAGGACTGTGGCTCCGTTATTCCCATTCTGGATCCTTGCTAAGATTTCCCAGGTAGTCTCATTTGTGTCAGTCAACAATGATCCAAGATGCTGGAATTCTTGGACCATCTGGTAGCTACTGTTTCCTATGTCAGGGTCTTTTTTTGTTCTTCCAGTTCCATTCTTTTGAATGACCTTTACATATTTGTCCAGTATCTCCTCTAGTTCCTTACAATTCAAAAGCTCTTCAAAGTATTGCTTTCATCACTTTTATAACTTGATCCTTTTCCATGAATACATTCCCTTGTTTATCCTTTACCTTGCTTACCTGTGCTTTAAAACCTTTTTTCCTGTTGTACCTTCTGGCAAAGGAGGCTAAGTAAACTGGAGTCTAGCCTGTAGTTCTGGTAGGGAGCACTTTGGGAGGCTCAGTGTGGGCAGGCTTTACTGTAAAGAATGCTTGTAAATAGTTCCCTAAGTAGGACATCTAGATGCCCTTTCATCTTGGGGCCAGATGGCAGTCTGGGCCTGACAGCAGGCCACAGAGACTGCTATTTGTGTTTCCTGGTGTCATAATGTTTCATTGTATTGGGTGAGATTGTCCTCATGTTAAGACTTGTAACTGTTTTGTTGCAAGTGTGGTTGACTAACCCTGAAGAGAATGAGTGAAGCTCGGAGTGACCTGAGGATATAAGGTGCCAGGGTGTACCAGGAGAGAAGGTCCCAGGGTGGAGAGAGGGAATTGGAATGGCACAATAAAGACTGGTTATTTTGAAGCAGAGTCTGCTGTGCTGTTTGGGATGTTGACCTGTGATCCTTCCCCTTTACAAGAAGAAACCTTTCCTGCTTTCCAGGATCTAATTGTGAAGAAGGAACTTCCAGAGGTGGGGATGCTATGGATCATGGGGGAAAACCAGGGACTGAGAAGAGTCAGGGTCTGAAAGCCAGAGGCTTGCTTCTTGTGAAGCCATGCTAGGAGTGGCTGGAGGGGGTCTTCTCAGGAGAGGGAGACTGAAAAAGGCTGTTGCTTGGGGGAGTCTCAAGGAAGAACTTTCCCTTTCCCCTCAAAAGGGTCAGGTTGAGCAAGCATAGGCAGCCCCAGGTGGGCTGTGAGTGGCTGCAGCACGGGGCGCCGGCCACAGGGTGGGCGAGGGGCCGCTTTTTCCCCCGCCCGCACTGAGCACCACCTTGCAACCGGGCCCTGCTTCCATCCTGGGCCCCATGCCAGCTCCAGGCTTGCCCATCGGGGCTGTGCATGGCGACAGCA
>NW_005842323.1:161946-162216 GCF_000455745.1 Alligator sinensis
CCACTGACAGGCGAGCCCGGAGCCAGTGCAGAGCCCAGGCTGGCAGCGGGGCTGGGTTACAAGCTGGTGCTGAGCATGTGAAAAGCGGCCCCTTGCTTGTCCCGTGGCTGGTGCCCCACGCTGTAGCTGCTTGCAACACATGTGGGGCTGCCTGTGCCTGCTCCAGACAGCCCCATGTGGGCTGTGAGCGCCTGCAGCAGGGAGCGCTGGCCATGGGACGGGTGAGGGGCTGCTTTTCCCCACACTCATCATCAGCTTCTTTCCTGCTGG
>NW_005842323.1:166571-170733 GCF_000455745.1 Alligator sinensis
CCCCCCCCGCTAATTGCTTGGGGGAGTGTTTGCCACCCCCGCCTGTGGGCTGCCCAGTGTGCAAGCTCTGGGTGGGCAGGAGCAGCCAACATTGCCTGGTGTGGCAAGCGGGGGGGCCACAGCTGCTGCCACTGACAGGCGAGCCCGGAGCCAGTGCAGAGCCCAGGCTGGCAGCGGGGCTGGGTTACAAGCTGGTGCTGAGCATGTGAAAAGCGGCCCCTTGCTTGTCCCGTGGCTGGTGCCCCACGCTGTAGCTGCTTGCAACACATGTGGGGCTGCCTGTGCCTGCTCCAGACAGCCCCATGTGGGCTGTGAGCGCCTGCAGCAGGGAGTGCTGGCCATGGGGTGGGCGAGGAGCTGCTTTTCCCCACGCTTAGCACCAGCTTCTTTCCTGCCGGCGAGCAGGGGGTCGAGGCCCCACCTGTACTGTGGAGGTGGGGGACACTGGGAGTGAGCAGGTGCGGGAGCCAGCAGGAGCACGGGTCCTGCTGGGTCCCAGGGCCCAGAGCAGGGTGGCAGGAACACGGGGTCCCAGCTGGCAGGGGCTCTATGGAGCTGGGCCAGCTCCCCCCTCTCCCTGCTGGTGCAGCCCAGCCTGGCTCCACAGACCCCTGCCAGCCTGTGCCCTGCTTTGGGCCCTACTGATGCTGGGCCTGGGACATTGATCCCAAGACATTGGGACATTGGTCTCAAGATGGTGACCAGGGGGAGGGGCACTTGTCAAGGGGCGGGGCTACCCACGCGGCTCTTGACAGCCTTTCAAAACTGGGTAAGTGGCCCTCTGCCCGAAATAGTTGCCTGCCCCGATGTAATCACTAGGGTATGATCTGTATCTCACTCAGCTCCTCTAAAGCACCTCACATTCTTGATGCTATTATTATGCCTTTTATCTATATGGACAGTATGATTTGTTGTGTGCCTATCTGAAGAAATCCATGTCTGCTTGTATATATCTTTGTGTGGGAAGTTCATACTGCATGTGTTCATGTTCTAGGAGATTGTGAAGCTTTGAAGTCTTCTTCCATTTTCATTTGTTTCTTCACATAGCCTTTTCTTTCCAATTTTTAGCCAATACATTTTTTCCTGATTTTTTTTTTTTTTTTTTTTTTTTTTAAATGCTAATTTTAAGAAATTGCATACCAATTGCTAATTTTATATCATGTTTTGGGTATAGTTTTTGACAAGTTACTAGTTCTTCATAAAATAAAATCTTTGCTTTCTTCCTCGGGTGCATGTAAATCACACGTGCATTAAATAGTTTGCATCTAATTCAAATTGCATATAATCTCATTAATTGATATAAATCCATTGCAGATCACCAGATTGTTTTATTTTCTTGTTCACTGCAAAACCACTCCACACTGATGCTTGTTTTCTTCCCCACTATAATACACTGTTGAATCATTCGCTCCTATTTTACCGCTTCCTATCCATCTTATTTCTTGTACCAGACATAGTCCCACTCTGTATTTACAAGTTCACTGACTACAGTTTGCTCAGCTCTGGGTTGCTATAAGCATTGTATGTTCCACATTCCAGTTCTTAAGTTCATTTTCCAATGCAACAGTTGTTGATGGAATAGAGGCAATTGGGCATCATCTTTAAGTTTCATAACTGCTACGTTTTTATGATGCTGGTCCAGCAGTCAACCTTCTTTTGGTCCATGGCTGCATATTCAAATATTCAAAGCAATCCTACATGTAAGACAAAGAACTTCCCCGATCCAGCCCCCAGTGGATGCACTGTATAACAATTTAGGCTTTGCCCACAGAACAACATAATTAATCAAGTAAAATATATTCCCAAGTGAGTCATGCTTCCCATAAAGGATAAAAATGTTTTAACAATCTGTTTAATACATGGGTGTCAAAGGTACAGCTCATGGGCTGGATCCTTCCTACAGAGTCAAGTTATCTGTCCTGTGGGAGGAACTGGGAATGTGGGGGTAAGGCCCATTGATGAAGAGCATGGAACCCAGTTGGGGCATGACAAGCCATGGCTGCATATTAATCCTTATTGCTCCCTGAGCTGACACAACACTGTTAATATTACTGCTGCTTCCACAGTGCCATTACATTTTACCCTGTTGCTGGAGATGGGTCTGGATCTCGCCTGTTGGAAACTATGGTCTAGATTTGGCCTGGTGGGGTCAAACAAAGTTAATTCTAATGTTATAGTTATACTATGTGTTGTATTTTAGGGCTGTTTCACATCTTCAGAACTGTGACTTGCCATTAGAGGGCCAGTGAGCAGGGGCATGGACAGGAGCAAGGACTCTTGCTCGTCTCGGGTGGGGTAGGGTGGGTGTTGTTGGCTTGTAGCTTGGAAGTAGAGCCAGAGGGAGGTGAAGGGAGACTCAGCAAGGAGCCCTAGAGCAGCGTTTCTCAGTCCATGGGTCACGACCCAAAAGTGGGTCATGAGACTATATGAAAGGGTCATGAGTGAACTTTAAAAATGAATCAACAAACTTTAAAAAATGAATTCTGTAAAGGAGAAAAACACAGGAAACCATGGCTTTTCCCTTGCAGGCTGGCAGAGTTCCAGCCAGTTAGGGGCTGATTGAGGGCCCCCATTCCCCACACACCCACCCCTTGCCCCAGACACTGTGGGTGGGAGGCAGTGGGTCAGGAGTGAAGGACACTGGGTTAGGACTGGCTATTGATGTTTACAAATGGGTCCTGGTGCAAAAAAGGCTTAGAACCACTGCCCTAGAGAATGAAGTTCTTCTCCACACTGAGAGAAGCTGAGGTGTCCAGAGCATTTTACCTTGCCTGACCATTCAAACAACATCCTGGAATGATGGAATGGCTAAAATGTTTCAAAGAAACTTTGTTTTGAGTGGCTTATCGTTAAGCATTTTGAGGGTACTTATGACAGGTTAACACCCTTTAACAGGTGAATGCTCCCATTTTAAATGCCTTTTTGGTGGTTTAAGGGTAACCTGTAACATGGTCTTAAGTTGTGCAATTTGCAAATTCTGAGGTTAGCCAAATTCAGTGCAATTTAAAGTAAGCATTGACAAATGTAAGATATTACTGCAGATACTGGTTACTGTATCTTACATAGGTCACTCTGTCCCTAGTCCTGTCCAGGAATCTCCTAAGTGCTATTTGAAGCTGAGTGTTCCTACAGATCTTATGTGTGTTGAATAATATGGTTGCTTATCTTGTGGTGAAGGAAAGCAGATGATGGTCATTTTAAGTTTTAGTCTCCCCTTTTCCACAAAACCCAAGTGCCTTCAGCAGTGTACCTAAAGTTTGCAAAGAAAAGTCTATAGTTTTCAGGAAACTGCTAAATTCTAGTTTACTGTGCGACTGTTCTTGGTATTCTCATGTTGCTATTGATCTAACCTCTAATACCTCTTCAAGTAATTTCTTTTCCTTGTCACTTGTAATAGAAGTTCTATTTTTCTGCTTGTAGGAAACTCGCAAATGGGTGCTACCATAGTTGATGCATTGGATACTCTCTATATTATGGGGCTTCATGATGAATTCAGAGAAGGACAAGAGTGGATTGACAAAAACCTTGATTTTGGGGTGGTGAGTAGTGCTTGTACTATTCTTTCACTAATCCCTTTAAAGTTATATTTCAGAAAATGTGCAATAAGAATTTAAAAATATATCAAATTTCTAAGTACTCCCTCTTAGAATCAGAGCCTTCTTGATTTATAACAGTAGGGATGACTGACTGACCTTACCTTCCATAACTTTGGTTCATTTACCTTGTAAATCAACTTCTGGGGTAAACGTATTTTCTTTTTGTGTGTCTTTTTAAACTTAAATATAATGTATATTTAATTATAGCCTTAATACTGTGGCCAACTTTTAGAATTTAATTAAAGATGGAAGCAATGCAATTTTATAATTAATATTTCCACATAATTCTTAGTGTCCCATGTTTTTCAGTGTAGTTCTGCCTCATAAATTAATTAATAGTGATAGACCAAATCTATTTTAGAAGGTTGTTGAGTACTTCCTAGGGGTTATCAGCATCCTGTGGATAAGAGTACCTCATGGTGGTGTTACTATGAAGACTTGGCAGGGGTCCTCTGAATGAATCCAAATATCTGGTATAATGCAGCTCTTTGTAGGCACGTTGGTTTTGGATGCAGTTCATCCCTCCCATAAAGTTGTTTCTTTTGATAAATTGAGTCTTCTGTAGG
>NW_005842323.1:170743-174152 GCF_000455745.1 Alligator sinensis
CTTCCAGAATTCAGAGGTGTCTGTTTTTGAGGTCAATATACGTTTCATCGGTGGACTTTTAGCAGCTTATTATCTTTCAGGACAAGAGGTAAGGAAAGCATAAATAAATGAATATGGTCCTCAGATGGAAGTTGTAAACTGGCAGGTTTAAACTTCTTGGGTTTTCACCTGTTTTGGAGCTAATAGGATGAGTTGAGTGAGGTAACTCTTCAGGGAACATGGAATCTAAACTCAATTTTTGCATAATATCTTTGTGTTAACGGAGGTCCCTTTATCAGAACTTTGAGCATGTTGTACCATCTCTAGTTTTCTTCGCTTCAGGTCATCTTCAATGTCGGCTCTTGAGCCCAGTAGATGTTGCATCCATTTCTATAAGTGGTTGCTTCAGCCCCTAGTGCTCAGTCATGAGATATAGGTGCTTATGAATACATTATTTTCAAGATGTTCCACAAAGATTTTTTCTCAGCTAATCAGAGTTAATCACCTCCCAAGGATATTGTGTTCCAAAGACAGAAGCTCTTGACAATCTTCTCAGAATCTTTTCTGTAGAGAACTAATCCTGCCACAGCAGTTGGATAAGAATGAGAAATGCTGGATTAAATTCATTCCACAGCTGCAATGGGAGTTGCAGTTATATATCGTGAATTATACTTGTTTTATGTTAGGCTTCATCTAAATCACATTCCCACACCTTATTTCTTTTATCCTCTTCTCACCAGACTTCTGTGCTAGCATTGGTAGGTAAATTGTATTGACACAGCCTGGACTGAATTGACATCACCTAACCTTATACACAGTTACATAGCATGCATGGTATATTGAAAAACAGATTTTTTAAATCAGTTCAGCATTTCACCTCTGATTTATGCACATCCTGCCTAGGTCAAGCAGTGAATGAGTGTTATATGGTGACATGTGTTCTGGTTTGTTTTTCATGTTTAATACATTTAGAGCTGGTAAAGGAAGGTGATAAAGGCCCCTCTTCATCCATGAAACAGTATTGGTGGTAGCAATTCAAACGCCTTTCAGCCTATTCTACACTGGGAAAATGTTAAGTGATGTGTTTTCTTACATGGTTTTACTAATATTTTATTTACTCTCAGTTTGGAAAAGGACAGTTGTTTCAAAAAGGTGTTAGCATAGGTGAACCACAACCACCAAACCCACTTGCATTTCTCAGTGTGACTTTAAACACAATTTAGCCTTATGTTGTTACTTAAAACATAATAGTTAACATGTTTTCATAAATTATATGTTTTCTTAGTGTAGATAGGGATTGTATTCTCCATAGCTTGTTTCAGTCCCTGGAGTCTGCTGTTATTGCCCATAAATATCAGCCATGGCTGTGAAAGCAAGGATTTTTTGGGTAGTGTCTTTTATTGGACCAGCTGCATGATTGGGAGAGATCTTAGACAGTTTTCGGGCACAATGTACCTTTCCTGAACTTTGTATTGTACCTGTGGGAAGGTACCTTGTGCCCAAAAGGTCGTCTAACAGTGGGCACTTCCGGTTTCGCTTTTGCCTTACAAGCTGGCATGCCGGTTAATAGAGCATGCTGGCTTGTAAGGTGCCAGGTAACGCAGCTTTTACTGTAAATAAATGCAACCCTTTTCCTGAGCACAAGTACAGAGAAATCTGGTTAATAAGTCACCAGGCTAAGTGGTTGTTGCTCTTGTGGTCTTAGCCAATGCACAGGAATCCCCACCACAGTCCTGCTGATTTATATTAAATCAAAATAAAATATGTTCCTGTTAATAAGTTGCCTTTAAAAGATGCTGATGTTCAGAGGCAGACTAGGTTCTTTGGGTAAATGTGATATCTTTTATTAGACCAACTAAATAGTTGGAAAAATTGTTTTTTTGCAAGCTTTCAGGCACAAATGCCTTTCTTCAGGCATAGGGAGAGTTGCTGATGATTTTCATAGCACCTGTCAAGCCAACTAATCTGTCACAAAACAGTAGATTCTCTTTAGCTTTTCTTGGCTCAACAAGACAGACAGTCAACTGTTTCATTTATTATTTTGAAGAATTGTCCTCTATTTTATTGAAGAGTGCATATAAAAATGCGAAGCAGAAGCTTTTGATTTATTTTACTTCATAATCATGCAATTCTTATATGGCAAGCATCCTGAACTATTTTAGTAAGAAGTTGTACATTACACATTTAACGGTATAATCATACATTCTCATATAGTGAGTCAGAGAGCATATCATTTGCTCTTGGACTTCTTGTTTTTACACACACACACACACACACACACACACACACACACACACACACACACACACTGTCAAAAAAATTCTGTACTATGTCTTGTAACATACTATGAGAAGTTGAAGATGTCTAACTACTGATACTTACTCAGTCATCATCATTATCAATCCCTTTGGAGTGTTAAATTAAACAGATTTTTCTGTACATCAGACTTGGTAATTGCAGTCAGGGAGACTTCACCCATTGCAATCACTTTGCTTCCTGTTCAAAAGCCAGTAGCTTGTTGTGTCATTCATGTAGGACTGGGAGTTATTTGCCTTTGGTTGCATGCATAAACAATAGGAAAATAATTTAAGGTGTGCATTGTTAGCCTCTTTTTAATTCTGATTGTGCTAATAGAAACAGTGGAGAGATGCAATGTGTATATAACGCATTTTCTACAAACTTGAATCAGTACTACTATACAGGGTGTTTATAAAGTCCTTTAACAATTTTGGATATACGCATGATAGAAGCAAACTTGTAAACAGTGACTGAAAACATAATTAATTAAGGTTTTTACCATAATGTAAGCTATGAATAGGGCAAGGATCACAAATGCAATTCATTAAATTACTCACCAGCATCTAGAAAATGTTTTCTACGAGTTGAAAAATTGGATTGAACGATGCATCTAAAAAGATGGTAGTTATGTGGCAATCTAGAAATTTGACCTGTATTATGTTAAAACTTTAATGAATTCTGCTTTCAGTTGCCATTTACAGTTTGCTTCTGTCATGTATACATCCAAAGTTATTGAAGTTTAAAGTTGCACAAGGACTTTATAAATATCCTGTACGTATATGGGCCAGGCTGTGGTTCCATTAAAATGTACGAACAGGAGTCCTGATTAAGGGTAGTGGGACACTGAGAAAGTGGTAGTTGCCTAGACCCCATCTAGGAAGTGAAATGTTTCCACGTTCTCTTAGTATCCCAACAAGGTCACAGTTCAGGTTATATTGTATGGGATGCTTCCGCTTTACACTGCTCTTCCAATTTTTATGCAGTTGGGAAATTCAAATGTCATATATTAACATGCTGTCATGGCGGGGTCCTTCAGGGGGGCCGTGATCTCCTTACGGCCCCTTCACCGTGCCAAGTCAGCCCAAGGGCACCCTCAAATTCTCGCCCGCCACGTCTTTGATGACTAGCTAAC
>NW_005842323.1:174790-196357 GCF_000455745.1 Alligator sinensis
TATGGCCCCCTCTCTGGGGCTTGCTGTGCCCCTACTGGGCTTCCTAAAAGTATGGCCCCCTCTCTGGGGCTCATCGTGCCCGCGCTGGGGCTTCTCAAAGCTGCCCCTCTCTGGGGCTGGGGTCTACGCACCCCGCAAGTTGCGCCCTCACTGGCGCCAGGGTTCCCATACCACTGGGGTTCCCCCTTAGAATACTGTGCCCTCACTGGTGCCGGGGTCCCACCCCCTGTGGGTCCCTACGAGGCCTCTTCCAATCCCTATAGCCTCACTCAAACCACCGGTGTAGTCTCACAACCAAACATAAACTCAAGCCTCCTGGCTATAACTCAACACACGCCCTATGGCTATAACAACATTGCTCCATGTCACAGCAGTACTTGCTGTTAGGCTTCCCTCCGCATCCTAACTGCAGGAGCTGCTGCCCCTCTGGTTGCTGGCAGGGAACTGCTAGCCTGGCTTCAGCCCTGGGCTTTATAAGGGCTCGGCCCTGCCCCCTTCTGGCCAGCTGACTCACGTTAGTTGCCCTGGCAACCCGCAGCTGTACTTGTTATGTTCTGCCAGGGCTCCAGGGCTCTCTTTCCCTGTCAGTTTCCACTGTCTAGGAGCAGAGCATCGAGGTGCCTTGCGACACATGCACTCAGTAAACTTCATATTTAACAGTTTTTGTGTTTAAGATTGTGATTTCATTTTTGTTAGGAATAATGAGGCATATCAATTAAGTAGTCCATTCAGTCCTAATTATGTGCCCTTCTCCTTATGTATCCTGCTGTTGTGTTGCACTTTTTCCTTACATAATCGCACATTATTTCTTCTGCAGAAAATCAGTTTGATTCACTGCATAGTTTGGGTAATGTTCACATCCTTGAGTAATCAATGCTCAAAGACTTGCTGATTTTAGTGTTTATTTTTTATTTTTATTACTCACTCTGTGGCCACATGCCTTGCACTTAGTCTAAGACCTTTATTCTTTGCCTTGTCTGTGGTATCCATCAGAGTAGTGTCTGGGCACCACACAAACATTAATGGATTTATCTTCATAACATCTGCGGGTGGAAATGGACCCAGGTGACAGCTGATGCAGATGACAGTTCTGACTGAGCAGAGAAAGTGGAAAGATTGCATTGTCCCTTGTCCCAGACCATCAAGGTCGGAACAAGGGGTGATGTGTGTTTCACCCAATGAAGTGGATCAGCTGTGCTGTGACATCATAGCACAGCTGATCTGCCTCATTTGGCAGTATTTTTTTCTGGCCCAAGTGAGAGGAAAGGTATATGCATTTTACACATGGAGAACTGTGTAATGCATAGACTTATGGACAAAATGTTCAAAAGCATCCATTCATTTTGGGTACCTCACTGACTGGAAGCCAAGCTTGACTTACCTAGCAAGTGATTCCCTCCCCCTCCCTGCCCAGATATTTGGTAAGATTATCTTTGGAACTTCTTGTGGAGTGACGTTAACTCCCATCATACTGCATAAGTGACCATGGCTCCAGCTGCCACTGCATCGCAGCTACTGATTCCAGTGCTGCTGGGTCCGAGACCTGGGTCACCATCAGAAAGACAGATGTCTTTTACTTGATCATTTGGGAGTTCGTTGCACTTTTCTCATGGCTCCGGACAACTAGCTAGCATCCTTCTCCTCCTCTCTGCTGCCAGGTCATAGTGCATATTCCTCAGATGCCCTCTGTCAGTCTCATGCTTAGAGCTGCAATAAAGAAACAGGAAATTATATAAACCTGTACCTTTAGCTGGTACTCTTCCATTCTTTTAACTGTGATGAATGGAACCATCTTTTTTATCTTCCTTTTGTTACAGTTAATCTCAATGACATATACGGTGGGACTAGCTTTATCGATAATATAAGCCAGTCCTAGCCATAAAGGTGAGCGAGCATGGTTTCTCTCTGCAAATGATTGATACATCACTCTGACACCTATGTTCCATTTGATGATATTCTTCTGCCTCACAAAATATTTATCTATCTGTAAGGTTTCCACACCTAAAGTGTTTGCCACTTGTACAGCTTTTATTTTCTCCATCAGTTGGTTCATCCATGCCTCAGTGAGGATTTTTGGTTGCCAGTCACTGGAGATGTCGCAGTCGACCCGTCACTTTTCGGGGAGTCTCATATTGCAACCTGTCATGGCCAGATGGGGAGTTACCCGATGGCTGGCCTTTGAGCCATGGGGGGCCATCAAGATGAATGGCAGTCACTCATCCCAATCCGTTTCAGATACATTTACCATTTTCCTCAGGGTGTTTTTAATGGTCCAGTTGCTGCATTCGACTAATCTTGAACTTTGGGGATTCCCTAGAATATGAAGCTTTTGTTTTATATTGAATGCCAAACACACTTCCCTGGTTACTTGACTGACAAAGTGGGGTCCCTGGTCACTATCCAGGACTCTAGGGGCTCCCCAGTGGGAAAATATTTGTTCTACTATTTTTGCCATGGTTTTTGCCATGCAATTATGAGTGGGGATGGCGTCCACCCACTTCATAAAGCAATCTATAATGGCAAGTCAATATGCATTACCTCTTCTGCTCTTTAGGTGTGGCCCTATATAATCCATCTGGAGGTGTGTCTAGGGGCCATCAATTCTTTGGTGTTTTAACACCCTCTGTTGAATTGTACAATCAGGGTTGTTGAAAGCACATGGCAGGTAATTCTGACTGAAACTCGTTACATCCTTTCTCAACTCTGGGCACCAACCAAAACTTGCCACTTGGTTGATGTTCTTTTCAAGCCCGAGGTGCCCCTGTTCTTGGACTAGTGCTGATCCAGAAATTATGCAAGAGGCAAGGATTTTTTTAGACCAAATGCTAAGTTGGGATAGACAGACAAGCTTTCAAATGCGACCTGATGAGGAATCTGCTCCATCTGAAAACATTTCTAAGTCTTTTCCAACCACGCAGTTGGTCCAATAAAAGATACCACCCACAAACATCCTTCCCTCTTACCTTTCTAGTTTTGCAAATTCTTCCTGTTGCACTGCCCCTGAGATCTAGGTGCCACTGTTTGCTAGGCAAGTAGAATTCTGGATAACAGAATTCTCGAGTTTTGTTCCTAGTTCAGTGTTGTCTAGTACAGTCGTTCTCAACCAGGGTGCTGTGAAACCCCCTCAAGGGTGCTGTGATGCAGGCATTGCTGCCATGGCTGCAGCCAGGTAAAACTGCCTGTTGTACGCTCCTCTTTTATTAAGGCTCTCTGATCAACCTAAAGCAGACAAGAGAGATGGCTGGTGCTGTAGCCCTTCTCAGTCCCACACCCTCCCTCTCCCCTTCTCCCTGTGTTCCTCCTGGAAACAGAGGCACACAGGACAGTTCTACCTGCATGAGTATTTCCAGAAAGCGCTTTGGAGTGGGGGGGTGTGTGGGGAGAATGAGAGTGGACTGGGAAGGGCTACAGCATGAGGAAGCTCCTGCCTGCTTTAGGCTGATTAGAAAACTAATGCAGCAGGATCATGTGCATGAACCAGAGCCCTTCCCAGGCTGGCTGTGCAGCAGGCATGTAGAGCAGTTTGAGAAGCACTGAAATAAGTTGAGGCAGCACCAACACTGGTTCTCAACTGGAGGTAGTGCCTCATTTATAAAAGTGTTTGAGGGGTGCCCTGGCTCTAAAAAGATAAACAGAGGGCTGAGAATTTAAAATTCCTTTGTGGTATTTATTTTTATTGGTGCTTTGCCTCTGCACTTAGCTTATTCACCTGTAAGCCTCAAGGTGCTTTGTGAGGGTGTGTTGTGCAGGAGTAATCCAGTTTTGCAGACAGCATAACATTGTCTATTATAAACAACTACTGTACAGAAAGATAAAGGACTCTTTCTTCTGACCACTCCTCAACTTGCACAGCTACTTAATTCTCACAATGTGGGTGTGTCTATATGCTGATTAATGTGCAGTGCCTACTGCATATTAAATTTAGCACTTGCAAAAGGAAGTACTATATAAATGCACAGTAGGCTGCCCTGCTATGCATTAGTGCAATCACATGCTTTTTATGTGACTGTTAATGTGCAGTAGGCTAATTACTGTGCATTAGTATAATAGTGTGGTTTTTGCTGCGACACTAATGCACAGTCAATCAGTCTGCTGCACATTAAGTGTCTCTTGTAGACGTGTCCTGTGAGACTTAACCAGTAATCATTGAAGCTCCAAGTTTGTTTGGTAAAATCAAATAAAAAATCCTCAGCAGCAGCTAACAAATAAAATGCTTTAAAACATGCATGATCTGGAATGACAAAATTCTAGTGTTGGGTACCAGGTCAGTCTTTTCGTATTAAAGAAGCCTGAAAAAACCCCATGAAACGTATATTGTGATGTTGCTATGCCTTGAAAAATCATAGCATGTTAGAAGAACAAAGCAAATTATATTCTAATGGCATTTGCAAGCTGGGAAGAAGAATGACATTTATACCTTTTGTGACAGTGTTCTCATCTACTGTTAATTCATTAATATAATAGATGTGTTTATAATTTTATTTTCTCTGAACAAGGCTATGTATATATTTAATATTCATGGAATAAATACTCATTGATTTATTGCATTTACCTTTACCAGTCTCTAATATACAGCAGTCCTTTAAGATGAATGTCTTCTCATTTTTATAACCACCATCAATGTGACATCTCTGAGTGAGATGATAACTTAATTCATGTGGATAAATTTATTCTGAAATCTGTTTTTTAAACAGGTATAAATCTGCAGAATACCTGATACCCTATTCACAGTTAATCTAAATAACCTGTTCCCAGAAAACTGATAGGGAGCATATTCAGGAAATTTATTTTATAATAAACCTATGTTGATGTAGGCCAACTGAAATAGAATGAACATTTTTCTTACAATTGACTTAAATATATAAAGTACAGGTTTCAGCTAGTGAAAGATGTTTTATGAGCTGTTTGCAGAAAACAGGCCTTGCTGTGCCTTAAAAAGGGTTCATCTGTTGTAATAGTTTACCAAGAAGTAAAACTTAGTGGAAAGAATATTGTGGCTCTCCTATCAAATAAAGATTTGAATTCAGTTTATTATGAACTAATACATTTTCTGTTTATAATTGGTTAGAGCTCTGTGACTCTTCACAATTTCATTTCCCAAAGGCAAGGTCAGTTTTCTTTCTGAATGCAAACTGCTAACACACATGTGCACAATATAGTATAGAGCAGCACTGAAAGGTTTGTCTTAGTGCATTTTATATTTAGTGGATTTCTGATAATTGTCATTTGTCACTGGACAGACTTAATTGCTTCAATTGTTTCATTTAAGCTCTAGTCAGCATCTAAAGTTTGGAAAGCGAAGGCAAACATGGTTTTATATCAACAGCATCACTCCTTTTTTGGCCCCCCTGCAATAGAAGGGCTTTAAGGGGCTGATATTGTAACTGGGTTATATTTATGTTTATTCTGCATGATAGGTACTTTCTGGTGGCTGCATCCACCATGTCCTTTGCACCAGGGTATCTGTCATAAAGGGGCTAGAGTACCAGTGACTCAAGCTAAGTGCTTTGTGCTTTATTTTAGCATATTTGACAATGCAGAAGAGTTTTAACTCCTTTTCAATATAGTAACCTTCTCAACTGGAATTGTCTGTGCCTGGTTTCAGTCTGACACCAAGTGTGGAAATATTTATTTGTTATAGCTGATGAGTCACCCTTCATTCAGAATGTTGAGTTGCATAGATTTTTGAATGAGTCTAATTTGGCTGCATTTAAATGCAACAACTTGCAATTTGTTTCAATACAGTATTCACTGAATATTAGTTTATTTGCTAAAACAAATTGGTTTTAGTTTTAGAAAGTTTTAAGTGTTTAAAGATTGTTGTTGTTCCATGATGCACAAAAGCAGTTGCCCCTGAAACTTAAGGTCTATACCACTGGTTTAAATAATAGCTTAGTGGCACTGTTTGAGTGGGGGAAGGAATGGTATATATAAACTAACAAAGCCAGTCGCTAAAAGACCTAACGAAAGGTTAATGAGTCAGCCTTTGAGCATATTTATTTGCATTACACCATGATGGTGAACTATGTTATAATCCATTAGACACCAAGGAGGGTGATAACTGTGAACTCTTATGGTTAAATGTTTTTCACTTGGTGGATATGAGCCTAAGAATCCTGAACATTAGCTGAAGAGATCTATGGATTGTTGTTCATTCTTACTGAATTTTGGAATACTGGGAAAATTCCTTGAGTGAAAAGGTGCAAGTGTGTCACTTGAAAAAAGGCAAGTTGGACAATCCAGGTAAGTATAACAGATATCAATTGCAAACCAAACAAAAAACTGAGAAAAGTTATGGAATTCATTGAATACAGAATGTGAGAATGGCAGTATAATTAAGGGCAATCAACAACATTTTATGGAATATAGATTTTGGTCAAACTGATGTCCTTCTTTCAGGAGAGTACAAGGTTGGTGGAGAAGGATTAAAAATGATTTATTAAATGTTTGTAAGGCTTTTGGTTTAGATCCATGGTGTTCAGCCTCCAGCCTGGGGGCCAGATCCGGTATCATCTCGCCTGTGGGGCTTCCAACAGGTCTGGAAATTGGCAGCAGGGGAGTGGTGGCAATTAACATTGCCTCCATTCACTTGCTGCCAAATTTCCAGACCTGTATGGAGGCCTGCAGGCAGGATGACATGGCCCCATGTACTGGATCCTGCTGACATTCATGGTCCATCCACAGCCAGATCTGGCTGCTGGAGTTGGGCCAGTGGGTGGGTTCAGTCCATGGCCAGATCCTGTGCATGGAGCTGGGCTGGCAGCTAGATTGCACCTGCAGACTGACTTGTGGCCTGACTCCACACTGGATCCGTCCTGCAGACCAACCCCACCCAAATGATCTGGCTTTGCTGCCTTTATCCCCCCCTACAGGGCTAGAATCAATTTAGTAGCACAAGCAATTGTTTAAAGCATTAGCACTATACAGTATCAATAAAGCACAAGCTAGATGGGTTAAAACTGAATGACTGATAGATTTCAAAACTAAGGGCATCTATACACGTGCTTCTGGGCGGGGTGGGGGGAAAGTGCTTTAACTAGCTTTGAAATGTGGGGACACTAAATACACGTGACGCAGAGGCTGCTGGAATTAGCATGCTCAGTTAATCAAGTCTGCTCCGACACGTGCTAATTAGTTGTTAGTGGCATACCATTATCGCATAGGAATGTTCCTAGTGAGCTTCTCTGAAGGTCAGTTTTAGACCTGGTGCTATTCAGTGGTTGTCAGCTACCTGGTGATAAGTACATTTCATTTCTTATAACATTTGCAGATGATACTTTAGATTGACAGACTGGTGTGTAATAACAGAGAATGAGGATGATCATGCTGAGCAATTTGAATTGATAAACTGGGCCCATTTGAAGAAAAATATATTTTAAAACAGCCAAGCACAAGATTATGCATCTGAAAACGGAATGTAGATCACATCCATAGAATGGGGACTCTCTTGGGTAACAGTAGCACTGAAGAGAATTTGAGGATCATGGGAGACAAGCAACTCAGTATAAGTCCTCAGTGTAAAGTGCCATGGCAGAAAGACCAACGTAAATCCTTGGATTTATTGTATAAACAAGAAAGTAGCAGGTAGAGATAGGTGATGTTTACCTATATAAACAGTATTGGTAAAACCAGTTTTGGACTACTGAATTTAGTTCTGGTATCCACTTTTTAAAAGGATGTTGAAGAATTAGTGAGGATGCTGTAAACTGACACAAAAACTGAGGGCTGAAGAAATGTCTTGAAGCAAGGAACTTAGCACTTAGAGATGGAGATAAGATTTTTATGATGTGAAGATATCTTTACAAAACCAAGACTAAGTGTTTTGGAGATTTGCTTTAGTTAGACACTATTTTATGGTGCTAACTTCAGGGGTCCCTGCATAGCTGTGACTTGCTTTATATACCAAGTCAGACAATATGATCAAATGGTTTTACTCTATAGCCTGATAAGAGTGAGGACACTTAACATAAATGTCTCAAAGCTAAATCAGACTGAGCAAGGCTATTCCCCCATCCCTGGAATCTGTTCTTGTCGCAGCCACCCCTGTACTTCTGTTTCCACATACCTTTTTATGCTGTTGTCATTTGTTTTGCCTTCAGCCTGAATGGCTACTGCAGTTTCAGGCTGTCTGTGGGCATGTGTGTAGTATGCTTTAATATGAAAAGTGTTATAAAACATTAAAACAATGATACCATATCATTTTCTACTTTGCAATTTATCAGGACTTGGCCAAGGCAACTGAATTAGACTCATGACAGTGAATGGTAATTGTTACAAGCAATCTAGTGAATGTAAAGTAGTTAAAAATGATTATCCTAGTGTTCAATACAGGTTTCCCGTGCTTTATGCAGTACATGCGTTCCCGGAGAACGGCACATAAATCAAATTTGCATAAAGTGAACGTACTTTACAATATAACAAATAGGGATAGGTCCCCATGCCAGGGAGGGAGGGAGGGAGTGAGGCTGGGACTAGGGAAGGGGTTGGGGGGAGGGATGCCACTACAAGGGCTGCACAAGGCAGCAAAGAGGGGAACAGAGCAGCGCTCACCTCAGCCCTGGCGCCAGGTGCTGGCAGCTGCTGGGCTGCACTGTGCTCCACCTGTCGTGTCTAGTACCTAGTGTAGAATTTTAGATTAAGGGCTTCTGTTTTCCTAACAGCTTGCTGCAGAGCTGAATATTTTTCCATTAGTAGCTAGTGAGCAGTGCTCCGCAGGTTCTAGGGAACTGCTCTGCTCTCCAGCCCTGATGCCACGCGCCTCTTCGCTCTCTGAGGCGATGCGGGGTTGCGGAGCAATTGCCTGGAGCTGGCAGAGCCCACATCAGGCCCCAGCCCCTGTCCCCATCTTGGGGAGGAGCTGCTGCCTGCCTTGCAGTGAGGAGCTTACTTTTGGTAAGTGTCCCATGCTGGCCCCAGTTCCTCCACCGTGCCCAGCTCCTATCTGGGCAGGTGCGCAGCATGAAAAAGTTTGTGCGCGGCAAGATTTTTAATTGTGCGTGGCTGCCCACGTGTGCACCTTACAGGGAATACTGCTCATCACTTCCTTTTGCTTCTTCCAGGTGCCTCTGGGATTTGTAGTCCACAATTGAAGCCAGCACTGAGTTAGCAGGGCAGGATAGCTCCGTTCTCAGGGGAAGGGGAGTATAACTCCCCTCCCTGGCCCCAGACCTCAGCTTGGCTGGGCCAGTGAGCCAATCCACACTGCTCTAGTTAGGGAGCAGAGGGGTGGAGCCAGCCCTGCTGTCTGGAGCAGACAGCCCAGCCCAGGGCTGCAAAATGCTGTGATCCTGGGGGACTGTGAATTTAACTTGAATCAGGAAGGGGTCTGAGACAGTTTCATAAACTGGTTTGACCTAAATCAGTTTAGTCTGAACTACATTCAACCAGGTTTATCTTAAACCAGTTTCAGCCATTTTGAAACTGGTTTATGTGCGCTGAACTCCTATTTTGTTACAGGTTTAAACTAGTTTCTTGATCACTTAAACTGATTTATGTGCAACTTCTGTCCCTAGCCAGGGACTCTTGTGAATAGGGGCAGATCCAGAAGGGGTACAGTGGCATGGCTGCACCTCCCTTTTGGGAAGGAGCCTCTGGGGAATTTTAAAAAGTCCCCAAAGCAGAAGAGAATCTCTGCTTCCCCTCTGTCCACAGAAGCAGGACTCCTCCCCACCCCTCCCCTTCAACCATCTCCCACACTCTCAGTACAACAACAGCAATTGGAGAAGGAGAAACTGAAAGGGAAGGAAGGAGACAGAGAAAGGGAGATGATGTGCATATGGGCGCAGAGGAGAAGGTAGGGGTGCTTACTTGCCTTGGGAACGTTAAAAAGTGTTCAGCAGCTCCTGCAGCATGGTCTGCCTGCACCAGTGGTATATGCAAGGAGGATGCTGAGAGTAGGGATGCAGCCACCCCTGCAATGCATACATATGCATACATACTGATACGGGTAGCTTCTCCTGTACCTTCTTTTCCCAAATACTGGATCCACATCCATCTGCCAGTTTGCCTGTCCACCCCGCTTTTAGGTGCAGTGGGGGATTCTCCCACTCCCCAACATAATGCAAGCAGGGTTTTTTTCGCCTTGCAGATGCACCTCAAGTTGGAGTACAGCAACCAGGAACATCTGCATAAACTTACATCGCAGCCTTATTGTTTTCCTTATATTACAAAAAATTGAGCAGCAGTTAGGCAGCTGTTGTGCTGTGACTGCTGCTTTTTACCATGTTGACCTATATCATCTCTCTCCAGTCTGTTTTATCCATCTGCTGAATGTAGTGTTGTACTTAGATGTGATTTCTCTAGAGCAGAAACCCTTTTTTTTCTGGTTTGTTTTGACAGCATCTAGCACAATGACAAGTGAGACAATTGATGTATGCTGGGATTTTTTTTTTTTAAGATACTTTTGTGTAGCCCTGGTCCTACTTGTTTATAAATCCTTTCTCTTACAGTAGCCACTTGCTTTGCTTGCCAAAGCCAGGGTGTTAATAAGAATATTGTAGACTTCCATGTACATCCCTTGAATGTAGTGGAGGTTTTATTTGGAAGGGAAGAGAAAGAGAATTTGATGTTTCAAGTCTGAAACCTCTGCATAGCAATGGTTATGACCATTTCTTGTGTTTAAACCAGTGCTTCCAAATGGTGCCTACTAATATGTGTACTTCCAGCTTGTTGTTACTGTTCCTCTGGCCTGGTCTTCCTTTTGTAATGAAGTCTTCCCTGCTAGGCTCAAGAACATTGTCGTTGGCTACTGTTCTATTCTGCCATGTGTAGGTTTGTTGGGTGTTTTTTTTTTTTTTAACCAAGAGTGGAAGTTGGGCTTCTCCTACCCACCTACATTTCAAAGAACAGCCAAATTGCTATGGTTACTTTAGAACAGGATGAGGCTGTCAGTTCTGGCTGGCACAGTCAAGAATGAAGTTTGCCAAACTGGGTAAAATTGTCTAAAATCTCTGGGAATTACTGATTCAGTATATCTGTACCCTGTGTTACATAAAGCATGCAAGCTTAATACTATCTGATAAATAAGAGTGGGCTTCTGGTTGTCTGCTTTTTGGAATTGGATATGAAATGGCTATTTTTGTCATTACAGGATTATTTACTACTTAATGTGAAATTTATTATGCAGCCCATGAAAAAAGGAAGTTGTAGTTCTGCTGTGAATAAATGGAGCAGGCTCTGTTTGATGATCCATATAAGTTGCAAATGAACTGAAAATTAGCATCCAATGCGGGGTCAAATATCCAGACTCTTATGGATATGCTCTGAGGTACATGGTCCAGGCCCTCCCAAAATGACCATTTTATATCTTACAAGGCAAGATTGTAGCTGAAATGTCACCTGGGAACAGGCTATCCAAAGAAAGGGTACGTCTCAGTGGGGAAATGGTCTTTTGGATATGTCTGAAAGGATGCAAATATTCTCCTGGTCATAGTTACATCAGGAGGGTCTTCTGGTCTGCTAAAGTTATATGCATAGTATGGGCTCCCCACAAATGCAGTGGATAATGTACATAAATGGCCAAATAAGACACTATACTTAAACTTTGCCTTGAGTGTTTTGTCTTGGCCTTCCTGGGCATCAGGTGCTTTGATTCTTCAGCTACCAGGCTGAGTAGAAGCTGCATTCTTGGGTCTAAAATACAGGATAAGATCAGCTTATTCTGATATTTTGCTTAGTTTGTTTATTCTCATATCTCTGTCTGTATTTTAACATACAGTTACTGACTTCTTATGTTTGCTCTTGTTCTTATAATAAATCTTTTTACAGTATTTTCTTTTATAACACATTTATTGTCAGTAATAACTCTGATGTCAGAACATTTGACCATACAGGCAGGCTTCTTCCAAGGAAGGAGGTAATCTATCTTTTCTGAGCACTTTACTGGGCAAGGGTGGGACTCTTCTAGCTTGCAAACTCCCCTCATCCAAGACCTAGATGAGATGGGTAAGGCTGAGGTGCTACAGGCCAAAGGCTTGGCTCCTAGTTCATCTTGGTTGTTCTCAGTGGTTAAGCAGCAGATGGCAGGTAGGGGTTTGGGGGTGAAGGGCAGCCCTGAAGGAGTGAGAACACCCCAGGAGTACATCTCAAAGGCTCTCCTGATTTGCATCTGAGGTCAGGGCATCACAGACACTCCTTTAGAACTTTGACAGCATTTTTAGGCAGTTAAGTGCACTGACAGTACGAGGTCTTGTCAACTCCAAGAAATTGTTGGTAAAAATGCTTACTGTTGCTATAACTGGTTCATTTCTATGAGTGGGAACTATAGTGGACAGTTGTAGACAGCCACTGGTATTCTAAACATCATGCTATGTGCAGACAACGTTGTGTATAAAAGACTGGATTTTTCCGTGCATGAAGTTTACCCATTTTTTGCTTACCACCAGTGGAACTGAAAATGATTTAGGAAGATGCTGTTGTTTCAGTGCTGGTAGAATACAGTACAATACAAAACAATTATAATGTGCAGTATAATCTCCATGGATGGTGCTGTAATGTGGTGGCAGGTTCCAGGATCTTCTGTGTGAGTCACCTAAATTCAGATGCTAACACCCTGCATAAAAGATGCAGATTCATTACTGCTGGCTGCTGATAGGTGGATCCTGTTTGCCACAACTATGTACAAGTCGTATTGGATCATTTTTTCTGTAGCATGAGGTTTTTAACTAGAGGTTGACTAGAACTTCAGGGAAATTCTAAGAAGAATCAGAGTTGGAGAGAAATATTAGAGAGTCATTACTTATTGTTTATAAAGATGAATTTCAGGAATGGGTTAAATTGGGACTGTATATAGTGTGAGTATATTTAAAAAAATATAAAAACCTTACCTGCTTATAGTATATATCATGGAAAGGTGGGGAATCTCTAACGTTGAAATCTTTAATATTTCTATGCTAGTTTCATATGTACTTGTAAAGTTTCATATGTACTTGTACAACATATGTACTTGTAAAGATGGTTTCAGAAAGCATCTTGACATACTTGGTTTGAACTGGTTTTTTTTCATAGTCATCTTTAGTGGGAACCCAGGCAGTAGATGATGATGATGATGATTGTTATTATTAAGCCTAAAAGTTAGGCTTAGAAGTGAAACTGACTGGTCACACTTCCATATTTAAATGTTAGTGAAGTATGAGAAGTGAATAGAAAATAAATTTAGAATTGCTGAAAAGCAAATCAAATGTTAATATATTCCATTTTGATAACTGGCTCTTGTACTACAGTGACAGCCTTTGTACTTTGTACCTCATTTAAGGAAACGTGTGTTTGTAACTGAGCAGCTCATCTTTCTATCTCAGGTTTTCAAGATCAAAGCAGTGCAGCTGGCAGGAAAGCTCCTTCCTGCCTTCAACACACCCACAGGTATACCTTGGGCAATGGTGAATCTGAAAAGGTAACCAATTTTCTTTTGTAATATTTTAAACTAAAAGTCAGAGGCACAGTTGTATCTTCTCTAGGGAAGGGAAGCGAGGAAGGCGCAGTCGAATGGCATTTAACTGCCCTTTAGAATAAATTTCCTAGGAGTTTAAAGTCTCTACCTAATATACATTAAAAATAACTAGCGTGTGTCTGTTCACTTAGCATAAGAAGCACATGGGCTACATGTTTATTATACAGTGCTCTCTGTTGGCTTGGGCCTTTAGTCACTCTAGACAGCATGTTAAAAATGAAAATAGCTACAGACAACATAAATGTTATGAGTTTCATACGCTATATGGGGTGTTCTTTTGTTACATCAAGAAATTGAAATGCTATTACTACTACTATACTTCTAAACAAAAAGTACATTCAGATGGAGCCTAGACTGGAGGTATTTTTAAATACGGTATTTACTCAAATAGAAGACGACCTTAATGATAAGATGACACCCAGCAATTATATTTTATATATGGAAAATTTATACATTGGTTAAAATTTTTCAGGTATAGAACCTGATTATTGGAAGTTTGCCTTGAATTTCTCCCCCACCTAAATCTTCAGCAGGGAAAAGAAATCTGGGGTGTCAGGTAGCCCCTTTGTTCTTTGCTTCTCCCCAACTTTTTCCCCTGGCAGCCTCTTTCCCCTCTCTTTAATGTCAGACCCTGCTCTCCCTGAGCACAAGGAAATAAAAGAGCAAAATTTACAACCTTGAAATTAAACATGGCTGTAGCAATTTGCATATAGTACCCATGCATTTAGTTCATCCAGAATTGATGCATATTACCTTTTTTTGAAACTGTTGCAAGTTTTAGCACAGGCACTCCATAAATACACTTTTGGGCAGAACTTTGGCATCTACTTACATATAGTACAAACTATGCATGATATTAGTCCAAAGCCAAAATATCATAATTTATCACATACCAGTAGTTCATTGGGCTAGACCCTACCATTCAACAGCATTTCAAGCCATGGTGATCCCACAGCTCAGCCCAGCACTGGTGTGTGTGTGTGTGTACACACGTACACACTCCAGATACCAGGCACAAAAAATCCATGTTCTAATTAGCCCCCATTCATAACTGGAACTGGGTATTCTTGTCATGAGTCCTCGGGTGCTCCAAAAACTGATATAGAGGTGATGTGCTAGGCAGCCTGGTCTGGCTCCACCCACATGAAGGGTGGGATCACACTAATCTCAGGCTGAGAGAGAGGGTTTCTGGGAGAACTGTTTGCAGCTTCATTTGGTGATGTTTGCCAGGCATTTAAGGTTGGTGAAGAAACAGGAATCGTCAGAAATAGGGGGAAAAAAGGCACAGCTCAGCTGTTTGAGTGAAGAGGAAATCAAAATATATGTAGGGAAGGGGCTCACCGTGACTGGAAAAAGAGTTAGCAGTGAGGGGGGCTGCACTTAATGAATATTTCCATGTTATATTCACAGTGGTTGCACCAACCTGTCGTTGCAGTAGGTTTCTGGGAGCATCTCAGTCTTTTAGCTAAGATCAAATGTAGCAGCACTTTTTATTTATATAGGTTATACTAACTTATCTTTGCTTAATATGGATGAAGACCAGGTATGGTCCTGGACATCCTGAGATACTCTAGGCTCTTAGAGGGGACTGTGGAGACCTCCAGAGGGAGATGGGCGAGCAGAACACTGGAAAGTGACAATGGAGCCCAACATAACCCTGGTCAGTGAAGGTACCCTGGATAATGATGACAGACCCCCAGATGGCAGTAGACCCCTGAAAGGATAAGGACCCCTGGACTCCAGTCTGGACTTCAATGATGGGCCCCAGGATAGTGGAGGGCTCTCTTCCCCACCTCCCTCTTAGCAAAGAAACCCCTCCCCCCCTCCCCTGGACAACTAAGCAACTAAGGCTAACTCCCCTACTTCCGCTGGATAACAGAGGACCACCCCAGATAACAAAGGAACCCCAAAATGCAGCTATGCCGGATCTCATCGCTGGCAGCCCAGGTGACAAAGTAGATTAGATTGGGATCTGGTCCCATCTCCTTTTCCCGTCCCACAGAAGCTGGTCTGCCCAATCAGCTTCCCGCCCAAGGAATACAAGACAACAAACCCAAAGAAGCAGCTGTGGTGCCACTGCCAGAAGTTGCCTTTTGTATCCTCTATGGCAGTGCTTCTCAAAGTGGTGGTCTGCGGACCACTGCTAGTCCGCGAGCCACCGGTTGCCGGTCCACAGCAAGTTGCCGGGAAAGAAAGAAATATATTCGCCGGTCCACAGTGAGTTACCAGGAAAGAAAGAAATACATGTTCAGAAGCATAACATCGATATGGCATAGTGCCACAGTTCGTATGTTCCAACACTCCAGGTGACATCACGTTGTGCGAGATGAGGCAAGAGAAAGAAACAGCCGGTCGCGCATTTCTGTAGCGCTGTTGCACGCAGTTGCTGCCACCGGCTGAACTGGGCACCGGTCCCTGGCCTACTGGAAAAAAAAATTGCCGGTCTGCCACATCAGATAGTTTGAGAAGCACTGCTCTATGGCACATGCTTCAATGTGCTGAAACAACTCAAGATACATCAGAAGACGTGCCAGGGCCAGGAAGCAGCAAGGAAGCCCACTGCAGCAAAGCATGCCTTGCTGGCCCCACTAGTATGCTGGAACGTGGCCTCGATGAAGGAGCCTGCAAAGCCAATAGCCTCGCTAGCAGCCCCAGACAAAACAACAAGGGATCATTCCTGCATCAAGGCCTGCTCTAGCTACACTGCCACACAGACCACTGACTTGCCCACCCCAACCAGACCTGACCACTGGTAGCAGCCCAGACCTTGGACCACCTGGCACCACCAGCTGTCCTCCCCAGGGTGCCTCTGAGCAGCCAAGAGAGCCTGGCCCTCCACAGAAGCTGGCCATACCCTGGCAGGTCATCTGGGTGAAAGAGCTCTCTGAAGCTACCACCTTCCAGATCTTTGAGGCCTTAGTAAACAGGCTGACCAAGGAGAACTTGGCAGCTGCCTGACCCAGGCAACCCCAGGGGATTGGCGGCCTGGCAGCCAGTTCAGCACTGCACTAGAACTGACCCAGGAGAAGACCTCAGTGCCAGCGATATGACCCAGCAGCAGCCTCCAGGATCCAGAAGTTGTACTGGTTCGACCACTCTGAGGCAGTGTGGGAGATCCTAAATCTGGTGTTCTGTCAGATCCCCTGGGAAATACTTTGTGGAGGGGCTCAAAGCGAACATCACACCAAAGGAAGTGGAGGCCCATCTGACTAAGACAAGGGACAGTGCACCTGGCAAAGACAGTGTCGGGTACAGCCTACTAAAGCAAGACTCAGGCTGCCTTATCCTGACACTGATCTTCAACCAGTGCAGGGAGTTCTGCTGCAAGCCCAGCTCCTGGAACAAGGTGATAATGGTCCCGATGCCCAAGAACGGCAAGGTGGATTACCCAAGCAACTGAAGGCCCATTGCCCCACCACCTATAAACTGTATGCCAGCTGCATGGCAGCCCGGATTACCAACTGGGTGGTGATCTTGGAAAGCCATCAGCCTGAGCTAAGGGCTTCCTCTTGAACAAAAGATGCTACAAATAGGGTTGGCAAGCCAGTCAATTGTCCAGTCAAATATTGTCAGTTGACCAGTCAATTGATTATTTTTTAACTAGTCAAAGATTACAGCAATTTTACAAAAAAAACTGTATATTTCATGTAGTTTTCTTTACAGAAATATGATTTTTTAAAATTGTTTTTTGACACATTTAATAGAAAATTTGTGCTTTTTTTTGTGTATTATTTGGACCTATTGGCAACATTTTTTACCTATATTTGGCCAATCAGTAGACCAAACTTCATTTGATCTGTCAAATATCCAACCCTAGCTACGAACATAACATTGCACTCCTGATCACGCAGGACAATGCTTGGAGTGCAAGAAGACACTGTGCGGTGGTGTGGCTGAACATCTCCAATTGCTTTGGCTCCATGTCCCATTGCCACATATTCAGCACCCTCTGGGAACTCAGGATGCTTTTCAAGACCATCAGGGCTGCCCACTCAGGCAATCAAACGGGGCTGCCTACTCAGCATTCCCATTATCTTCAACTTGGCCATGGATCTGTTTCTCCAAGCAGTGGTGGAAGACCTTGGCAGGTCAGCTTCTATGGATGGAGACTGAGTCTCCTGGCCTACAGCGACCACGTGGTCCTCCTTGCCAGCAATCCTGAACAGCTACAGAAAATGTTGGACATCAGCTCTAAGGCAGCTGAGTGGATTGGGGCTCTGTTTCAACACCTCCAAGCATGCCTTCCTGCATGTTGACTCCTGGACTTCACTGTCACCATCCAGAGCAAGCAGATGAGGCGAAGCAGATGCCAGAAGAGATCATTCATGGGATCATGCAGGATGCCTATCAGCTGGATTTGTCCCTGCTGACCCCCTGGAGAAGATTAATGCAATGAATATTTTTCTCACCCCCCCTCACTGTTCATTTTGAGAGGCTTAGCAGTCCCCAAGAGCTCCCTTAAAAAAGCCAGGTTAAGCATCTGCTGAGAAAGTGGCTGCACCTGCCACTCCAGGCTAGCAAAGAGATCCTGCATGTCCCTTGCTGGCAGGGAGGTGCCAGCATCCCTTGTGTGGGTGATCTCTGCAATGTTGCAGTGGTCACTCGTGCTTTCTGCTTCCTGATCTGCCCAGACAAGATGGTAAGTAGCATCACCACCAGTGTCCTGAGGGAGATGGCCCACAGAAGAATCACTAGACAGCCCACTGACAGGGACCTGGCCGCTTTCCTGAACAGTTCACTGGATGGTGAGTTCAGCCAAGCTGGCAGGGACTTTGCCTCTCTGTGGAGCTGAACCTATAATGCCACTTACCACCTCAGGAAGTGCATAGGCAGCACCTGGACCAGGTCCAAGGAGTGCCAGGAGCTGGGAGTTTTGCTACTCCCAGTCCCCAGTGCCAGTTGTATCACCATGACCCTCCACCTGAGGATCTGCCTGGAGAGGTTCCTAAAGGATGCTGTCTGAGCCACATATGCTGGCAACCTGAGGGCAAAACCTGACAAGAGCTGCCAGAGATATGGCTATGAATCAGAGACCCTCCCAAAGCATGGCAGCTCCGCCACAATGCCATCTAGGATTGGTTGATGAAGGCCACACTGGCTTCAGCAGGGACCACGTCCATCAACCACAGTGTCAAAGGCTGCAAGATCGAGCTGTACATCCACATAGTCATGGCCAATCAAGAGAACAAGTGCATCGTGATAATAGATGGCACCATCCCATTTGCCTGTGAGTGGAAGCTGATGAAGCATCGGCTGCTGGTGGACGTTTTGAGGAGCCAGGAGTACAAGGTGATGGTTGAGATGCTGATTGTCAGGGCCCTTGGAGCATGGAGCCCCAGCAGTGAGAGTGCCCTATGCGTCTGTTGAGTATCCCATAGCTGAGGGACATCTGTATGGAACACATCATGCGCAAGTAACAGTTTGCAGACCTCAATGGACCATTGCTTGGAAGCACCCAGAAATGATTGTCTGACTGTCCCCTCCAATGGACTGTGACTGAAAATACTTAGAGCTGGACTCTCCCCAACCCCTACAATTGTACTCTGAATACTATTACTTGTCTGTCCTTTAAAACCCATACCTTTTGTAACAAGGAGGCTTCTTTGTGTAGGACTTTTTGTATCTTTTCTTTGTAAGGGTCATGCCCAATACTGCATATCTCCTCCCTCCCTCCCCCCAGGCTAAGCAGGTTATGTTCTTACTATGTAACTTAGTTGTGTCCTCCCCCCACCCACTCTGTACTATGTAGCCACAGTCTTCCAGGTCCTTGTATTTCTTTCTACCCCATCAACTATGTAACTCTCTCTTTTTAAAATTTATTAATAAAGGTGCATTTTTGGCACCAAGGGAAGGGTGTCAGGCCCTTTCAGTGCTGGCCAGGTATTGCAGTACAGTACCTCCGGGCCCAGTGCCAGTTCCTTTGTGGAGGAAACAACCCCTTTTTTTTTTTTTTTTTTTTTTAAGGCCAAAACAAAAGTACCATCAATATGTTTGTCTAACATGGGCCATTTGTTTTTTCAATAGTTGGTTTCCATTACTGAGCACAGCTGCTTCTGGCAGCAACATAATGATAGACAATGTATTTAGTGAGAGTTCCTTGTGTGTGATTATCAGGGATCTGGGTCTTCTGTTTCCCATGGAAAAATGAAAAAAAACTCAGATTTTCCCTTTTAACAGAGAAAAATGTGAATTTTTCATTTTACTGGAGGAACATTTGTATTTTCCACTTTTGCAAAGAGCTCTCTGTAGGCTGACAGATTTCCAGCCTACAAGGAGCAGAGGAGAGCAGTCAGATAGGGGGCAGCATGTGCACGTGTGTGCTCATATATGCACATGGCTACCAGGGAGCCTAGTAAGTCTTGAGGGTGGGGGGGAGGAAGGGCGTTGAACAGGGCTGGGGCTGCTGCCCAGCCAGATGATGCATGAGACTTACGGCTTGGGGCTGGAATGTATGGCTGCAGGAGCCCATTGGGGAGCTGGACAGAGCAGCAGGTGGCTCCTTTGGGGGCGGGGGGAGCTGTCTAGACCGTAACCATTTTGAATTTCTTTAGCTTTAATTCTGTTTTTTAGGTTTTATCTTTATCTTCTTGTCATCAAAAATAAAAGGAACAGCAGATTTCATGCAACTAAGATATTCTGTGTCTTTTGTTATACTGCGATTGCCAATTATTTGTGTACAGTAAAAATGTATCATGTGCCAGGGATCCCCAGCATTTCTATTGCCACACATTTTCTTATGTCAGTTATGTCAAGGGAAGCTAATTCAATACCAGTAGGCAGTTATATTATTTTTAAGAGGGATATGTACCTTGCCGCTTTATTATTTAGCTAGATGGAGTGGCATCTTACGGTCTGTGAGCAGGATCCAACCTGCAAAGCTTTTTTTATTTTGCCTGTGGGCCTGGAGGGCTTTGGCAGTGTTTCAGCAGTGGGGGTCTTGCCTGTGCATCAGCTGGGTAGTGGTGGCACTGAGGGAGGAGTGGTGATCAGCTGAGTCGGTGTTGAGGCTCAAGTTGGAAGTAGTCCACACTTGTAACTAAGTTCTGTTAAAGCATCTCCTCGCTCCAAAACATTGTTGACCTCAGAGCTAAAGTAACACAATCATTTTGAGAGCTATTCTTAGATGCTTTTATGTGTTGAGGAGTGTTTCATATTTTGATTTCACTTATTAGATGAAGAAGAATGAGGGGATGCCACATACTCAAATCCAAGATGAGATATTTTCCCATGATCATCATAGTGGGGGAGCCTCATCTTAGATTCAAGTACCAGCCCAGGGCAGAGAGTGGCTCAGGTCTGGCTTTGAAGATTCAGAGGCACAGGCAGGGTACATGGTAGCGATAGAGGCAGCCGAGGGGCAGGGAACAAGTACAGGCAGAGGTGGGGACAAGTGGTAGGGGGTGGGCGCCATTGGCATCAGTGGCAGGCACAAGGAAGAGGCAAAGCATGGGACAACAAAGAGTAGGGGATGCTAGGGGCGGGGGTCTTGTCCCTTGCCCCCTGCCCTCTGCCTTCTGCAGCTGTTTTACTTCCTGCAAGCAATGGGGGTGGGGTAAATTTAAAACAATTCCCCCCCCGCCCCGAGTAAGTGAGTTCTGTACGTGGAAAAATTAGAACAAATTTCTAATTTTCCAAGTATAGAATCTAATTATTGGGACAATGTCTTAAATTCAAAGTTGTCTTGGATTTGGGTAAATAGGGTATCATTTCTCTTCCTTCCTTTTCCCCAGTATGGGTTTGATCTGCTGTGGGAAGCTCAGCTGAGGAAGCAAAGAACTGACACCTGCAGTTAAATGTAATAAATACAGAGAGATTAGAATTGGATACTATAAAAATCGTATGGAGAGTCTCTTTATTTCAAGGTGTAGTGGAGATCTTTTATTGCTTAGTTAAGCAATACTCAATACTTTATCAGGTTGTAAAGTGCTTTTTCAAAGAAATCCCTTGTCATTCTAGGTGTCGGGTGATACCAGCTTGCTGTGAACTTACTAATAGGTTCTCTAAATTCATGAGATTTACTGCACGTGATTTGAATTCTAATGATGCCCTTTTGTGTCCTTTTCTTCCCCCCCCCCCCCCCCCCCCCCCCCACCCCCCCCCCCCCCCTCTTTCTCCTCTCT
>NW_005842323.1:196388-197875 GCF_000455745.1 Alligator sinensis
CTTTTATATTCACCGGAACTCAGTGGTGTAGGTCGAAACTGGGGCTGGGCTTCTGCAGGCAGCAGCATCCTGGCTGAGTTTGGTACTCTTCACATGGAATTTGTCCACCTCAGCTACCTGACTGGGGATCCTGTCTATTACAACAAGGTTAGTCTGCTTGCATTCTAGTCTTGTAAAAAGATTTGAGATGTATACTGTATGTGTTTGCACAGGAATGAGAGTGGTCTATTATATTACATAATATGTTGCATTCTGTTACCATTTTTCCAGTAACAGGCAAATAATTTTAGTATGTGAATTTGCACTGCCGAAATGCTTTAAATTAAAAATAAGTGGGGTTTGTTTTATTATTCCCTAAATACATATTTTAGGAAATCATACTTGTGGTGTCAATCTAAGTGAATAGCTACTAAATGAAAGTGCCCAATTTATGAATGGCTCTGAAGGATCCTATTTAATTAAATTATGAGTATTTATTATTAAAGAAGAAAGATGACATTTAAACAAACATTGAATGCAGCCGGAAGTCATTTGGGGGTGATCCTGATTTTTTTCCTTTAATTTAGGTCATGCACATTCGGAAGCTGCTTCAAAAAATGGACCGTCCCAATGGGCTTTATCCAAATTATTTAAACCCAAGGACTGGACGTTGGGGTCAACGTGAGTACTTGTATTGCATTTATTTGTAGTTTAAAGGTTTTTTTCCTAGAACCTTTCAAATTTGCTATTTGGAAGGGTAAAGAAACATTATAATTTAGTTTTGTAGAGACTACACAGCATCATTTGTGTATTTGATCTGTAGGAAGATTTCCAGGACTTTAAAACATAGTTTTAGGAAATATCTTCATGGATGATCACTGATCTTGATCTGTATTGAACATTTTTTATGAATAAGACACTGTCCGTTGAACTTAGCATCTGTCCCTTACTTACATGCATCAGAAATGTTTTCAGTAATAAGTATCAGAATGGAATTCTTTTCCTTTTCTTTTCTGTTTTCGTATGTGAGAATTACTAGCATATTTTTCCGTAAGTCAGCTGGTAAGTAGGTGTTCTAATTTTTGAGAGTCCTATTTGTACAGCTAGTTATAATTAATTGTATTGGTGATGGACTAGTGGGGCTTCACTTTTAAATGACATCTGATTTCTGTTCCATGTCATATGTAAATTTGGTTGATGAATCTCAGTTTAGTTCCAATGGATAGGTATGCACATCACAAAAATACCTTTGAAAAAGATTATTATCAGTGGTGTCTTTGCCAGCAATGTCAGCAGAGAGGTCAGGTATTGACAGGCCAGATAGACAGGCATGATTCTGATTAAGTGGTTCCTTCAGGACAAGTGTGGAAGGCCAGTAGGGGGCGCTCCTGCATTGAGCCGCCCACCTCCCTGCTCCCGCCCACCTTCCAGGCTCCGAGTGCCTCCCTTAGGGTGCCTCCCGTCCGGCCGACCCCTTCCCTGGAGCACACCCGCTAGCCTGGGGTTCC
>NW_005842323.1:203168-204003 GCF_000455745.1 Alligator sinensis
AGGGCCGGGTCTTTCCCCCCCCCTGCCCAGGTGACCAGAGCATCGCCTCCCAGGTGCCAGGCTTTTGTCTGCAGACAAGGAGCGAGATCCCCGCTGTGAGAGATTCAACAGCAGCCTCTCAGGCCGGCTGAGACAGGTCTCTGGAGAGGGGCACCGACGGGGCATTTCTGCCACAACAAGTAAGTCAATTATACTGGTACCTGTACTTGTTCTGTGGGTATATAAAGTTCTTTTTCTGGAAGACTGTCAATCTAGTACAGGTGTGGGCAAAATATGGCCAGCCAGCCAGGTCTGGCCTGCCAGGCCATTCTTAGGGGCCCATGGGGCCCCTAAAACACTTAGAAAATATTTATCTGCTCCTGGCTGCCTGTCAACGGTGACAGGAGCCAGGGGCAGTAGGGCCCAGGGGGAGCCTCAGTAGGAACACAGCAGCCCAGCCCTGCCCCACCACCAGCCATTTCCCTGACTTCCTGCCTGCATATGGCTCCAGCACCACGTGATTTCTGGCTGCATCCCTGTATGGCAGGAGCATGGGGCTGCACCGGTACCCTGGGAGTAAGTCAATTATACTGGTACCTGTACTTGTTCTGTGGGTATATAAAGTTCTTTTTCTGGAAGACTGTCAATCTAGTACAGGTGTGGGCAAAATATGGCCAGCCAGCCAGGTCTGGCCTGCCAGGCCATTCTTAGGGGCCCATGGGGCCCCTAAAACACTTAGAAAATATTTATCTGCTCCTGGCTGCCTGTCAACGGTGACAGGAGCCAGGGGCAGTAGGGCCCAGGGGGAGCCTCAGTAGGAACACAGCAGCCCAGCCCTGCCCCACCACCCGCCATT
>NW_005842323.1:204089-226779 GCF_000455745.1 Alligator sinensis
CGGGTCCCTGGGGGGGGGGGGGAAGGGACTAGAGGCAGAGAGGAGTGAGTGAGTGAGTGTTTGTAGGGTAAGTCCCACATGCATACCCCACCATACACATGCACCCACACCCTCTCACACACCCAAGCCACCCTTCCCCCACACACTACCCCCCACAAACCCCATAGCCACCCACACCCCACATCCACGCACACATCGACATACTCCCTCACCCCGCACACCCGCCCTGCCCCCCCTGCGCAGATCCAGGGGCATATGCCTCCCCAGGCCCTCCCGGATAAGCAGCAGGGGCAGGAGCTGCTGGACAAGCGGCTCCCAGATGAGTGACAGCTCCCCCCCCTCCCTGTGCCTCCTGGACAAGTCACAGCTCCGTCCCATGCCCATGCGCCCTGCCCCAGCTGGGCAGCCCTAGCCCCACTCCCTTCCTCACCACAGGGGATTTGATCTGCCCTCTCATGCCCCTTCCCTCTCCCCTCCTCTTCCACCATAACAGACTTACCATGTGGGCACTGCTCTTCAAGCTGCTGTGCTGGTATTGGAAATTGGGTTGGTATTGGCTGATATGCCTCCTTAAATTGCTATCGGTATCAGCCCCAAAAATCTCTATCAGTGCTCCCCTAAGTCTAATCATTCCAACAGATTTGGACCAACACCAGTTAAGTCTCTGTCCTACAGATCAACCAGTGATTTTCCTATTAGTGTTTTCCCTTTCCTTCCCAGCTTCACATTCCTCCTATGGTTCCCTTGACTTACGCAAGCCTGCACTTTAGGAACCTGTAGAAGCAGCTGAATTTGGGAGGAAAAGGGAGCTAAAAGCTTACCTTCCTCTGTTTAATGAACCTTGCCCATTATAAACATTTGCACTTCCGTTTCATCTTAAGGTACCAGCCATTCGTTGCATAATAGTGCACAAACCCTTAACCCAATTGCATCCTTTAGGTCAGTATATCCTATATTAAGTATATTCTCAATTCTTCTTTTGAGTCTTGAAAATCACTGTATAAGACAACCCTGAATATAAAAATGACCCTCCAATAATTAGATTCTATGTATGGAACATTTATAAATTTGTCATAATTTTCATAATTAAAATGGCAAATGATGCATAAAAATATTCTATATATAATATAGAACATTTTTGCTGCTGGTTGGTATGTGCCTTAAATATTAAATGTAATATATGCCTAGGTCTGACAATCAGGTGATTGATGGTTTTGGGGTTGGGACTGTACCAGGGTCTGGATATTGCCCCAGCATAGTTCCAGCCCTGAGATTGATAATCAGCTGATAGTTGGCTGTAGCCCAAGACTGTCAGTAGGCTGGGGTTGAGCCAAAATGCTTCTCCTGCTAGGAACTTTAAATCATATGCCTGGCAGTTCTGGCCAGGCTGCCAGCTGCAGGAAATAGAGGCTCTCAGTGGGGTTTCAAGTCCCCAGCAGAGGGAATTCTTTTGATCCTCCTGCTAGGAGCCTCTGATCTGTTGCATCTGACATTCCAGCCACTGCTGCCAGGCATGAGTTTTGGCAGTCAGCTTCTTATCAACCCTGGGCCTGACAGCTGAACCCTGGGGCTCTCTGGGCCAGTGTTGACAGTCAGCTTATTGTCAGCTCCAGTCCCAAGACTGCACTTTCATCCACACCTGAAAATTTTCCCTAAGGTGGTAACAGAATTCTGTTATAATGAGTCCATAAGTCAATGAATATTTTTCCTTAGGCTTTACTGGGGACTTCTTCTCAGACAGTCAATTTGACCCCATTATGTACCGATTAAGGCAGGGGTCAGCAACCCCTGGCATGCATGCCGAGCATGGCACTCAAGGCCATTTTGCTTGGCACACCACTGCCATCCCAGGCTCTAAGCAGCTGCTGCCAGCCATGGAGCCCAGGCTGCTCCAAGCAGGCGGCTGGGAGGCTGCAAACCTTGTTGCAAGCAGACCGGGCTCTACCGGCCAGCTGAAGCTGGGAGGCTGCAAACAGCTGCTCCAGGGCTCTGACATGTCAGCACTCCAGCACCTTCCAAGGTAGACATTGTGGTTTTTTCAGCACTCCAGCCAAAAATCGTTGCCTACCCCTGGATTAAGGTATTGGCAGATGAACTCTTTACTGCAAGCTTAAAAGGGGCCATTTATTTACTCTGCCAGCAGCTCTGCTGTAACTGCCTGTGGGGGCACAATAGGTGAAAGTTTAAACCACTGTAGTTGGGTATTCTTTCATTGAGCCTTCTGAAACCTCTTAGAACTGCCACCCAGAGCTTGAGTCATACTGTTGTAAAAGGTTATTCCTTTGTGTGTAGATCCAATACACAGTAGGATAGGGCAGTATTGCAACCTCACTTTAACTAGGTCTTTGCCCCACCATCCAGGGGGAATAATAGTATTCTCCCAACTCCTAAGAAAGCCAAAAAGGAAATAGTTACTTACATATAAGCAGAGTTTGAGGTGTGGGTTCTGTACATTTATACTCCCTGCCTGCCTTTCTCTACTTCCTTAGTCCTGATTTCATTTTTGAATATAGAAGGCAATGAGTGTGTCCAGGACGGCTTTCTCAGTACTGGCCGCTAATGTTCTGAACCACAAGGGCACAGGCAAGAGGTGTGAGGGGTCTTGAATGGGGACTGCTACTGAAAGTTTCCAGCAGTCAAAGATGACTAATCAATATAACTCAAAAGTGTAAATGCACAGAAAACAGTGTTGAGACCTCCAGTTACAGGAAAGTGACCCTCATTTTTTCATATTTTATTTTGAAATGACAGTCGGACTTTCAGGATGAGGGTGGTGGCAGACCAAAGGAAATGGACAAAGATCTAAAGAATGGAAATTAGTGAATTAGGGCAGGAGTTGTCAACTGAGGGAACATGTACCCCTGGGGCTACTTGAGAAGGCTCTAGGGGGTACGCGTGGACAGGCAGGGATAGAGCACCATCATGCACAGTCCCGTGCTGCTGTGCAGGCACCGCCTCTCCAGCCAGACGCAGGCGCCGCCTGCCCAGCCAGACGCAGGGGGTGGGGGAAGCTTGCACACTGTGGTTGTTGCCACTCCACGTCCAGCCGTGTTATTACTAACTGCTTTCACTCAAGATAATCTTAGCTGGTTTTTGTAACCGTAGCACCATATCAGATTTTAAAGTAAAAGTATATTTTAAATAGACTGGATCACTTAATATAATAATCGGGAGTATGGGCTTAAATATAAAAATGGGGAATGAAAAAAATATGTTACTGTGCATCTCTTCCAATCCCATTGAAAGGACTGCATGCCTAAAAATATTCTGTAAATTGATAAAATGTGACCTCTAGCATATTGACAATGCTTTTTTTTCTTCCTTTCTAGATTTGTCTAGCTGGAAATAAACCTGCATTAAGAAGTTATTATGAAACGCTTTTCACTTATTTTATAGGAGAGGCAAGATTTTTTTTTGGTGATATCTCTCTCTCAGTAGACCAACTGCGTAGTTGTGATAAAATTAGACAAGCTTTTGAATGCAACTCATTCTTCCTCAGGTCTGAGGATGAAGGCAAGCACAGGATTTGTAAAGAAAAGTGGGGAGAGCTGTGAAATTGGAGGGGGGAGAAATTCCCAGGGGTAGCAGACAAACAATTAGTAGAAGAAAAGAAGCTTGATTACTGGGAGATTCAGATCTATCAAAAGGGCAGAGATTATCAGACTTTCAGAGGTAGATTATAGTGTGTCAAAATTAATATTGGCAATTCAGTCCTTGGTTCCTAGTGTCCTAGTTCCTAGCTTTCTGAATTTTTGTTCCTAAGATTGCCTTTTAAAGGTGCTTAGTAGATTTCCCTTTAGCACAAGGATACTGAGGTCAGAAAGGGAGTGGTTGTTCTGTGAAAAATGTGCTGTATGACGTATGTGTATCTCTGTTCTTTATATTTTTTCCTGAGTTCATTCTGGTGGGTAGTTGCAGTTCACATAGTTCCCATGAGGCATTATGCACTGGATCAGGTATATGCCTGTCCCAAAATGTGATGTTTTAATGATGTGTCAATTATAGAACTGGGTAAATAGTATTTGTAAACATAATGTATAACACATTTGATTCCTTTAAAATGTACAAAATATCTATGAACAACTTGATAATATTTTTTTGCAACAGGCTAAAGGAAAACATTTGGGCAGTAGCCAGTTGCAGTTTATATCACTAGATAATCCCTAAACACAGCTAGTATATAACTCTTAAGATCAGTCTTTTATTCCATCAATAATTCAAAAGATATGACTGCCTCTGATTCAGTAGAATGATGTACAAGACGAGTAGAATTAGTTGTGCTTGAACATTTTCCAATGAAATATTTTCCTGTGAAAAAGGTAGTTTTTTTTCATTGAAGCTTTTTCCAAGAAAATTTTTCAGTAGAATTTTCTTTCAGGAAAATAAAAACAAAACATTTTAGTTTGGGACAACCTAAATCTCTCCACCCATTTGAGCCACAGCTTAGTCGCAAGAAGAAAAAGTGCACCAGAGAATGTGTAGTCTTTCTGGGGATTGGTAGCAGGGCAGCCTGGGAGCTGGATATCACTACTAATGCTGCTCCCCTATTTAGCAAGCCCCTTCCTGCTGCAACCCTGGAGACGGTTGTAGGGGAGGGGACTTAGGCTCCTCTGTGCCACGGCACTGCTGCTTCTCTTGTGGAACCCCGAGTTCTCCTTCAAGTGCTTTTTTCTCATATGCACATCCTCACTAGGAGTAAACAAGTGCCTCAAGCGCTCAAGCTCAGAGACATTTAAGCTCTAGTAGTACCCATACTGCTTGCCCTAATTCCATCTCTCCTCATACTGTACTACAGGGCTACAAATGGCAGTCTTCACTTCCTGCCCTTCAGCTGCTTGGCTTAACATGGAATGCACTCTCCTGTTGATGTATGCTTCTTGAAGCCTGCAGACCTCTCAGAGCCCTTCTTTTGAGGGGTTATTTTTTGTTATTGCCTTTTTTTTTCTCTTCCTTTCTTTTGTTTTTTTTTCCCCTAAAAAAAAAAGAGAGAGAGAGAGCAACATAGGGGCTGTCCTGTCTTGCCTTATACCTTCTCTCCTGTCCCAGGCATGTTTTTTGTCTGCACCATGTGGTATCACCATCTTATAGACTATCTTCCCATTCTTGACCAGTGGACCTTCCTTTGCTTCTGGGCGAAGAGGGGAAAAAAACCATAGGCTTTGCTTCAGGTTCACCTGATTATTGTTGTTTCTTCTCTAGACTCCTGGAATGTTAAGTTTATTCTGCCTGTGACAGTGCTGTGCCTTCATCTTATTGACATGCAAAATGTCTGTGCAAGCTAGGTAAATCCTGCATACCTAAAAAAACCACTCCTCCTTCAGATCCCCTGCCTTTTATCCAGGAAGGAGGGCAAGACTTTATTGCGTGTCACCCATGCATAGACTTATTTAAGAGTGGCACACAAATGAGCCTGGTAGAATATTGACTTATTTTGAAAGAGTCCATGACAGATGTCACCTTTATGCCTCCATAAAAATGTTTATGGTGGCAAAAGTGAAAGCAAACAGATGTCCATACTTTTTGTCTTGTCACAAATCCTCAAATCTTTGGCTGCAACAGAAGGTAGTAATAAATTAAGCTGGTTTATAGAGGCCCACATCTGTTTGCTTAGGGTAGAAGAGGTTGGGCAGCATGAAGCTGTCTGGGCTCTCCAGCTTCCCTGGGGCATGGGCCTTTCAGGTTTGAGGGGCCTGGTTCTGTACACCCCAGGAATTCCCAGGCAGGAATAGTCTTCTCAAGCCTTGGGAGTACCTGCCTCACTTTCCCTATTTACCAAGGAACACGTATCTGGCAGCACTATGGAGCATGGGCTACAAATGCAGAGGGGGACTTATGATAAATTCCTTCCCCCCCCCCCCCCTGTGAAAAAAATCCCTTAATTTGTTGAAGAGGGTCATTGCAGAAGGTGGGTTTTTTGGAGGAAAAATACCCCATTATTTGGTAATGGTAAAAAGTAAAAATAAAAAAATAAAATAAAAAAAGTAAATTAATGTAGCCCTAATGAGGATCCAGAGAAGTATTGCTAGGTCTTGTAGTTTAGTCGTTACTCTTGTGGTATTTGATGTTTTTCTTAAAGCACCAGCTCTTGGTTTGTGTGATTATGAGAACCTCAGTGTCTATTAAAAGAAAAAGTAGTTTCTAGTCCATGTGGTGGCTGAGATTTGAAAACATGACCTGAGCATAATTTGATGATTCAGAACTAGATGGCAAATGAAATAAATCCAATATTACTTGACTTTTTTTTTTAATGACCTGAGTTTTGACAATATTGCATAAGGGATAGTGAGAGAGAAAAGAAGAAATAAAGCAGGGGTTGGCAACTCCCTGGCACGTGTGTTGAGCAAAATTAACTCGTGCACCATGCTTGGCATGCCACCACCAGCCCCGGCTCCGGGTAGCTGCTGCCAACCACAGAGCCCGGACTGCTCTCAAGCGGTGGCTGGGAAGCTCCAAGCTCTGCTACAAGCAGCCCGGGCGCCGTGGTTGGCAGCAGCTACCCAGAGTCGGGGCTGGGTGCAGCAGGCAGGCTGCAAATATCTGTGCCAGGCTCTGGCATCAGCTGTGTACCGGCGCGTGTACAGGCACCTGGGAGCAGGCAGTAAGAGGGGTCTGAGGCAGCGCAACCCTGGTCTTTCCCCTAGGGCTCTTTCCAAAAAAGAGGTGATGGTGGGGCTCCGGAGCCCAGCACAGCTGTTTGTAGCCAGCCTAGTCTCTGGGCAGTTGCAAACAGCTGTGCGGGCTCTACAGCTCCGGCATCAGCTCCATGCCGGCGGTGACTGCACACGCACCTCGGAGTAGACAGCGGGAGGGCTGCGCTGCCTCAGGGCCAGGTCCTATCCCCACTGTCCGCTCCAAGGTGTGCGCGCAGTCACCGCCAGCATGGAGCTGATGCTGGAGCTGTGGAGCCCAGCACAGCTGTTTGCAGCCTGCCTGCTGCTTGCTGAAGTGGCCCAGAGCCCAGGCGGGCTACAAGCAGCTGCTCCGAGCTCCGGAGCCCAGTCATCAGCTGTGCTGGTAGCAGAGGAGGGGCCAAGGTTGTGCTGCCTCAGGCCCGCCCCCCGCCTGGGCTCTGGGCCACTTCAGCAAGCAGCAGGCAGGCTGCAAACAGTTGTGCCTGGTGGGGGGGAAGATTTGTCATAAGTCCCCTCTGCATTTGTAGCCCATGCTCCATACTGCTGCCAGAGACGTATTCCTCGGTAAATGGGGAAAGTGAGGCGCAGGTACTCCCAAGGCGTGAGGAGACTTGAGCTGCTTGCGTGCAGCTGTTTGCAGTCTCCTAGCTGCAGCCAGCCCCAGCTCTGGGTAGCTGCTGCCAGCTACGGAGCCCAGGCTGCTTGCAACAGGGCTTGCAGCTGAGCCTGCCTGATTCCCACCCACTCCAAGCTCAGCATTGGCTCAGCCCCCGTACTAAGATGAGGCTGGCACTGCCCCTTGCCAGGAGCGCTGCACCTTTGCGGGCTTAGCTGTGTGGAGTGGGTGGGTGGCTGGGTTGATGGGCAGGCTCTGAGCTGGGGCCTTGGCTGGCCACGCTGCAGCCTGGGGGCTGGCTCCCCAGGGAAGCACAGGGGCTCTGGGAGGCCCAAGACATTGTTGGGTTGGACTTTGTTCGGTGGCCCAGCAGCCCAGCTCTGTGCACCCACACATCTGGTTCTGTGTGCACACATGTCTGGTTCTGGATGTGTGAGTGCATGCGTCTGTTCTGGTTCTCTGTGTTGGTGCACGTGTGGTTCTGTGTGTGTACGTGTGCATATGTGGTTCTCTCTGTGTGTGTGTATGTGCCTCGTTCTCGCTCTGCTCTCCTTTCTTTCCTCTTTTTTCTTTCTCTTTCTCTCTCTATTCTTTTTCTTATTTCTCTCTCTCTCTCTCTCTTTCTCTCTCACTGCAACATGCTTAAGAAAAAAAAGTACACAACAACAAAGGCAACATTTATGATTATTAAATATACTGATATGCAGTGTGTCCTGCCATGTAGTCCCCCCTCCCCCCAATTTTGTTTTTCTGGCATGCCGGTACTCCGGCACCTTCGGAGGTAGACACTGGTTTTTTTGGCACTCCGGCCAAAAAATGTTGCCTACCCCTGAAATAAGGCATATACTTTCACTTTTATCAGTCAGATACGTGAAGGGGAGTCTAGAGACCTTTTTCTGCCTGTCCTCCTTGGTTTCAGTGACCCACTAAGAAGGGTCAATGGAAGTAAGGTAGTGGAGACCAGGGGTAGCAAAAGAAGCAGAACCACTAGAACACAGGAAATAGGAGCAGAATAGGAAGACTGCCTGAGGCTCCTCTGTTCCTTTTGCTGTCCAAGCCCCAGAAGCCTCTCTTTTTTTTTTTTTTTTGTTTCATTGAGGAAGGGCAAAAAGACCATCTTAAATTACTGAGAAATGTTTTGTAGTAAGCTGTACAAAACTGGCAGTGGATACATCTCTGTACTTTCATCACAGAAGCACCATTTTCCCAATCTACAGGAAGCCTAAATACTTGGAGGGGTTCTGGTCAGAGTTACCACCATTGAGAGCTAGAGTCAGCTGGTAATTTTGAGGAATGGTAGACCCTAAGGGCCTTTTTGGTTTAAAGAGATCATAGGGGTTGGGAAAGCAACTGCCTCTATCAGGGTGGCTAGGGGGCAGCAGCTGATATCACAGTTGAGTAGGGTGTCTGGGTGTGATGCTTCCTTCCCTCTTCAAGATCTTGACACTCCAGCAGAGGCCTGTGGTGGAAGGTCTGCAGCTTACTGACCCCAATGATTGTGGCAGAAGGTGGTTGTCTCCAGATGCCTGTACTTTTTACTTGCAAGTGCATATCAGGGTTGCATATCAGGGATTATAAATTTACAGACAGCCAGTAAAAAAAAATTTAAAAAAAGGTTGGGGGCAGTGGGCTAAAGACATCTATCTGTACAATTTGTTACAAAACAAACAAGCAAACAAAAAAACTAAGCAACTGGGAGCTTGACTGACTATCCGTCTCTGAACAAGCCTGAATGTTGAAGGACAGATGGAAAAGAGCAGTGTCACCTAGTGTCTGAACAGGAGTGCAGCACCCTGCAGGGAACATTCTTTCAGGGCTTAGTAGCCACATAGCCCGTCCCCCCACCCCCTAAGCCATGTGGACTGCCTGTAACACTGCTGGATTGTAGATGGGCAACCAGTAGTCCTCCTTTGGGGGTCTGTATCAGGAAGTTGTGGGGAGCTGGTGGGAGTAAGGCTTGTGGGATTGTGCTGAGGGGAAAGTGGTATGGTCAGCATCAGGGTATAGGGGTGTGTGTGGGATCCCTGCAGTACAGGCAGCATGGTGTAAAGCTGTTGCTGCAGCCAAACAGGGTTGCAAACCGAAGAATTTTTTTAACTGATAATCTACAAACGTTTAACTTTTTACCATGGTTCGTGTTAAATCCCTAAATTTGAGCCTAGCTCTTGTTTGGGGCCTAAAAGAAGGATTGCGTTCACATTATGTAAAATATACGTCAGTAAGAAAGTTTGGTAAAAAGTTTGCAGATTATCGTTTAAAAAAAAGAAAGTGTTAGGTTGGCAACCCTGGTGCATATGACCAATATATTCATGATGAATGTGGCTTCTGATGTGAAGCAGCTCTTGTAATGTCACAGTGACAAGGATGTATTTGTTTTAGGAGATCTGTTTTGGTTAGTCTAAGGGTATGGGCACATATAATAGTATGGTTTAAATATGATTTAAACCTGAAGTGGACAGGCATACAAGCCTGCTAAACCCATTTAAAGTGGTCTGCAATGATTCAGAAGTGTACCTGGAAAATCAAGTACTATTTTGAAGAAGTTTACTGTGAACTGATTCACAGTGATGTGTGGATACCAAGCGTGCTTTACCATGGGTCTCGTCAGTCTTCCATGCATCTCACAGCGCATTGATTATCTTCTCCCTCCCATCTCTCACACAGTGCTGCAACTGGCCACTCTGGTATTTAGTCAGAACTCTAGAGCCCAGCCTTTTCCTTTTGTTGGTACTTTTTGTTATATTTGTGTGTTCCCTTCGACTGCTTGTTCAAGAAAAGCTGTCGTTCCAACAATCAGCTAACAACTTTTTTCTAACAAGCTAACTTCCTTCTGATTCATTGGGAACTAAAAAGTATGGGTCTAAGCACTCCTTTCCCCAATACTCCCCTATTGTCAGGAGAGCATACTGCAGATTGGTCATTTGCAGGCTATTGAAATTTTATTGAAATCATGTTTAGGAAGCAAGGAAAGCAGAAAAATAACACATTCACAGCCACAGGTCAGATACTCCCAGGACTCTCAAAGCATGGTTGCAAGCATTTACCCCCTACTCAACTACCGTGAGGCATGTGGGGCAGAGTGCTCACTACCACCCCCTTGTATTGGAGCCACAGCACTTCACATGATTGTGAACCGATCCTAATTATGAACCAATCCTAATTCCTAATGACTGACATTTTGGAATGATTCAGTTATTACATCTTTCTCTACCCTAATAATGGGCAAGACGCACAGCTAAGTGTACAAGTGAATGAACAAGGCTTGCAGTTTACCCTATAAAAATTGCCTCCTTTCTAATTATGAAAGAATTAGAGACTATATTGTCACATTTTCTCTGTTCTGTAAATAACTATTCTGTGTGAAATGAAATCTTGTGGAAAGACCAGATTCCATATGGTCTGTGGCAATTTATCCAGCCATATGTTCTAATTACATCTTGTACGCTGAATCAAAGATGTTTTTATTATTATCCATTTTTATTTATTAAAGAGCTGCCAAGAAAAAATGTCTTGTGTAATAGAGCCAAATGTTGTTTCAATTAAATCTGTGACATGGGAGGAGTAACTTTAGTAAGTGAATTGTGCCATGTGATGAATATTAAGCATACATAGTAGGAAAAGTGTGGGGGTTTTGTTGTTGTTGTTGTTTTTTTTGTGGGGAGACATTCTTAGAATATGAAATGAAAGTTTGGACAGGAAATGGTTATTACATGCTGTGCTGGAATAGATTAAAATAATGATGGTTTTAAAATGTTCAGGGTTTAAACAAAGTACAGAATTTTTCTCTCAACAAATGCAAGGTGATATTGCATTAAAATGTCTGACTGTTTAATCCTTCCTTTCTCTGTTACAGATCACACATCTGTGGGTGGGCTAGGAGACAGTTTTTATGAATATTTATTGAAAGCTTGGCTGATGTCGGACAAGAGGGACACCGAGGCAAGGAAGATGTATGACGATGCAATTGAGGTGATTACAATCCACTCACTCTTTCTGTATAATGAAATAGTCACTTTAGAAACTGCTTAGAACAGTGAAGATGGTGAAGATCATTTTTTGTAAGTAAAGAGCACCCCAGGATCTACCACTCTGCCCCCTGCCCAGCCCCCCCTGCCTCCTGGACAAGCCACCCAGACTCTGACCCCACTCACCCAGCCTGGCCCAGGGGGCATGGCTTAGCCCAGCCACGTGTGTCCTGCTGCTCCCGATTGTAGGGCCTCTGACAGACTGAGATCAACTGTCAGAGGCTCCACAATCAACTAGTCAATTTGGGATCAACTGGTTGGTGACCCCTGGTTTAGAATAAGCAGGAAAGCACAAGAATTTAACTGTTCTATTATGTGTATGAAGGTAAGTAATTTAGCTGTATAAGGAAGCGAGTAAACATTATCAACCATGAAACCTTTCCTCGTTTGTAGCTTTAAAAGAATACTGTTGTAAAATTCATTTGGCTTGGATTATTATAGTAAAAATATTAACTTCAAAATGCTATGACTTGGAACAGGGATGTCAATCATATAGCTCACAGAGCTAGGTCATCTGGCTCACAGATTTTTGCCCTGGCTATGGTTGCAATGTGAGATGATCTTACAGCAGCAGCCAAGCTCCTGAATGAGACCCACGGTGCTGGAGCCGGAGCAACGTGGTAGCTTGTTCCCACAGTTGCAGCCAAGCACCTTGGTGAGAGCTATGGTGCTGGAGCTCTAGCAGCACTGCAGGAAAAAGCCTGGCACTATGGCTTGTTCCCGCAGTGGTAACCAAGTGTTCATAATGTTGGGCTTTTCTCCACAGTGCTGCTGGAGCTCCAGTGCTGCAGCTGTCACCCAGGAGCTTGACTGCCACCATGGGAAGAAGCAACAGTGCTGCTGGCGCTCTGGCACTGCTGCTTTCTCTTGGGTGCTTGGCTGCAGCTGCAGGAAGAAGCTATGGTGCTGCTTTGGCTCCAGTGCTGTAGCTCTCACTCAGATGCTTGGCTGCATCCACAGGAAGATGCTGTGATGCTGCTGGGGCTCCAGTGCAGTGATTCTCACTGCTTTGACTGCCGAGCACCTGGAAAAGAACAGCAGTGCTGCAGCCCCAGCAGCACCATGGAAAGAAGCTTGTCACTGTGGCTTGTTCCCCTGGTGGCAGCCAGGTGCCAGGATCCTGGTCCTCTTCTTGCCGGGTCCTGAACAGGCTGGAGTGGATCCAGCATGGGGCAGGGAGGGAGGGCGCCATGGGCTCTGTCCCACACTACTTGGCCCAGTCCCACACTACTTATCCTGCCCATGAGGCCAGATGAGTTTGACACCCCTGATTTAGAAAATTAAGGTGAAGTCTTTCATCTCCTGATGCTTGTTTTGTGTCACTTGTCCTATCCTAGTTTGATTTATGGCTTAATCTTATTCTTCCGGGTCCTGTCAGGGGAGGATAGTACTTCTTGTGAAGTGTCAGGGCATTCATTACAGGTTTCTTTAAAAATTGTGAATGAATGTTTAGGTGGTTCACTATGATGAATCCAGTCACCACCTACATGTCCTTTTAGAACACAGAGTTTCATTAGTTGTCTGTTAATCTTTGAAATATCTCGAGGGAGGCATAGTATGCTCTCAGGCTTCTTAGTAATGCCATAGCACATTCTGCCCCTAATTTGCAGAATGGCACAAGCTGAACAATGGCACAAGAATAGTGTACATGTTTAATGTGTAATATCAGTCTCAGATTTTCAGCATAATATGAAACATTTATTGAAGAAAATACTTTGTTACAGTAATGACTGTTAGTGAGCTTGCTAACAATCATGACTAGACAGTAATACAGATGATATTCTACAAAGAGTCTTTCTTTTCTGCATCTATTCAATACCAGGTTGAGCCAAAAGTGTAACCATTTCTATGACTGGTTTAGGGGCTCTGATCACCCCCAGATGTGTTCCTCCCTCCATGGGGCTCTGAGATTTGGAGCTTCTGTTACCATTCCTGTAAAACCCAATGAGTCATGGAATTATCAGAAAGCTAAAACAAGATCAGGATGTAGTTTTGGTTTTTTTTATCTTCAGACTCTGCCATACCATGACATTGCTCCTGCCCATAATCTCTGTGTCACAGCAAAGTTCTGCACCTCCGTCTGTGCAGCCACCATGTTGAGTGGATTCTGGTATTAGAGACTCTATTCACATAGTGTCAAACTATCCAAATTAACTCCAGAAAATATTCCAGTAGCACTACTAACATATTTTTGTAGGGAAGGGTCTTAATTTGGGCCTGCCAACATAAACTGTCTCCATCCAAGCCACAGGTCCAAGATATTATGGGATAAAGATACCAGGCCTTCTTAGTGTGTTTACAAAGAATAATCTCACAGTTTCTATTTACGCTTCTTTTCACTATTTTTCGATTTACTCTTCTTCTCTGGGGATGTTCTTTAATCCTGACCAAGAGGATGCTAGTCTTTGTCTCCTTTCAGTGACTGGTCTCCTTAGAGAAGTCTGTAATTTTTCAAGTGCTATCAAAACCTGTGCTTTGGGAATGTTGTGACTCTTAACCCCTTGATTTCTAAAGAATAGAGCACATTTATAAATAAAATTTGGCAGGGAAGAGAAAAAAATATTCTTGTTTTAAAATTGTATTTAACATAACATTATATATCAGCTTTAAAGCATAATATGTTAGCTAATATGAATTAGAAAAAAGAATACTTGAAGGCTTTCCCAATCTCCTTTTAGGCCATCGAAAAGCATCTTATCAGAAAGTCCAATGGAGGACTGACCTTCATTGGAGAATGGAAAAATGGGCATCTTGAAAGAAAAATGGGCCACCTCACCTGCTTTGCTGGGGGAATGTTTGCACTTGGAGCAGATGGTTCCAGAGATGATAAGGCTGGACACTATTTGCAACTTGGAGCTGAGATTGCACATACATGTCATGAGTCATACGACAGAACAAGTAAGAGTCATTACTGATCTAAAAATTTCACAGGAAAGAGAGGTGGTGGGATTATTCAAGATGCATGTGCCTGATCTTTGTCTCACTTACACCATATTTATGCCAGTTAAAATGTCTTGACTTCAGTGAAGTTACTCCTGATATTCACCAATATAAACAAATGTAGGATCAGACTTGGTAATTCTTTAACATTTGTTCATCTTCTTGTGTCTATCCCTAACTAATTCTCCATATGTTTTTCATTCAAGTCCCTTAGTTTTCACATAGTGGCCACATCAACATAGAACACTTACTGTGCAGTAGTGTTGCATGGCATGAAGCATGATGCGATGCCACTGCACAGGAGTAACGAGCTACTGTGCAGTCAGCATCACGGGGATGCTACTGGGGATGCTATTGCACAGTCATTTAGTATTTGGGTATGTAAGTACTAAATGACTATGCAGTAACAAATGTGCTGTCAGTGTCTTGTATAGACACGGCCACTGTGTATTAGTGAGACACTGCTCAGTTTAAACACACTGTACATGGAGTACAAATTTAAATGTGGAATGTATATTACTTTTATTAATGATATTATGCCACATAGGAAATTATTAGGTCATTTGGAAAGGGGGTAGAATAGAAGTCCTCACCAAAGATGAGAAGACGGATTGTGCTGAAATAGAAACTGTTGGACTAGAGAGGAGGTAACAAGGCGTGCTGCAAAAGTTGCTAATTAGACAAAATTAGGAGGCATTGTCAATATAGAGAGGATAGGGATCATAAGATCGTAGGAAGGTAGGCCTGGAAGGGATCTCACAAGGTCATCTAGTCTAATCCCTTGCTCAGGGCAGAATCATCCCTAACTAACCCATCCTAGTCACGTATCTGTCTAACCCGCTCTTGAAAATTTCCAGGGGTGGAAATTCCACAATTTTACTAGGCAGCCTGTTCCAGTGCTTGATTACCCTCATAGTCAAAAAGTTCAGCAGTTTGTGGGCCCCAAACTGAATACAGGGCTCCAAGTGAAGTTTCACCAGTGCTGAATAGAATGCAAGAATCACTTCCCTCGATTTGGAAGTGACACTTCTGATAATACAACCCAGCATGCTTTTGGCTCTTTTTGTCAACAAGAGTACAGTGTTGGCTTGTATGGTCAGCTTCTGGTCTACTGTTACCCCTTGTCCTTTTCTGTAGTAGTGCAGCCTAGCAGTCATTCCCCAGTCTGTTTGCACATGCAATTTTTCTGTCCCAAGTACAGGACTTCGCACTTGTCCTTTATGAATTTCATCTGGTTGATTTGAGTACCATTTCTCTTGTCTGTCCATGTCATTCTGGACTCTATCCCTCACCTTCCAGAGTGTGTTCCACAGATTTTCTAAGTGTACACTCAATCCCATTGTTCAATTGATTAATGAAGATATTAAACAAGGCTGGACCCAGGACAGAGCCTTGGGGAACCCCACTTGATACCTCCTTCCAACTAGACTTTGAGCTATTGAAGACTACTTATTGAGCATGGTGATCCAAGCAGTTATAATATCTACCCTATAGTACCTTTATGTAGTATGTATTTCCTTAGTTTGTTAATGAGAATGAAGACAGTATTAAAAGCCTTGCTAAAGTCAAGGTATATCACATCCACTCCTCTCCCCTCATCCACAGAGCCTGTCTCTCTATAAAAAGGAAATCAAGTTAGTCAGGCATGACCTGCTCTTGATGAATCCATGCTGGTTGTTTCTGATTACCTCATTCTCCTCTAGGTACTTCACAGTAGATTCCTTGAGGACTGACTCCATGATCTTTCAAATTTCAAGGTCAGGGTGACTGGTCCATAATTTACCAGATCCTCCTCCTCTTTTTTTAAAGATGGTTATTATACTGGCCCTTTTCCAATCATCCAGGACTTCTTGACCTTCACAAGTTCTCAAAGGGGATGGATAAATGGCTGTGAGATTACTGCAGTCGGTTCCTGTATGACTGTCGGAACTGATCCATGCTTCGTACCACTACCCTTTCCTGCTTGTACACATAGGCACCAACAATACTTCCAGGAACACAGTTGAGCAGATTAGAGAAGACTACAGGACTCTGACACAATGAAAAGCCATAACACCCTAGCCTGCCACAGGCAAAGCAGGCCAACATCCTGCTGCTGCAAAGGTTAAAATATGTTTGAGAGATGCAAGGAACAGGACCACACGTCCTACAACAGAGGAAGGCAAAAAACTCTCACAGCACGTACCAATCTGACCATGGGGTAAAATTCCTTTCTGACCCTAAATATGGCCAGGAACCTCTGGGTTTAAGTCCCAGCAGGAGAGTGGCACACCCCAGTCAAAGTCCCCAGCCTTGGCTACAGCCAACACCCAATGCTTTTGAGGAAGGCAAAACTCCTCCTTCCCTCCCTCTGACAAGAGTAGCAACAGGAGGGAGAAAAAAGTCCTTCGTGGCCCCATGTGGCAATTGGCAAAGCTCAGAAGCAAGGGAACTACCCAAAGCAGAACATAGGCATAGCTAGATCATGCCTGACTAATGCTTATCCAGCCTCTTCTTGAACATCTTGAGTGATAGAAATTCTGTAACTTCCCTAGCAGTCTGTTCCCCTGCCTCACTGTTCTAACAGTGAAGAAGTTTTTTCCTGATATCTAGTCTGAACCTACTTTGCTGCAACTTCAAGCCATTGGTCTGCATCCTACTCTGCAGCATGAGAGAAAAGGTGCTTTCCCTCGTTTTAATAGCTGCCATAAAGAAACTTAAAGACTGCTATCATGTCCCCTCTTCTGTGCCTTTTCTACAAGCTGAACCTGCTTACTACTTTCAACCTCTCCTCATTTGGCTTGCCTTCCAAGCACTTTATCATTTTTGTTGTCTGCCTGTGGACCCTCTGTAACTCCCTTCCTACTTTGTAAAATGTTGAGCCCAAAGCTGCACACAGTACTCTAAATGAGGCCTAATCAGTGCCAAGTAGAGCACTATCATGTCCTGTATGTTGCCCCTAATGCTTCTATTGATGCATCCCAAAATCACCTTTGCCTTTTGTCTAGCTACACCACACTGCAGACTTTCTGAGTCTCTGATCTACCAGGACTCCCAGATCCTTCTCCATAGTGCTGCCATCCGGCCATCTGTCACCCATTTTGTATTTTGGTTTTTGATTATTCTTCCTGAGGTTTTAGTGCCTTGCATTTGTCAGCATTGAACTTCATCCTTTTAGCTCCAGCCCAGCTTTCCAGTCTGTCAAGATCCTTCTGAATTGCAGTCCCATTCTCCAGTCTGTTCACAATCCTTTCATTTCATGTCTTCTGCAAACTCGCTCAAGAAGCTTTCTATGCCAGCATCCAAATCATTAATGAACATGTTGATGAAGTTCATCAGGCCCTGCTGACTTGAATTCATTCAGACCCATCAGAAGCTCTGTTTCTTTTGTTATCTTATTGCTCAGCTTGTTCCCCTTCCTTATTAGCTGTCAAATTGCAGCTAAATACTTCCTCAAGACTGAGACAAAGTAATCATGGAGTTCTTTGCATCTTGTTAAAAGTTCACCCTGGCTATTGTTTACAGCAGACCCACAGCTTCCTTGGTTTCTCTCTTTTGCTCAACATAGTTATAAAACCTTCTCTTATTGTCTTCAACCTCCCTTACCAGGTTCAGCTTTCTTTTTTTTTCTTTGCCTTCTTGATTTTGTCCCTGTAGCTTCTTGCTTGGTGACCAGCCCATTTTTCTATTGCCTATATGAATTCCTTTTACAATGAGGCATCCTAGAAGCTCCATGTGGAAACACGTTGGGCTCTTACTATTGTTCTGGTGCTTCCATTGTATCAGAACAGTTTTTTGTGGGGCTTCCTACAGTGTGCCCTTTCTTTAGAAGCTTCCAGCCCTCTTGGTTACCTTGATCCCTCAGTGGGCACATCTATATGTTCATTATGCACTTTTACTATTGTGCATTAAATTTAGTATGTCTAATGTGAGGTACTAAATACATGCGCATTAGGCTGCCCTAGTGCACAGTAGAAAAAGCGCTTTTTTTTTTTACTGACGGCTAATGCGCAGTAGTCTATTTTACTGCATATTAGCATATTAACATGGTTTTTGATGTGAGGCTTTTATGCACAGTAAAATAGGCTGCTGCATATTAAAGTACATGTGTAGATGCACCCAGTCTTCCATCCCATGGCATCATGCTTATTAACTCCTTGAGTCAACTGAAATCCACCTTTTTAAAATCTAGCATTTTAATTCTGTTGTCTTTATGCTTTTCTGTCTCAGGATCATGAATTTTGTCACATTGTGACCACTTCTTTAAGTTTTCCATCACCTTCACATCTTTTACCATTTTTTCTTTATTGGTCAGGACAAGATCCAAGATAGATGATCCCTTATTTGGACCTTCAATTGTCTGGAACAGAAAATTGTCCTCTGCACAAGTTAGGAACTGGCTCAGCATTTTATGTTTGACTGAACAGCAGATGTCAAGAAAATTGAAGTTTCTCATCTGTACCATCCCATAACTTTTTGATGATTTTGTCACCTTGAAGAGTGCCTCATCCACTTCTTCCTGACTTTGTGACCTGTACTAAATCCCTATCATTATATCAATACTCTTTTTGTCACCTTTTATCTTCACCGAACTACATCCTGATTTATTGTCATCTTCCATCCTCCTGAACCAGGGAACAAGTGTATGGGTGTTTAACATACAAGGCAGTGCCCCACCACCTTTTCTCCCAACCCTGTCCTTCCAAAAAAGTGTGTAGCTCTCAGTGTTGCCATTCCAGGCATAAGAGCTGTCCCACCAGGTCTTTGTGATACCAGTCAAGTCATAGCTCTTTTCACAGGCTGCGGCTTACTGTTCATTTTCTTTATTCCCCATACTTTTCACTTTTGTATACAAAAGTCATGTAGGATCAATGTCCCTCTTGTGGGTAAGGGCAAAGCTCTTCTTTGGGACTCCCCAAGAAGCAGCCTTGTTTGGTCTTCCCCTCCTGAGAGAACCTCTTGCAACCAGCCCCAACGTGGCTTCACGCTTTAGGACCTGGCTTTTCTTAGTCCCTGGCTTCCCTGGCAATCCATAGCACCTCCAGCCTCTGAGAGCTCCTTCTTGTTGGTCACCTTAGGGGGAGCTTTTAAAGGGGAAGGGTATCAGCATATTGATGTCAGAAACAGCATGATAGACTGCTCAAAAATAACCAGTCTTTATTGTGCCATTCCAGGTCCTTCTGTCCTTCCTCGGACTCCACTCTGTCCACCCTGGGGTCTTCTCTCTCCCCAGCTCTCTCAGGCTCCCTATTTCTTCTTGGGCCCAGTCAGCCACACTAGCCATAAAACAGTTACAAAACTATAGTAATAACCTGGGAACAATACTTGCCCAGTACCATGAAACAAAATTATGGGGAACCAATTGGGGAGTAGTCTTTGGGCCCTATTGATAGGCTCGACTGCCATCTGCCTGGAGTTAAAAGGGCATGTAGGTGTTCTACTTATGGAACGATCTACTACAACTATTTACAGCAAAGCCCCTCCCCACCCCCCCAGTGCTCTCCACTGGAACTGCAGGCTAGATCTCAGCCCACTTAGTCTTTCATCACGATGTATATCAGATGTATTTTGCATTGTTGTCTATTTGTTTCCTTTTGTTACCTAAATATATATTTATGTGCTGGAATAAATGCCATAATTTTACCAGTGCTAAACTCCCCTGGGTCCCTCTGTATAAACTTTAAATTGACTATGAATATTGAGATGTCAGTATTCTTGTACTTAGCTACAGTACTGTGTGATTTCAGAAACATTCTCTGTTTGCTCTTTCTGCTTAAAGTAGTGGTTCTCAACCATTTTAGAATCAGGGCACCCCTCCATAACTTTTCTGAATTTGGCAGCACCCTGGTTGATAACCACTGTTCTAATGTTTCAGCTTGCTAACTTTATCTCCAAGCTGCTGTGCCTCCACTACTCTGAGGAATTATCTCACATGCTACTGTTTCCAGGAGGTGCCTGTGGAGCTGGACTCGGAACTGGGTACTCCTGCCTGTCTGTATTAGGCTTACAAAGCAGCTGCTTCTTCATTGAGCTCTGCAGGTACCTGGAAACATAACCACACAGGGCTGTTTCACCTGGCCACAGCAGCATCAGCACCAGTTCTACCTCACCCTTCAGTAGGGTGCTGTGGCACCCTAGTTGAGAACCACTGGCTCAGACTGAGGCTCCTCAGTTCCATGTGTACCCAGATAAAACATCTGGATTTGAACAACGTAGCGTGTGTTAGAATGGGGATAGAATGTCCCCAGTGGACCACCAAACTAGAAGTTTCTTTTTCTAGGAGAAGAGTGCTGTCCGAGCGGGTTATTGCTTTGCCCTGTCTTGAGTGAAAAGCAGTGGCTCTGATTTTTGGAAAGGGCCTTAAAAGTCCAGCTCATAGACTGTGTCCTTTTCTTCTGCAATACGGGAATGCTGTGATCTGTTTGAGTCCTTGGTTCCAGGTGTGTGTTTATTGTATATTCTGTACCAGATTTGTCTACTCTGCCTTTAGAATAGGCACGCTGCTCAGACCCTGTGCTCAGCTTCAGTGGCTTCCGCATCAGGAAAGTGAAGTTTTCAGTTCACTTCCTGAGACAGTATTGCTTCCCATATTCTTGCTACTCAGATAATGATACTTCTGTGAGAAGGCATAGACAGAGCAGGAATATTTTTGTGGAAGGAAAAAAGGGGGATGAGGAGGCTAAGGAGAAGACTCATCCTACAAGGTGTATGTGTCTCCATTTTCTGTGATGTCTAGAGGAGGAAACTGGAGAAATAGCTATTCATAGCTTCTGTACACTCTGTCCAAGACATCAAGGTCCACAGATGCACAGTTCAAGGTGCACAGCTTAAATGGTATTAAGGGCCAGTTGTAAGTTGCACTGGGCTTTTAAGACTCCTTTAAAAAATCTGGAGAACTGCTACTTGTGGGAACCAATTTGACTGGACATAAGCCCTCAGCATATTTTCTAGGAGGAAATTGGACCGCATGGAGGTGTATGCACAGATTTATTAATCACCTTGTTGCAAGAACACAGGACTCAATGTCTGTGTTTTCAAATCCCTTTTTTTTTTTCATTTAATAAAGCAGTTTAGTAGATAATTAACTTGTACAATATGTAGTTAGCTTGTGGAATTCATTGCCACAGAAGGTGGTGGAGGCAGATAACAGTCAAGTTCAAAAAGGGACTGGATAAATTAATGGGTGGTAGATCTATTAATGGTTATTGAACAGAATGGTTGGAGATGTTTCCTCTGGTATCTCTAACCCAAATAATGGTGGATGCCAGGAAGGGTATTGAATAGGGGATAGATCACTCTAGAGAGATCCAGTTCTGTGCTTTTCTTCTATAATGTTCACTTCTCCCATTTGTCAGAGATAGGATACTAGGCTAGATGGACCATTGGGCTGACCCAGTATGGCACTTTTGTTCTTAATTATGGTGGGATTGTGCTGTGGGCCACAATGAAGTCCATTCCTAAACAAGAGGGAGTCTTTAGAACCATTAATGTTACCATGGGAGGGAACCAGATATCAACAGGACGCGCGTCCTTCTGCAGAATTGTGATAGAATTTCTTGGGATGTCCATTAAAATTAGAGGTAGGCCATAAGTTAGACCCCTGGCAGATATATAGGTAAAAGCATGATGGTATCTGATGCACAATCCACACAGTCATGCTTCCTGCCGTGCCGCATGTGCGTGCCAGGAGGTGCGATTGTGGGATCGTGCATCGGATTCCATCATGCTTTATTGCCAGTGCAGGAGGAACCTGAGCTGCACTTCCATGGCTGGGAACCCCATCAGCTGGGCTGGGCTCCCAGCTGCAGGGTCACAGCATCATATATAGTATGAGCATAGTGTGCTCCTGTGACCAGGAGCCCAGATCAGCTGATGAGGCTCCCAGCCATGAGAGTGCACCTGGCCACACATTCAGTTAATGACATGATAGGAACCAGCCACAAAGCTGGTAGAGAGAAACAAACCTGTTGCACTTTTTTTGTGGAATAACTTTGTAGCTTGTTCCTTGTTTTATGATGTCATGTATTGCATTAATGTCTGGCCAGGTTACGATTTAAGATACGACTAATTGATTTCTGCAAAATGTATGAGCCAATTCCTCAGATCCTCCTCCTGGTTATATAATGGGTCTTATCCATCTACAAGTTCAGCTCCAGAGAAGTCACTGGTATCTAGTAGAACTGCATCTACTCAAGACCCTGAATGGTCATTAAATTGAATACATCTGTCGCTTAGAGGTCATCCAGGAGACATTAGGGGTGCACAGCTGGAGACCAGAATTGAACATAATATTTCATCAATGTCACACACAGAGGAAAAGCTCCAGGATCACTGTGATCCCAGGGTCGGGGTCATGAGTTATCCCACCCACCTGCCTAGGGCAGTTTGCCGTGACTCGCCTGTCATGATTTGAATGTTATCATGATATATTAAGCGTGAGGCTGCCCATTCACTACCCCAATGCCAGGGGGTGCTATCACTGCTCTGTATCTTCCCTA
>NW_005842323.1:226810-228312 GCF_000455745.1 Alligator sinensis
CCCATGGCTTGCAAATGGCATCCAGAATAGTATTATTGCTTCCTGGCTTCAGGCCAGATTCAGTCCAATGTTGGGCCTCTTCCACATTCACACTCACTCTGCCCCCCTCTCACAGAGGCCTTTTCCACACTGCCCCTCACTGGACCATACATGACCTGCCCTGCTCCCCTGAGTGACCTTTTGGCCATCAGGCTTGCCTGCTAACTCTCTGGCACAGTACACTCAGCACCTTTGGTTCACTCGTGCTCCCCTACTCTATGTGGCATCAACTTGTGCTGAACACTGAGCCGATTCTGTCCCTACCCTTCACCAGGCAACTTGCTCCTGTTCTAACTTGTGGGGTTGGCCCATGTACTGCCCTTCAAACCACCCTTGCAGCTCTACTCAGTACACCCCCGGTGCAGCCGTTCAGGCTGCCCTCAGCAGCCCTATTCTGCACCCCATATGCTCAGTCCTTCAGGGGCCTCTCATTGCACTCTACTCTGAGCTGGTCCCTGTATCACTACTGTCCCCCTCTGGGGCGTCCAGGGTCTTGCACCCCTGCAGGGCTTAGGTGCCTCTCCAGGTGTGCCTGGCCCTTCTCACTCTCTCCCCAACTCTTAAATACCCACTGGTGTGTGGGGGCTGGGGTTGAAGTGCCCCTACCCACTTTCACTGGGGAGGTAACTGGACTAGCATTTCTTGGGGACTCCCTCACCACAAGGAGTCCCACCAGGCCACCCTTCCCCAGCACAGTGCAGTTTCAGGTCATGCCCAAAACCCAGGAGCCTCCAACCATCCCCCTGGCTCATGCCCTTACCTCCAAGATGTTCCAGGAGCAGTAGCTTGGCCAACTGATATTACTGCCTCAGCTGTTGGCAGCAAACTGCTACCCCTGCCTACCTTTGAAAATGGCTGCCTTAATCAAGCACCTGCTGGCTGCCTGATCCAGCCCTTAAGATGGCACGCACCCAAAGGTGCACTGCCACAATCATCTTCCCAGAGAAGCATTAAAAATTATCAGAACCCTTCTTAGATCTGAACTATGAAACCCCAGGTTACTGCTTCCTCCAGAAGTGCATGGTTTTGTTCAGACAAGTTTCCTTGGGTGAATTTGATATCTTTTATTAGACCAACCCAAATGGCTGGAGAATAGTTATTAAGCAAGCTTTCGGGTTCAAAAACCCTTCGTCAGGCTAAGGGAGTTTCAGCAGTCGGTGTGTGCTCTTCCTGGATGGAATGAAAAGTAAAGAAGCCAGGGGCTGGGCTGGGCTGGGCTGGGGAGTCAGTTGCCAGGCAGATTGTAATGTATCAAAAATCCAATGTCTATGTTTAGTCCCTGATCTCTACTATCCAGCAGGTTGATGAAATGGAGCTCATAGGCTCGTCTCTGGGAAGTGCTGTGTGTTTCCCTTGAGGATCAGGACTGAGAGATTGGAGAGAGAGTGGCCCTCCTGTGAGAAATGTGCCCCCACTGGTAATTGAGTGTTTCTGTCTTTGATGGATTTCCGGTGTGCATTCAT
>NW_005842323.1:228324-240713 GCF_000455745.1 Alligator sinensis
ATTGGATGAGGTATACTACATTTCTGGAGGTGCAGCTGTAAGATCCTGGGATGCTGATGGCTCTGTTGTGGGGTGTAGTAATAGTGGGGGTGGTGGAGATGTGTTGGCAGGTTTTACATTTCTTGTCCTGGCACGGTCTGGATCCTTTTGGTGTGTTCTGGGCTTGAGGAAGTTTGCTTCTGGTGATGAGGTTGGCAAGGTTCTTGTCTGAAGGCTAGGATGGGTGGCTCTGGGAAGATCTTTTTAAGAATAGGGTCTTTTTCTAATATGGGTTGCAATTTTTTGAGGATTTTCCGTACAGGTTCAAGGGAGGGTTGATACGTCATAACCAGCGGTGTGCGATTTGTGGGTGTTTTGTGGTTCTGAGTCACACCAGGAGAAACCGTTTTCCAGAATCTTGTTTCATATGGTGTCAAGTTCTTGGGAAAACCTCTGGCTTCTCCTACTGCCCTTGGCCCCAGTTCAAAAGCACTGAAGTATGTGCCAGACTTTAAGCATGTTCTTAATATTAAACATTTGCATAACTCCATCCCTGTTTTAACAAGAATGTCAGAATGTACTGAATGTTTTTTGAACCTGGGCCTTAGCATAGGACTAAGCGGGCTCTTACTAGGTGCTCCATCTCAGACACTGCCTTGCTCTGAAAAAGAATATCCAGTAAATTAAATGTACTTTTATTCCTTATCTGTATACTATCTCCAGCTTTTAATTTAGCCAAGTGGTGTCTCCATCTTCCAGGTGAAAGTGTAGCAGAAAGCCCCCTTTTCCTCTTGCCTGCATTTGCTTTCCCCTCTTTGGATATGTTTCTTCTCTTCTACCTTTTCTTCCTTCCTCTTTCTTTCACTGTAAGATAAGGAATTGTGTTTTAAAGTTTGTATGCATGCATTTTGTATCTCCCCTTGTATTTTGGTATTTTTATCTATTTGTGTGCCATGGCATTACTCTTGTAGATTATATTTTATACTCTTCACCTTTTAACTAAATGTGTTTTAGTTTTAGAAGTAAGTTATACACTGTAACAATGTTAACAAGGGCAGGAATAAAACCTCTGCTCAGGCGGGCCCCTGAAAGAGTGAGTGAATCAGTGATTGAATGCATAACACAGTAGCAGGCTTCAGTAACAAGCGGCAATTAACACCTATGGAAACTGCAGATCAACCAACGGAAGAAATCAATAGGAGACAATGTAGCAACCGGGAATTCTCTAAACTTCACTGTTCAAGGGCTAGAAGCCCCGGTCTGAGTTAATCAATGCCGGGGACCAACTTTTGGGGCTGAATATCTCCAGATCGACTGCTCCCAGAGCCCTATTCATGAAAGCGGTAAATTAATCAAAATTCATCAACGGACTCCCAAACCTGCACATATATGCGGATGACCCCTGGGGCTGACAGATGCCATCCAGTAGCCACCGAAGGGGAAGTTCCATGAGGGTCAACGACCCCTGGATTGGGCAAACCTGAAAACTGGGGAGTCACCAAAGTCTGCCAAGGACAGATAAAAAGCAGTGAAAAGTGACCCTCAGTGGCACCCTCTTGATCTCCAACTTGACCAGCACCCAGCCTGTCCAGCCAGAAGGTATAACCGACTCTTGTAGCTCGCTACTGTTGTGTGTGTGCATGTGTGTGTGTGTGAGGGGACCAGCCCCAAGGTTTATGATATGACTTCATTACACTTCAGTCCACCTAATAAACCAGAATTTTAAGGATCCCGAGTTGGACATTTGTAGCCAACAAAAGGTCCGTTAAAGGCAAGCTCCAGTATCGTAGTGCGTATAGTGCTTTCCAGCAAGAACCCACAAAATATCTGTAGAAGCAATAAATACTCCAGGGAATGCATCAGCAGTCTCTTGCACAATTAGGCCAGGAAGAACTAAAAGTCAGGAAAAGTTTTCAGACACACTAAAATCTTTAATGCTTCTTCATGCTCTTGGCTTGTTGTGCCAAAGACAAGCTTTTATTTTAAGAACCCCCTTATGAAGTCCACTGAAGCACTATGGGTCAGGATACTGTCCTGTAATTGCTGTTTGAATGACACACATCTATCAAAGCATGTCATTATATGGCTTTGTTATTTGGAAATACCCCATAGATAGTTCCAGGGGTTTAGGTTGTAGCCGTGTTGGTCTAAGAATATAGGCAGACAAGTTTCCTTGGGTGAATTTGATATCTTTTATTAGACCAACCCAAATGGTTGGAGAATAGTTATTAAGCAAGCTTTCGGGTTCAAAAACCCTTCGTCAGGCTAAGGAAGTTTCAGCAGTTGGTGTGTGCTCTTCCTGGATGGAATGAAAAGTAAAGAAGCCAGGGGCTGGGCTGGGCTGGGCTGGGGAGCCAGTTGCCAGGCAGATTGTAATGTATCAAAAATCCAATGTCTATGTTTAGTTCCTGATCTCTAGTATCCAGCAGGTTGATGAAATGGAGCTCGTAGGCTCGTCTCTGGGAAGTGCTGTGTAAGTTTCCCTTGAGGATCAGGACTGAGAGATTGGAGAGAGAGTGGCCCTCCTGTGAGAAATGTGCCCCCACCGGTTTTGTTCACTAGTTTATGCACTCATTTGACACTCATTCATAACTAATTAAGGGCTTTTTGAGCCTGTGCAATTTTTTTATGTCAAATTTTGTATCTGATTTTGTATCAACTATTACTAAATTTTAGTGCAGAGCTGGTTAATCACATCTTAAGTGTAGTGTGCATCAGGGATCTTAGGGTACTCAAGGATGTAATGTGTGCTGTCAAATGTATGGCAGTTGTTAGCAGCAGTATATAATCAGAATGCAGGCATCAGAAATCCAGTTTCTTTGACAGGGGTGGAGGTGGAGGCAGCATTGTTGGAGGTGTAGTTCTTGGTTTTAAATCTTCTAATGTTATAGTAAAAACTGCACACAGCATTTTATTATAATGGAATAAAATGAACAGCAATGGATGATTTTTTAATTTAAAAAAAAAAAAAAGGGTATTTCTTGATGAAACATTCCTTGCTGGGTGTCATGCTGAGTGAGGATATCATGTTTTTCTATTCAAGTTTAGAACTACGATCTCCTGAATATCCTGGGGTGTTAGAAGTTCTTCAGTGGTTCCCATGCTGTAGGACTGTAATGCTCTGGTTGGGATCAGGACTCCATTGTCCTGGTGACTTTACAGACTGTCATAGTAGGAGGCCATTTCTACCCCACAACCCATGGGAAACTTATGACTGCGGTGTGACTTTTCCTGCCTGAACTCAGATATGCAGCATTCAGCGCTTTAGGAACACTTCGGCAAAACACTAAATCTGATGCAGCCACAGTTGCAGGAAAGGCTGCTGACTTATTTTAGAAATAGTAAAATATTTGTGCTAATTCTTGGGAACCCACCGGATTACAGAGTACTGTCTATGGGCCACACTTTACTGAGTTCTGTGCTGTTGCCTACTACCATTTGATGAAGGTACAGCATGGTACCCAGAAACCTATAGTAACGTATTCATATTAAAGACAGTGCTTCAGTAGACAACACCATTTTGTGCAAATTCAGTCCTTTAAATCTTGGCAGGATGCCATTATAATCTCCTTTAGTGAAAAAAACTGCATCAATCTAGTGCATTTTTCAAACCTGGCAGAGTTCTTGTTGCATACTTGAAACCCTTGGAAGCAGGCTGAAATTGTCATGTACCTCCCCTACAGTGGCTTAACCACCACCAATGCCATACATCCAGGGAGTCTAGATAAAGTATTACCATCTGGGATGCTGCCTTCTAATTCATGTTCTAAGCCCTTTTCCCTGTCCTCCTCTTCAAATGGGATGTTGAAATTTCTCTTGACCATTCTCCTTTTTTGCTGTGGTACAAAACCCCCATATAATCTGCATCATTTTAATGTTACCCTATATTGGAAGGTGTTTTATTAGTTTCCAAGAAGGTTTACCATATACCTATCAAGTGAGTAGCTTTAGCACAGGACTTGTATTCATTATTCATTAGAAATATAATAAGCTGCAATAATTAAAATATTTATGAAACTGTTCAAAGAGAAACTAAATCCTATTGTACTCGTATTACCTGTTGTACCTGTTGTATTCTGTGTGCCCCACTCCCCCAAGTATTTGAAAGGAATTAAGTTTTCTTTTTCTTTTTTATCTGTAGCATTAAAACTAGGTCCTGAAGCATTCAAATTTGATGGTGGTGTGGAGGCAGTGGCAGTGCGGCAGAATGAAAAGTATTACATTCTGAGACCAGAGGTGATTGAGACCTATTGGTACATGTGGAGATTCACACATGATCCCAAATACAGACAGTGGGGCTGGGAGGCAATGCAGGTAAGTACGGATTAACTCAGTCAATAGAATACCTCTACTTTGTTCTTCTGTAGCCCTTTTATCCCAGGATATGAGGACACTTTCAAACATTAATGCACATAGCACAGGGCAGGATGGTTGTCACTTTTCCTGATTTACAAATGAAGAAACAGATCCATAGATAGGTGACATTTTCAAGGTGACCCAGCAAGTGAGCTGGGAAATGAATTCTGTACTAAAATCAGTATGGAACTCCTAGTCTTGACCTTTAATTTGTAGGCCACAGACCCTGCATTGTGGTAAGCATTTACTGTGTTAATGCTTACTGGACATGAAAGCTGTGGCGTTTTAAAAATCATCTTAGAATATTTGTTCTTGAAATATAAGTAGGTACTCAGCTGACTGTCCTCAAACAGGCTGCAGAGGATGTTGTGTATAAATACATGTCCATTCATGCACACTGGCTTTCATTGCTCTATGTGAGCGATAATCAAAGTTAGTTCTGTTTGTTGTTAGGGATAGTTAGTATGTCTGATTGCTAGACTGGGTGGACCTGCTCCACCATTAGACCAAAGTCTTTTAGAAGCAGAACATAAACAGCATCAAAAATAAATGGGAAGGGTGGAGGAAAAGAGAAGGAATAATATTACTGTGATGCTTAAAAAAGTTGTTGCTTTTCTATGTACTAGTTGTTCAATTTGTATTTGGTTGTTGAATCCACCTCTTGAATGGGAAAGTCCCTTAAGTTTCAAGCTAATCTGTCCCGTTGGAAATATTGTGACTAGGCTACAGAAACTTAGATTCATAGTGTAATCCCAATATAGATCAATAATTCCACTTGTCTGTAATCCACAGACAACTGCCCCATCCTATCTTTCTGGGTTATGAAGTATAGTAAAAAAAAATTATATGCATCAAAATGAAGCCTAAATTCTTATTGCAGATAGTAAAATAAGATTTCTATAAATTCCTGTTTTACATGCTTCCAAGAGCAAAGCTGGAAATATTGCTAGCCTGGGTGAATTCCATTGCTGCCACCTACTAGCCTCATCTTGAGTCTTACAAAACTGATAGGTGGGGCAACCTGGACACTTCCCAGTTCCTTCTTCATGGTCTCAGAGCATAAAAATTAATCACTGCTTTTCACTTCTTTCACTTTGCTGTTTAAGTTTTTTTTCACCTGCCTGGGCAGTACATCTAATAGCAGCTGTCTACCCAGATTGCAGGGGGACTCACCAATTTTTGCAGGTTGATCATGGTGTAAAGTTCCAATTCTGCAGTCATTTTGTGGCAGCCCCATCTCTTAGTACTGATTGGAGAGACCTAGGAGCGGGGAGGGGGTAGCCACTGTCTTGTTTGCTGGCTGTCCTTTGTACATTCCAGCCCTTCAGTACATAGATGCCCAGGGGGGAGGAGGGAAAGGGGGCTGCCATCATCTTGTCTGCTGCCCTTCCTGCTGTCCCACCAGCCAGCACCTTCCCTTCCCAGCAGCAAGAACCACTGGCTCCCACTGGGGACACAGCATTTTATTTCTATTAAGTTTTTTTGTTGATGTTGCAGGTTTTGCAGACAATCCTGGATTTCCCGAGTTAAGTAGGTCCCTAGTGATCAGAGATGAGAATAAAAGATGAAGAAACCAAGGGAGTTTTTGAAGTCTTGTGACATCAGCAAGGCAAATGACATGATGAGAACAGTGAGCTGGGCAGGAACTAAATAAGGTCTGAAAGCAAGGCACTAATGTACAGAAGCTAAGAGAGTGCATACAAGTATTTGAAGCAGAGTGTGATTTCCTGCAAAAAGTGGGTTTAAGAATGTTTGTGTATGTGATATGGAGGGAAAAGAGCTTGGTTAATTGGGCTTGTTTTCTTGTAGCATTTTGGAAAAATTGAAAAGGAACAAAGTGGGAAATTATCAACCTGGGAAGGAACCTAACATTATTGTAAAGAACTAGCAAAATTTAGCAAGGGCAATGATGTAGCAAGCAAAGGAGGCAGAGGCATGAAAGTTGGGAGCTTGTGAGATGAGAATAATACAGGTATTGCCAAAGATGATCAGGAAGGGATACACCGATAGATTTGATGATGGAGCTACACTGTTCTCAGTGGTGGCAGATGACAGAACAAGGAACAGTGGTCTCAAGTTGTAGCAAGGGAAGTTTAGGTTAGATATTGGGAAGAATTGTCTCACTAGGAAGGTAATAAAACACTGAAGCAGGTTACACAGAGGTTGTGGAATCTCCATCCTTGGAGGTTTTCAAGACCCGGCTAGACAAAACTTTGACTTGGATAATCTAGTTGGGGATGGTCCTATCTTGAGCAGGTGGTTGGACTGTTAAAATAGTTGAAGGGGCCCATTTCCTAGCCATTGCTTAGGATGCTTGCTGTCATGATGTCATGAAGAAATCTGATGATGGTAACAAATTTTGGCGGCCATCCAGATCTCATCAGGATCTTCCATAGGGCTTCTCTGTTGAATCAAAGGCCTTAGGTCAATGAAAACCATGTAAAGGTCTTTGTTGCTCATGGTGCTTCTTCTGCAGCTGTCTAGCAACAAAGATCATGTTTGCTATACCTCTGACAGTCTGAAACCGCTTTGGGACTCAGGTAGAATTTCCTTGGCAAGGGGAATGAGTCTGGCGAGGAGAATGCAGGTCAGGATCTTCCCAGATATGGACAGGAATGCAATGCTGCATTAATTGTTGCTATCTGATTTTATTACCTTTCTTGAATATGGTTATAATACTGGCATCTCTCAAGTTACTGGGAATCTGTTTCCAGATTCTCAGAATAACAGCAAGGAGTTGGTAAGAGCTTTTGTTCTTTTCCACCATGCTTATAAATTTCAGCTGGCATTCCATCAGGAATGCTTTGTTATTGTTCATCTGTCCAACGGCTTTCAAGACCTCTTGAGAGGTTGGTGGGTCTACAAGGTGGTCCTTAATGGGTTGTTGTGAAATGGCTTTTATGGTACTATCTTCAACATTCAAATCTTGGATCAGAAGCTCTTGAAAATGTTCTTTCCACTGTACATTGATGGTGGAGCTGTCTTCAAAGACTGTTATTCCATCCTCAGATTTCAAAGGGATGGCTTCTTGGTTGCTTGGCCCATAGATAGCCTTGGTTGCACTGAAGAAATTATGCATATCATAGCTGTCAGCAAACTTTTTGATCTCTCTTGCTTTATGCTCCCATCACTTGTTCTTTCACTCTCAAGTTCTGTTTCAGGTGGGTTCTGTTTTAATGTGATGGTAAGAGTCTTGCTTCTGTTTGGAGTTGATGTCATTCTGCCAAGTTTTGAAGGCTCTTGGTTTTTTTTAATCACTGCAAGCTTGAATTTCCTTATCATTCTTATCAAACCAGACCTGATGTTTCTTTGTGGAGAAGACTAGAGACTTGCCACATGCCTCACAGGTGGCTTTCTTGAGGGTTTTTCAGGGTCAGTGGTGTCAAGATCATCAGGGAGGCTGGAGAGTTTCTCACTAAGGTATTGCTGGAAATGGTCACTTTTAGCCGGGTCTTTCAAGCACTTGATATTAAACCTCTTCCTTGGTTGCCTCTTTTACTTGCACCATTTTGGAGCGCTACAAATGAACGTGTACGTAGTGCCTGTTCAGCTCAGGTGGGTAGAGTGTGGTCTAATAACATCAAGGTTGCAGATTCAATCTCCCGTTGATGTACCCACAGTGGCCAGTCTAGAAGCAAGGGGTCTCCCGGCCGGTCGACGAGCGGGGAGGGGTACCCTGTGCACAGCAGCAAAACCAGAAGCACAAGCAGCGCAACTGGAAGTGCCTCCTGCTTCTTCATGCCACTGCTGCATACCTCCTGGGGGCTTCTCAAGTACCCCTAGGCATACATGTACCCCTGGTTGACAACCCCTGGACTAGATGATCTCTTGAGGTCCCTTCCAACCTTATTTCTGTAACAGAGACTTGGTGGGATAGCTCACATGACTGGAGTGCTGACATGGATGTGTACAAACTGTTCAGGAAGGACAGGCAGGGGAGAAGAAGAGGAGGAGTTGCTGTTTATGTAAAAGACTTGTATGATTGCTCAGAGGTACAGTATGAAATTGGAGATAGGCTTATTGAAAGTCTCTGGCTTAGAGTCAGAGGGGAGAGCAACAAGGGTGACATTGTGATGGGTGTGTGCTGTTGACCACCAAAGCAGGAGGATGAGGTTTTTTACAAACAGCTAACAGAAGTTTCCTGATCACAGGCCATGTTTCTCATGGAGGACTTCAGTCACCCTGGCATCTTCTGGGAGGGCAGTACAGCAGTGCACAGGCAATCCGAGAAGGTTTTAGAGAGTGCTAGGAACAACTTCCTGGTGCACATGCTGGAGAAGCCACCCAAAGCAAGAAGTGCTCTTCTTGACCTGCTGCTTGCAAACGAGGAAGAGTTGGTGGAGAATGTAGAAGTGGATGGCAACTTGGGCAGCAGTGACCATGAGATGGTTGAGTTCAGGATCCTGAGGAAAAGAAGGAAGGAGAGCAGCAGAGTAAGGACTCTGAACTTCAGAAAAGCAGAAGTCCTGGAGAGCTGCTTGTATTTTAAAGAAACCTTACTTGAGGGCACAGGAATGAACCATTCTAATGCACAGAAAAATAGCAGGTATGACAGAAGACCATCTTAGCTTAGCAGGAAACTCTTTAGTGAGCTAAAACACAAAAAGGAAACTTACAAGAAGTAGAAACTTGGACAAACAACCAGAGAGGAGTATAAAAGTATTGTTTGGGCATGTAGGGATGAAATCAAGAAGACCAAAGCACATTTGGAGTTGAAGCTATCAAGGGACATGAAGGGTAACAAAAAGGGTTTTTACAAGTATGTCAGCAACAGGAAGATGATCATGGAAAGTGTGGGTTCATTACTGAATGGAGGGAGGCAACCTAGTGACAGATGATGCAGAAAAGGCTGAAGTACTCGATGCCTTTTTTTACTTCAGCCTACAAAGATGAGGTCAGCTCCCAGATTACTGCACCTGGCAGCACAGTTTGGGGAAGAGATGAGAAACTGACAGTGGTGAAAGTACAGGTTGGGTACTATTTAAAAAAGTGGTTATGTACATGTCCATGGGGCCAGATGCGATGCACCTGAGGGTGCTGGGAGATATGGTTGCAGAGCCTCTGGCCATTATCTTGAAAACTTGTTGCAATTGGGAGAGGTCCTGGACAACTGGAAAATGTAGTGCCCATCTTGAAGAAGGAGCATCCAGAGAACTACCAACTGGTCAGCTTCACCTCAGTTCTTGGAAAAATCATGGAGCAGGTCTTCAGGGAATCCATTTCTAAGCACTTGGAGGAGAACTTGATTAGGAACAGTTAGCATGAATTCTCCAAGGGCAGGTTATGCCTGACCAACCTGATTGCCTTCTATGATGAAATGACTGGCTCTATGGATGTAGGGAGACCAGTGGATGTGGTGTACCTTGATTTTAGCAAGGCTTTTGATACGGTCTCCCACAATGTTCTTGAAAGCAAGATGAGGAAGTCCAGGTTCGATGCCTGGACGATAAGGTGCATAGGAAACTGATTGGATTGTTAGGCTCAAAGGTCAATCAATGACTCAACTTCTAGTGGCCCCTGGCATGTCCCAGGAGTCAGTCCTGAGGCTGGTTTCATTCAGTATCTTCATCAGTGACCTGAAAGATAGAATGGGGTGCACCCTCTGAATGTTTGCAGATGTCACCAAGCTGGGGGGAATGCTAGATAGGCTGGAGAGTAGGGCTAGGATTTAGAGAGACCTCAACAAATTTGGAGGTTGGGACCAAATAAATCTCATGAGGTTCAATAAGGAGAAGTGCAAAGTCCTGCATTTAGGATGGAACAATCCCATGCACTGGTACAGTCTGGGGACCAACTGGCTAAGTTGCAGCTCTGCAGAAAAGGACCTGGGGGTTACAGTGGACAATAAGCTGAATATGAGCCAACAGTATGTCCTTGTTGCCAAGCAGGCTAATGGCATACTGGGCTGCATTAGTAGGAGCTTTGCCAGCAGCAGATTGAGGGAAGTGATTATTCCCGTCTATTCAGTGCTGGTGAGGCTACATCTGGAGGACTGTGTCCAGTTTTGGGTCCCCCACTACAGAAAGGATTGAGAGTCCAGTGGAGAGCAATGAAAATGGTTAGGGGAACTTGACTTAGGAGGCAGAGGCACTATGGATCAAACTACAAGGGGGTGTCTACTACAGACCACCCAACCAGGGGGAAGAGCTGGACCAGGACTTCTCCAGTCAGTTTATGGAGGCGGTTAGGTCAAGGAATGTTATTGTCATGGGTGACCTAAACTACCCAGACATTTGCTGGGAGGAGCAGACAGCCAGGTCTGACTGCTCGCGTAAGTTCCTGGCTATATTACAGGACCTTCACATTATCCAGGAGGTGCACAGCTCCACTAGGGGTAACATCTTGCTGGACCTGGTCCTGGCCACGGGGGATGACTTGGTGAGGGGACTGCAGGTCCTTGACCACCTGGGCAACAGCAGTCATCACCTGCTGGATTTCACTATCCAATGCAGGGTGTCAAGGGCTTACACCAAGGCTATAGCCCTTGACTTCAGAAGGGCCAGCTTCAATGAGCTTAGGAGACTAGTGGGGGAGGCACTGGGGGCCGAGAAGGTAGAGGAGATGGGAGTCCACAAGGGATGGTCGTACCTTAAGGGGGCGATCCTCCAGGCCCAAAGGATAACAGTCCCTGAGAGAAGCAAGGTAAGAGTGCTCAGAAACCCCCTTGGCTCAGCAAGGGCATTCAGGAACGCTTGAGGACTAAAAGTACAACCAGTGGAAGGGAGGAGCTGTCACCAAGGAGGAGTACTCCTCCTTGGCCCGTGAGTGTAGCAGGGCTGTTAGGAAGGCCAAGGTAGAAATGGAACTCAGGCTAGCATCTAGGATTAAGGACAACAAAAAGTCCTTTTTCAAGTACATTGGGAGCAAGAAGAGGGCACCAGGCAATGTAGGGCCCCTGCAAGATGCAAATGGTAATCTTGTGGCTACGCCAGACAAGAAAGCTGATATTTTTAACAGTTTCTTTGCCTCTGTTTTCTGGTAGGCAAAAGAAACTGGCTAATGTGGTCCCAATTTTCAAGAAAGGGAGGAAGGAGGACCCAAGCAACTATAGGTCTCTAAGCCTCATCTTGGTGCTCAGGAAGATCTTGGAGAGAATCATCAAGGAGCACATCTGTGGGGGGCCAGCAGGGGAGATCATGCTCAGAGGCAATCAGCATGGGTTCATCAAAGGCAGGTCCAGACCAACCTGATTGCCTTTATTACCAAGTAACTAAATCCTTGGATGATGGTGTCGCCGTGGCCGTAGTCTTTCTAGACTTTAAGAAGGCCTTTGACACTGTCTCTCACCCCATTCTCATCAATAAATTAAGCAACTGTGGCATTGATTCCTACACAGTTGGATGGGTAAAAAATTGGCTGATGGGGCGCACCCAGAGAGTAGTAGTGGATGGGTCGTTCTGAGCCTGGCGAGATGTGAGCAGTGGGGTACCCCAGGGCTCGGTCCTCAGGCCTGCACTGTTTAACATCTTCATCAGCGACTTGGATGAGGGGGTGGAAAGCACACTGTCCAAGTTTGCTGATGACACTAAGATGTGGGGCGAGGTGGACACACTTGAAGGGAGAGAGAGGCTGCAAATAGATTTAGACAGACTAGAAAAGTGGGCAGACAAGAATAGGATGGGGTTCAACGTAGACAAATGCAAGGTGCTGCATCTTGGGAGAAGGAATCCATGGCAAAGATGCAGGCTGGGGAGTTTCTGTCTTGAAAGCACAGGCGGAAAGGGATCTTGGAGTCATTATTGACTCCAAGATGAACACGAGCTGCCAATGCCAGACCACAGCCAGCAAGGCCAGCCATACCTTGTCATGCATCCAAAGATGCATCTTAAGCTGGTCCATAGAGGTGATCCTCCCCCTCTATGCGACATTGCTCAGGCCGCAGTTGGGGTACTGCATTCAGTACTGGGCGCTGCACTTCAAAAGGGATGTGGCCAGCCTGGAGAGGGTTCAGAGGAGGGCCACCCGCTTGGTGAGAGGGCAGCAGGACAGGCCCTATGAGGAGAGACTGAAGGACCTGAACCTGTTCAGCCTCAGCAAGAGGAGGCTGAGGGGGA
>NW_005842323.1:240984-282644 GCF_000455745.1 Alligator sinensis
CAGGCTAGATGATCTGTTCAGGTCCCTCCTGACCCTAGCTACTATGAAACTATGACTGAGGGAACTGGGTTTACTGGGCTCCTGTATACATGCAGGGAGGCTGATCTGGCATGCTATATATTCAGCACGTCGGACCAGAATTAATTAATCAAGTCTGCTGGAGTGTGGTAATTACCAGCAGACTCCAGTGTCACGTGTATGCATCATGTGCCACCACTGAGAACAGTCTAACTTCATCCTCTTTGGAACTACCCTTCAGGTAGTTGAAGGCTGCACTGCTATCAAATCCCTCCTCAGTCTTCTCTTCTCCAGGCTAAATGGGTGTTTATTGACATGCTCCAGGGGTGGGGTGGAGGGGTGGGGCAGCACTTGAATTAGTGCAGCTCTGAGAGCCATGTTTAATATACATGATGCTCTGGGCACTTTATTAGTGTCCCTGCACTGATAAGTGGTGGTGGGGCATTTTGAACTAAAACACAAGCTTTAGTTTAAAATGCCCTGCCGCCACTTTTCACCATGGGGATGCTAATACACATAATGCTCTTGGCACTCTATTTAGCACAGCTCTCAAAGCTGTGCTAATTCAAGTGCCCCCCCCTCGAGCATGTCTTTAAACACCCATTTAGTCTGGAGAAAAGAAGACTATGGGGGGATTTGATAGCAATGCAGCCTTCAACTACCTGAAGAGTAGTTAGAACCATTCATGGAATCCTTTAGGAATTGCACAAATTACAGAATGACATAGCTTTGTGTGAAGTGGGTGGTAGTGTACCTTGTGTACACCTTCCTGGTGTACAAGGAGGTGCCTGCTGCCTGCTTTCTCTCCCACACTGTCTTCTGGGATGTCACACTAGGTCAGACTCCAGATCTTTGCAAGGGCAGTAGTAAGACTTAATTTGTTACTGTAAGTAGGTCTTTATATTAATAAAGTGTCTCCACATCACCAGCTGTATCAGCATATTACCAGCAGCTTACATAGTGCTTTCAAGGCACAAACTGAAGTGCTCAGGCAATAACTACAGCTATGAAAGGGTTAACACAGAATGCTGACATTTTGGCAGCTGCATAGTATGCAAGGTGTTTCCAGATGTATGCACTACTTTTCCAGCACAGAAAACAGCTTTCTTGATTCAATATATGCACCCTAATTTGGAGGGGGGGGGGGTTGATTTTGGGTTGTATGGGAGAAAATACAGTATTGAGCTAACCATATATCTTTACATTTTTTTTATAATACTTCACAGAAAATCTGTCACTACTGGGAGATTTATTATTTTTCATGTCCTTTATAACCAAAGTTACTTCATCTGATGCCAAAAAGCCTCCAAAATTTATTTCTCCATCTCTAAAATTTGTTTTATGGCTATAAAATGCAGGAAAATATCTGTTTCTTCTCTTGTCATTCCAATTTTCAGCGTACAAACTGGAGTGCAAGGTACTAAACTGTCAGTTGATTTGTCTCTGCGTCATATGCATATTCCCCAGAGAGTCTCATGGCTGATACTATATTATGGTTGCCACGTGCATGATTAGAGGTCTGGAGAGCAGGTCATACAAGGAGAGGCTGAAAGACATGAGACTGCCTGGAGAAAAGAAGATTTAGAGGGGACTTGGTGGCAGCCTATAAATATATGAAGGGCATAAATCAGGGCCTGGGAGAGCAGCTGTTCACCAGTGCACCCCAGGGGAAGACCAGAAATAATGGACACAAACTGCTTGAAGATCACTTTGGATTGGACATAAAGAGAAACTTCTTTATGATTCAAGTAGCTAGGGTCTAGAACAGACTCTTCCCAGAGGTGGTACAATCACCTACCCTGGAGATCTTTAAAAAAACAACTTGACACGCACTTTGTTGAGGTTGTCTGACCCCAGCGGTCTTTCCTGCCCAAGTGCAGGGGGGCTGGACCTGGTAATCTTGTGAGATGCCTGCCAGCCCCTAACACCTATGAATCTACTCACTCCAGGAGCAACAAGCTTTTCAAGCCTCAGTCCAGAACTGTCCAACTCCAGTCAGGCGTAGCCTGGGTGGCTTCAACAGTATGTCAGCAGCAAAAGGGCCACCCATGCTGGGGCCAGTCAGCTAATGCTGCTTCTCCCAACGACCTGGTTGGGTCGTGAGTGAGTGCAGTTTCTAACCAGGGAGCAGCACCCATGCTGCACCCAGGAGGTGGGGAAAAGTGGCAGCAATGTGGGTGCAGTTTCCAGCTGCCCAGCCCTAATACACCTTCTCACTGCCCAGCCCCAGCCCAGATGCGGGCAGAATCAAAGCCTTATGGTTCTACGAACCAGATCCAGCTGACCTTATGTTGCTGATCCTTGCCTTAGTCTATATGCTAGTCATCTTCCCACATGTTCTCACAATTCCCATTTACCTTGGTGCAATCCATATGAAGCATACTCCACCTTCTGAGACAGCAGTTTATTCAATTCATATCTTATATTGGTAAGACTGTGTAGTTTATGAGGCAAAAGTTAGGTGACGTAATCCTCATCTAAAGACTTGGATAAGAAAAATTGAGTATTTATTTATATATCCCATTTTTTTTCTTTTTGGCAGAAGCATAGGCTATTATACACCCTCATAAGAAGGCTTTTGTAGTTTCCCATAATATTGAAGGCAAGGAAGCAATAGCTTAAGTTCCGTAGCATTTTTTAATCTCCTCTAGAACGAATGCTTCAAATTGATAATCTTTCAACAGGGAGGTGTTAAGTTCCCCATAATTATTTACAGCTGGGAGGCCTCCCCATATGAGGCCTTGATGAACTGCCATAGTTCTACCAGGACCTCTTCATTGTCTCTGCCTCCAGATCCCTATATATAGTGGCCCAGGGCAGACCCCCAAGCTGAGCTTCTGCTGAAAAACCTTCAGCTGGTAGTGCTTGCAACAGAGGTACCCTTGGTGTGCCAGAGGATGGTCCTGTCCAACATCACCCATATAGAGGACCATCTGAACTTTGCCAGTCAGGGGTGGGCAGATCCTTCTGTGCTGGTCTGGCACATGGAGCTACTCATACTGTGTGCACCCTCCAGGTCATGGCCACTGTGCTAGATACTGCCCTTGCCTACACCCAAAAGGTCTTGTGCCAGAGCAGTTCATACCCACTGTTATCCCCCACCCTCTGGAGCTTGTGGGACTCCTGCCTCAGCAGGCCCTGTGTCACTCCCCACCACCCCACCTCAGCAGACTGGCAGATACCAGCCTGGTCTGCTTTCAACATCCCATCAATGCCAGCTCTACACACTTCTGGTCCTCATGCTCCACAATTCCATCCTTGCATCCTACCCAGACACCAAGGGTTGGGGGACACTCAGTGGGGGTAATGGTCCCTGGTGGGCTAGTCTGTATTGCACCCTGATCCCATGAGCCAACCTCAGTTAGCAGCTCCTATAGAGAGCCATCTCCATGGGCATGCATCTTATGCAATTCATGGACACCTTTGACACCTGCCTCTTCCTAAAACGGATGGAGACCCTGGCACACACCTACCTGGAGTGCCCCAGGCTACAGCCACTCCACCACCTCCTTAAAAACCATTTGCTGAGGTTTTGGCTCCAGTTCTCCCTAGACCTTTTTTTTTTACGCACTCCCCATCCATTCCCGATCCATGGCCCCACCAAGTCCTAGCACATTCTGGTCAACCTCCTTCTGGTTCTGGCTAAACTTATCATCTATCACAGGGGTTTTCAACTGGCAAGGTCCCTCTGACTCCTCAGCCACAACTTCCCTCAGCTCCAGGCTGCTCTGTATTCTACAAATCTCATCCTGCTTCCAGGAGGGAGAAGAGAAGGGGGCCCAGAGATTCCAGGGGCACAGCTAGAGATCAACAAATAGAGCGGTACCTAGACCAGGAGCCCAGGGGCTGCAATTTAATCCCTTGGGGACCACAAGAAGCTCAGGGGCCACCAGATAGCTTGGATTTGGAGATGTATCCTTGATTGTTTTATTTAATAACTGTTAATGGATTTGTCTTTGAATTTGTCTAGTCTCTCTTTAAACCTTGCTTTGCTATCTATCTCTACAATTTTCTTTGGTAATGAGTTCCACAAGTTAACTATGTCCTGTGTAAAAAATGTACTTTATGTTAGTTTTAAACCTGTCTCCTGCTAATTTCAGTCCTATAGTTGTAGTATTCTGGGACTTGATGAATAACAGTTCTCTACTCACTTTGTCCACAGCCTTCATGATTTCACAGACCTCTGCCTCAGCTATTTCCTTTCCAAATGGAAGAGTTCTAGACTTTTTAATTTCTTCCCCACACCTGTGGCTGGAATAGTTTATTTATGAAAACCTTGGGACATTTAGGGACAAACATTAATTCCAGGTTATTGATGATGAACAAAATCATACCCAGCAGAGATCCATGCATGACACTACCATATTTACCTTAATCCAAGGTGACTCTGTATTTAAGACAACTCCTGAATAATGAGATTCTGTACATTAGTTATAATTTTCCATTTATAGAATCTGATTATTGGAGGGTTGTCTAAAACTCAGTCAACTCACTCCAGTGGTGGGAAAAGGAGCAATGAGGGTTGCAGGGTCAGACCCCCATCCCTTGCCCTCCCTGACTTGCGCCCCCCAGACCCACACTGCTTGCCCCTGCCCCTTCCCCCATTCATGCCTGTACCCACCTTCCAGTGCCTGCCTCCCCTGCCACATACATACCCCACCCCCAACTGCTGTGTGCCCCTCTTTGCCTATGCCTACCTCCCATTACCTGTCCCTGCTTGGATGCTTGCTGCCTGCTTCTCCCCACCACTGGCATTCTCCACCCCCAACCCTTCCCCCCACCTTCTGTGGTGGCTCCAGCTCTGGTTCCAGTTGCAGGGTAAACAACAGTGGTGGCTCTAGCCCAGCCTGGCCAAGCAGAAGCAGTGGCAGCAACTCCAGGGCTGGCCAGGTCAGGGGCAGAGGGGCTGGAGCTGAAGGTAAACATCAAGGGGAAACAACAGATGTTTAGGGGGTGGAGGTGGGGGAGCAGGCCATGTGGTTTCCCCCTACACTTCCCCCCAGGCCACACACCATGGGTCTTCTCTTTATACCCCTTACTCTCATCATGCAGTTTCCTCCACACTTTCCTTGCCATGAGCCCCCTCCTCTGCGGCAAAAACTACCCTGGTCCAGGGCAGATGGCAGTTCAGCTTTGGCTTTGGCCCTGGTTCTGGGCTGAAGCTGGTGCTGAGCTATCACCTGCCCAGTACTCAAATATAAGGCAAGGTGCCCCCCATGTTGATTGTAGAAAAAATCCTCATCTTGGATTCAAGTAAACGCAATATTGCCAACAGTTCTGCAATTTCAAATTTGAGTTCCTTCAGAACTCTCAGGTGAATGCCGTCCAGTCCAATTGACTTACTAGTGTTTAAAAAATATTGATTATTTTTACTACTTATTCTGCTGTCACTTCAGTATGATCCAATTCCTGAGACCCATCTGCTAGGAAGAACTGCACTGGTGTGGGAATTCCCCCAATATCTTTTGCAGTAAAATGTGATGCAAAGATTTTATTTAGCTTATCTATGGTTGTATCATTCCTGGGTGCACCTTTTACTACTTGGTCATCTAATAGAGCAGTTCTCAACTGGGGGGTCCACAGCCCAGGGTCCACTGGTGTACAGGTACCTGGGTGAGCTGCCTGTAGCCCTGTAGCCAGGTGGGACCTTGGCAGCTGCCCTAGGCCAGCTGGGCTGTCCCAGTGCCTGGCCTTGGCCTAGATCTGGAAGGCACATAGGGCCAATGGGGAGGTGCGGATGGGACTCACCACATAAGCCTCACAGTGCAGCACTGTGATCCACCATGAGCCCTACACCTGGCCATGGTCCTGCTCTTCTCTTCCCAGTTATGTGGCAGTCATAGCCGAGAGCTAGAGAGCAGCTTTGCTCAGGGATGGCAGGGATGAGAGGTATTAACAGTGCCCTCACCCATGTGGCCTGATGCTGCACACACTCCTGCAGTTCGTGGGGGGGCTTAGGGAAACCACTTCACTGCATCAGGCAACCCAGCAGTTCTTGGCCTACTGCACACCTATGGCTATCTTGGGAATGAGAGCCTTAAAAGGGAAATGTTACTAAATATATATAGTTTTCCTTCTAGACTGGGTGTATTTTTAATCACTGAGTGCCCTGGCTGTACAGAGAAGGCTGTGTCCAGAGAGGCTGGCAGTAGACAATCAAAGTAAACTTCTGCTTAAGATCTGTTGGGGGAAAGCATCCGTGCCCTCCACTGGTCTGTCTGCATGTATCAGCCTTCATCAGTTCGTACAGAATGAACCATCTCAAGTGGTCTTAGCTTTGTTAAAGGCTTAACTGGCTTTTTTTTTTTTTCAACCATAGTAGAGACATGCCAGGTATCATCTTGTGTCATTTGGTCAAGGTTTTTGTAGCCTTGGTTTTAGCAACATTGATTTTAATTTTCTTTTTACACTTATTAAAAAGAACAGATGTTGTGCATGTGCACAGCTATATTTACAAAGCAATATTCAGATTGCAGACTCAAAACCCTCAAAAGTTAGGAAATGCCAATTAGGTTTGCCAGTGCAACGTTAACACAGGTGCCATGTGTGCCTATGAATTAGGCTATAGTCTGTAACTACACAGATGCATACTGTTTTTCCAAAGGATGCCTATCCCTTATTAAAGGACTCTTTGTCTCAGTTGATTGTCATTGTTTGTACCTATATTATCTTTTTCTTTTTCTAGTATGCACTGTATGTTTAACTAACTATCAATTTAATACAGTTTTTAATCTGCTGGATATGCCGAAAAATAGTTGTTGTAGCACAGATGAACCGAGGAGTTTTTATAGCATGCTGGGGTTGGGTGGCTGAGGAAGAAAAAGGTTGAGAACCCCTGATCTAATAATCCTAGTTTCCTCCTTCTGATGTATTTTTTTAAATGTTATTGTTAGCATCTTGTGTAAGGCATGCCTTGAATTCTTTTTTGACCTGCCGTATTTGCTTTTTCATTTGACCTGCCAGAGCTTGTGAGCTTTCCATTTTTTTCATTTGGGGACACCTTCCATGTTCTGAATATTAATCCAGAGATTGCTAGTTAAACAGCACTGGATTAACCGGCAGGCCATATGCGACTCCCAAGGGTTTAACCTTCATTCCCCTTTCCTTCTCCACTTCCTTTTCTTTTTGCTGCTGGAGTCTCTCTGTTTCACCTCCTTCCAGCTTCTGCTGCCTGTCCCCACCCCGGGACAGCCTGTGGGGATGAGGGAGCCTGTGGCCAGAGGGCTCAGAGGAATCTGAGGACCCTCCATGGTATTCATACTGGTCTAGTGCAGTGGGAGTTGCCAACTGTATGGCAAGAGTGGAGTTGTACCACCATGAGGGGTACTCGTGGCATGCCTCTGTGTGTAGTGCATCTCCATAGCATAGTTAAGTCTGGGGAGACTCATGCAATGCATTGGGGCCTTATGCACTGAAGAGAGGGGAAGGCTGTGCAGTGCAGCGGGGGGCAGAAAGGGTGCCTTATGTGGCGTGACTTGCAGTCCACATGTCCTATAGCCTGGGGGTGTGCAAACTGTGTAGTGTGCGACTGGGAGTTCTGTGGTCCCCAGCCACTCAGAAGTTGGACAGCCCTGGTTTAATCTATAGCTGCAGCTTCTTCCTAAAATAAAGCTGATTTATTGAAGTGTGTTATTTCCTTAGGGTCAAGAGAATCTTACTTTTTTCCTTTAGTATTTCACTAAGAATTAGACCTAGTGTCATTCAGATTATTCCATAACTTTGCCCCCTCCTGATGATAAAGGATGTAAAAGGCTTCTGCTTCCTTAGAGTCAGAGAAATCAATGTTAGGGTATTTCAGGAAGTTTCTTACTGGCTGGTAGTTTTGCTAGTTTATACAGAGTTTGTTTATAAGCTGTCTCGGAGGCAAGATCAGGAAGCAGCCTTATATGAACAAAAGGCTTGCCCCATGTCAGCTTTCCTAGATCTTTGGGAGCTTTGAGTACCCTCTTTTTGGCAGAAAATCTCAGAAGCCTGGCTATGAAGGTTTGAGGTTTTTCTCCAAAACCAGACTTCCTTCAGTACAATCTGTGGGCCTTCCTTGTCCTTATGTCAGTTTCTGAGGGGAGTTTTAAAATGCCGACAAGTAGTTATGTCACAGACTTGGTAGGATTACCTTTTTTGGACCCCTCAGGCACCCCAGTGATACTAATGTTATATCTCTTGGGTCTCCAAGTCCATAAATTTGTCTCTCTGAGCCTGAAGTTCCTTGCTATGAGTACCTGCCTGGTCATTTTCACAAGTTTCATAGGCAGAAACTTGGTCCTCCACTCCCTGATCCCATTTCACTAGCCTGTTCAACAAACTCTGAATATTCATAACAGATTCTCGAGTCTCATCCAATATAATCTTAATGTTAGACCTCTCTAGCAATCCCCTGTATTAAAGAAGCCAAATCCTCTCTCTTATTACCACTGGTATAGTAGAGACAAAATCTAAGAGAGGAAGGGGCCCTCACATGTAAGATACAATGTAAAAATAGAGAAAAATGAAGCAAAAACAAACAAGAAACTTTAGTAGTGAACTCAGTGAAAGATATGGCAGGTGTGGCAAAAAACCAAGCCACCACTGGCAACAATATCTAGAAATCAATACAGAATGCAGGAGATGCCATAGGAGGGAACATTTTGCAGGGGACTAAAAATCATCCAGGATAGTAGAAGTAATTCTGGAAGGGGGAGTGGCATCAGATGACAATGCGCTTATGCTACTAGGAACTGTATCCTCAATAGAAGAATCAGTAACCTGGTACATAGATTCACAGATCTTAATGGTTAAATCATTAAATTCAAAATAGACACTGTAGCTGCAGTTACTGCCATTCCTGCAGAAGATCCTGGGGCAGAAATCTGCAAAGGTCAGATAAAATTCTCAGGAGGGTAAGTAATACTACATTAGAAGTGTGTGGCCAATTCAAGGGGAAATTGGAAAAAAGAGGAAACATTTTGTCACAACCTATCTTTATGGTACAAGTGTTAACAGTTCCCTTCCTGGGATTGCCAACACTACAAGGACTATGCCTAGTGGGGAAATTAGATTCAATTAATAGCAAAATACAAACCATAAAAGAGATGTATCCTCAGGTCTTCACAGGGTTGGATAAGCTGTCGTGGAATTCTAAAAAAATAAATAAATAAATTGGTGCCATCACCAACTTCTTTTTCTCTAACAGATCCTTGGTGCATCCCCATTCCTTTGCAACAAAGTCAAGGAAGAGTTAAAGAGGATAAAAGCAATGGGGGTTATTTCTCAAATCGATGAACCCATAGACTGGTATGCAGGAATAATTTTAGTACTGAAACTGAATGGAAAAATTCACTTTTTTGTGGACCACACTCAACAAAAGTGTTTCCTGCAGTAGAACAGACATTGGCTCAGTTATCAGAGGCTAAAGTGTTGAACAGCAGGGTTGTGACAAATCCCTCTGGCTGAAGAATCTAGGCTGTTGTCTATATTCTTTACCCCATTTGGGAGACATTGTTTCAACCAGCTTCCTTTTGGCATATCATCAGCACCAGAACATTTCCAAAAATTAACTTCTTAGATTGTGATGGGGCTTCCTAGCATCCTTTGCCTTACAGATGACATATTGGTATATGGAAAAAGTAAACAGGAACACCATGAATATCTACATGCTGTTTTGTGATGCTTCCAACTATCTGGTCTCACCTTGAATGGGAGAGATGAATTTGAGAAGGAACAAATAAAATATGTTGAGATATCATTAGCAAAAATGGAATTCAGCCATACCCAGACAAAATTAAGGCATTGCATGCCCTACCTGAGCCCCAAGACGTTTCTGCCATGAGATGATTGCTGGGTATGGCCAACTAGTTTGGAAAATTTTTGCCAAATGTATCACATCTAACGAAACCCTTAAGAGATCTCCTTAATGGATGCAGTACATGGGTCTGTAGAGATGCACGGGGGGAGGGGGCCATTCAATACAATCAAAAAACTACTGGCATCATCTGTTTTACCACAATATTCAGTAAATTATCCCTTGGTAGTCAGAGCAGAAACATTCAAGCCAAAATGGGGGGGGGGGACCTCCAATTCACCCACCCCACCCTTCAACACTGCCTGCAGAGCCCCAAGAATGAGCTCCCTCTGCTGCCTTTCCCTCCTCCCATTCTGAAAACTGCAGGCTGCCATCCAGCAGCTAGATTCCCCTCCCCCCTGGAACCAACACTGACCTTCTGTTTGGTCTAGGGTAATATTGTAACTCAGAATGCTTTGCAGAAATAGTTCTGAGTTACAGCTGGGAGCTGCACTTGTGTCTGCACCCTTATTTGCTTGCCCTGAATGTTAAAACAGAAGCAAATCACAAACCCCTGGTAGCATTGCTGGTATCCAAAACCTTGGATGACCTTCCACCCAGAATGTAAGAGATTTAGACTATGACTAACATTTTTTTTTCACTATTGAATTTTTACCAGGGAAACTGCTCATAGTTGGAGATGCTCTATCCAGTGCACCAGTTAGACAGCAACAGAAGGAGAAATAACTTTTGAAAAAGATGTTTATATATATTGACTATGTTCTGATAGCATTGCCAGTGTCTGCTACTTGACTTAAACAAATTAGAAATGAGCAATAGAAGAATGACACTTGCCAGAAGCTAGTTCATTTCTGTGGAAACAGATGGGGCTACAGGACACAACTTCCAAAAGACTTACAACCATATTGGCAGGACTGAAATAACCTCCACATTAGTCAGTGGTATTCTCCTTAAAAGAAGATGCATTGTGATCCTTCAGGCAGTTTGGAAATAAATGCTTTCAAAGATATATGGTGGACACAAGGGTATAAACAAATGCAGGGCAAGTGTACAGTAAGCTATATGGTGGCCTGGTCTGAGTAAGCAAATCCAAATTTTAGTAGAAGGTGGTGAGGAATGCAAAAAAAAAAAAAAAAAAAAAAAAAAGACTGCCTCTAGAGCCATTACTTTCCACAAAGCAGCAGATAGACCTTAACAGACTAGCAATGGATTTATCTTTCTGGATACATTATTTTAGTAGATTATTGACTTGGTTTTACTTGCACAGACCTCATCAGCATAGGTCATCCAACAACTGAAGTCTCTGTTTGCAAGGCACAGCATTCCTCAGGTCCTCATAACAGACAATGGACATCAGTTTATCTCTGAGTTAATCTTACAGTTTGTAGAGAACTTCAGTTTTTAGTATTGCACTAGCAGTCCTCGCTATCCTCACAGCAAGAGAAAGTCTGAAAAAGCAGTACAGATTCCAAAACAGCTTCTACATATCTGGCACTCCTGACATATTGATCTACACCACTGCCACTGGCATCAGGACTCTCTCTAGCTGAACTGTGCATGGGATGATGACTTAAGATGCCATTACCTATGGCACCAATCCAGCTTAACTTGACATAGCCCAACTTGCAGGAATTTAAGAAACGAGATGCTATACTAAGACTTCAACAGCAAAGAAACTTCAATATTTGACATGGAGAAAATCGCTAGCAGAGCTTCTGTCAGGGGACAGAGTTTGGTTCAAAAGTTTCCAAATGTTTGGAACTGTCCAAAATGCAGCAAACACCCCAGGATCCTACTTAGTGGAGACTCCTAAAGGCCTTGTCCAGAGAAATAGGGTTCATTTTCAGTATATTCCACCTCAACATAATGAGGATCAGCCACTGACAGGGCCAGGGTCAGAGCATGAAAATGAGCCTCCTTCTCATAGAAGTCGGGGAGAAGGCTCAGTTAGAGATGGGTGCTATAAAGAGGTTAGAACAAGGTCTGGAAGACTAAGCAGTCCTCTGCAGACTTGACCTTTAAACATCCATTTATAGTTTTAGATATGTATACCGGTTGGTTGGTACAACAGTGTAAATAGTTTTTAAGAGGTATAGGGACCTACCCAAATTGCAATTGTACATTTTCATGGAAATTGCAAAATTGGGTGATCTCTGTGAAATCCTCAGGGAAAAAAAAACTTGCTCAAAAAAAGTGGTGGCTTCCCAGTGGGAGCCAGCAGTCCTCCCCACCGTGCAGCCTGTCACAAAAGGAGCTGCTGGCAAAATGGCTGCTCCCTTCACCAGAGATTGGCTGAGGGGGATGCCTGTCATGCGGCCTTGCTTCTCTTCACCAATCAGTGGCGAGGGGTGGGTCCGCATGATGGACTGCCCTCTCAGTTAATCAGCAGTGAGGGGTAGGGCTGTACAATGGACAGTCCTCTCCACCAATCATCATCAGGGGGTGGGGCCACTGGGACCCCTTGGCCAGTCAGAGTATGGGTGGGGCCCAGAAGATAAGCCCTCAAAAATGGCAGCCAGCTGCATGATCTGCCTGTGAAATCAGCCAGCTGCCTCGTTGAGTTGAGTAGACCCCTAGTTGTAACTTATTATTAGTTATTTATGTGTTGTGATCTGATCTTCCTCTTTGCAAAGAAAGGGAGATGTGGAGTGATCACAGAGCCCTGTTCTACACACCTGCTAAACAGGCTGTACCAGGGGGACTGTAATACCGGTTAGAAACTCCAGGGGCAGGGCAGATTACAGCTCACACTGTGATTAGGTGTGTGTGTCTCCCTCACACCACAGAAACTACTTTGTTTTGGGAAAGAATGACAGTTCATAGCAGTAGTTCAACCTGGCTTCACAGTGGCTTCAACATGGAAATGTAATGCAAGAACTCACTGTGTCTTATGCCACTGCATTTAACCTCTATTTCCATATTTGCATAATGGGAACAATATGCAGCTTCTCCCAGGTGTCCTCTATGTGTTAATTAGCTGTTGTTGCTAAGGCACTAAACTGTTATTTTCAACCTACATTATTTATTTTGCTATGACATTTTTAAAAGTTAAAATCTGTCAGTCCCAACCAAAGTGACTAATTTTATCTTCCAGAGATGTATAGGGGCTGCTCTCATCATGGATAGAAGTGCATCCACCAGAAATAAAAGACTCCAGCATGCATAATGATAAAGATAGTCAGTGCATGCTGAGACCTCTCCTCCCCGCCCCACTCCATACACATGCACACTCCTATGTGTCCTCGTTTCTTAAGAAACAGAATGTAATAATGTTCTTTGTAATAGTCATAAACTTTTGTTATGCAGCTATTCGTATTTGATTAATACTGCTGGATGTTGTCTTTCTTGATATGGAGAGTCCTAACCTACAGGTCTGCAACATAAGAGGAAGCTCATCCCTCCCACCTGCCCAGTTTCACTGGTATCATTTGCTGACATCGCCAGTTGCAAGTTCCATCAGAGAATTCTCTTTCATTTCTAGCTTTTTCCAGCATTCAGAGGTTCACTTATAGATTGTGAAGAGTGCATTTTGTCTTAATTTCTTTCTCTACATATAAAAGCATATGGTTTCTAAATTGTGTTTGCTCCCCTGCTTCAGTTCCCCTTAGCTTCTCTTGAGAACAACAAAGCAGAAATTGCAATTACCAGAAAACCAGGCCTAAAGCATTCTGTACAGCAGAGCTTTCCAAACTGTGTGCCGCGACACATTAGTGTGTCGGCGGCAGTGTGTAGGTGTGTCGCGCGAAATGCAGAAAATTTTGCAGAAGGGCACCGCGGAGCTCCCTTACTCGCGTCTGCTTCCCTTGGCCCCTCCCCCGGAACTGAATTACTGTGTCGCGAAATGATGCATGTCTAAAAAGTGTGTCACCAAAATGAAAAGTTTGGAAAGCTCTGCTGTACAGAGATCCTTCATATAGACTAATGGGCCAAATAGATTACTAAGCTACAAGTAGCTGTTTTCTGGAGTTGATAATGACAAACATTTAAAGCCAAACAATTGTCCTGATCACTACACCTGCTTCTTCCCTGCATGGGCCTATTAGAAGAGCTGATGTCTGCTGAGGAGGCACTGGAGAGTCAGCAAGGAAGCACAACTTGCCTATGAATCCTTCCTAAATGATTTATTTGGCACCTGTTTTTCATGGTTGACATTTTCTTGTGCCATACAATTATGGATGTTAGTAGAATAACAAATGGTCAGGCAAGAGATGTCCTGAGCTGCCAGAACTCTCCAGTCCCTGCTTCTTTCTTTGTGCTTTTTGCAGAGTTAGGTGGAAATGGCCCACTGTTGAGCTCTGTGGTCAAGCTGTGATTGGCAAGACCTAAGTAGAGATCCACCAGACCCTTTCACCTCTCTGTATGTGTGGTGTTAGGTATGGACTGCATCCTTTCAAAGACCAAGGACCCAGTGCAGTGCGGATGGGATCCAGAGTCAGTTTTCTGAGGAGGAAAGGGAGAGGCTGCTATAGAGGAAGAGACGATGCTAGTGATAATTCAGATGTGTGTGGGGGAGTTTGTGCAGTGCAGTAGGCACTTACTGTTTGTGCATTCCCAGTATACAACAACACCATAACAAACTATGTGATGCTTTCTAAAACTCTTCCACCTGCCCAAGCTCAAAACTCTGATCTGGTTGTCCCCTTCCCTTTATTTCAGTTATATGTTTCAGTTCCATTGCAAGCACCTGTTGTTGTTTCTTCAGTTAGTATATGCTAAACCTTGATTTGGATTAGGGATAATGCCTCTTCTGTACTTTTCTTTTCTCAATACAGGCTATTGACAAGTATTGCAGAGTCAGTGGTGGATTTTCTGGGGTCAAGGACGTCTATTCCTCATCTCCTGCATATGATGATGTACAGCAGAGCTTTTTCCTTGCAGAAACTCTCAAGTGAGCAGACATCTCTCTTGCATGTTCTCCTGTGAAGCAGTATGAGGGTACTGTGTGGTTTCCTGGTGCCTACAAGAATAAGTTATTAACACATCAATTGCCAGATTGTCATAGGATATTTTCCTTTTTTTTTTTAAATTAAGACTCCCCACATTTTCCCCACCTTCCCCATAGAAACTGTAATTGGAATCTCCCACTCCAGAGTAGCCTGTATCTCTAGTTGCAACTGTGGGTCTTATTGTCTCAAGATTGCAGTTCAACTTCTAGCATCTCTTGTCAGAACTCAGTCTTTCCTCTGCACTGGCAGTTTATCTCCCCTAAACAAATTGCCAAATTCCCTTCACAGAGAGATCATTTTATCTTGGCTACACTGAATAGATGTGTTTTATATCAGCGTTTCTCAACCCCGTAGATCATGACCCAAAAGTGGGTGGTAAGAATCTATGAAACAGTTGCGAACAAACTTTAAAAATGGAGAAAAATGTGGGTTTTCCCTTGCAGGCTGGTAGTGTTCCAGCCTGCAAGGGGCTGCTTGGGGCCTCCCATGCCCCACACACCGGAGGGCTGGGGCCTGGGCACAGCATATTGGGAGTGCAGGGCTCTGGGTCAGGACTGGCCATCAGCACTGGCCATCGGTGTTTACAAATGGGTCCTGGTTTTAAAAAGTGTTGAGAACCACTGTTTTACGTGACCACATGCCAAGTTTGTGATCATTCTAAATCTATTCTAGCAATGACCAACCTGACAGAATGGGAAGGAGGAAACATAGCCTAGTACAAAACTCCTCCCCACACTTGAATTATTGGATATGTTTCTTGTATTTTTCCTAAAAAATGTTAGTGGAAATGTTTTTTTTTAAATTGGAGCCAAGATTGAATATATTTTTTAAATTTATGAGTTCTAAATGTTTTTAGTTCAGTTGCATTTATTAACTAGGCTCATGGCAGATGTTAAAATAATGGTGCAATGAGATCAGATCCCCAATCCCTACAATTACATGGTCTTTTATACTATACATTTCGATGGGAACCTTGCACCCCAGTTGTAGCTAACTATGTTCCCATCCAGGGTAACATAAGAACTTGCATTTACTGGGTCGCTCTGTAGGTCCATCTTGCCCAGTGTCCTGTGTCACACAGTGGCAGTGAGTGAATGCTGAAAGGGAGAGTGAACAGGGTATGACCAGGGATTTTCCACTGTTCGTTTACCAGTTGCATCCTCCATTTAAGGTCTAGAAAGCTCCAATTCAGAAGCATTTTCCCTAACTTCCATGCTCAGGAGCTACTGATGGACCTTTCCCCCAAGAATTTGTCCAATCCCTTTTTGAATCTGGTCAAATGTCAGCTTCCACAACATCTTGTGGCAATGCGTTTCACATTTTAATTATGCACTGGGTGAAAAAAGAACTTCCTTTTGTTAGTTTTAAACTTACTGCCACTTGTTTCATTTTATACCCCCTAATTCTTGTATTGTGAGAGACAGTAAATAATCAATCACTATTAATTTTCCTTTCACCATTTAGTACTTTGTAAGCCCTTATCATGTTCCCTCCCTCAAATGTCTTGTTTCCAAACAACCTTTTTATTCTCTCCTCATATGGAAGCCCCTTCCTACAACTAATCATCTTTGTTACCCTTCTCTGGACTTTCCTGGGTTCTTCTTATTCTTTTGAAATGTTAAGAGAAAAACTGGGGCACACCATAGATTTATAAAGGGGCATAATGATACTTTGTTTTGTTTATAATTCCCTTATTAATAATTCCTAACTTTTTGTTTGCTTTTCTGATGGCTGCTTAGCACTGAGGTGATTTTTTTAGTGAACTGTCCACAGTGAATTCCAGATCTTTCCTGTGTGGTAACAGCTAACATAGGTAGAGCCCATCATAGTGTAGGTATAGTTTAGGTTATTTTTGCCTGTGAGCATTAGGGCTGTGCGAAGCTTTGGTCACTGATTCGATTTGAGGAAGATTAGGCTTGATTCAGTGGCTGAATCTCCAAATCCAAATTGAATCAGGAGACCCTTTAATCTCTCTGAATTGAATTGGAACCCTCCTAATCAAGTTGGAGAGATTCAGAAAGATTCAGCAATTGGGACTAGGTGGATCGTGAATGCTGTGATGGTAGGGCAGATGGAGCGACCCACAGGAGCACGGCGGGGGGGAAACACTTCCAGTCCACTTCTAGGTTTGCTGCCAAGCACACAGGGGGCCCCTGTGCTCCTATGGGATGCTCCATCCACCCCACCATCTCAGCATTCATGAGCTGCACCTCATATCTCGAGGTATGTGGAAAAAACATTTAAAGCTGTGTCTATGGCCAAATCGCTGATTCTCTGAATCAGCATCAAATCTTCAGATTTGGATTCGGCTGAATTGAATCGGGACAGTGAGCTGAATCAACAAATTGAATCACTGTCCCTGATTTGGTCCAAATCCGAATAGAATACAGCCTGTTTCACACACTCGTAATGTGCATCACTTTACACTTATCTACATTGAATTTAATCTCCCATTTAGTTGTCCATTCTCTCAGTACTGTCAGATCCTTCTGTAGCTCCTCAAGTCTACCTTGGTCTTTACCATTTTGAATAATTTTGTGTCATCAGCAAATTTGGTCACTGACCTCCTTTTCCAGATCATTTATGAATATGTTAAACAGCAGAGGTCTGAATACTGATCCCTGGGGAACCTCACTATTCACTTCTTTCCATCCCCAAAACCTAACCGTTTATACTCACGGCCTTGCCCTACTGGGGAATTTAACTCTTCTCCCATGCCCGTCAACCCAGGAAGGTAGAGACAAGCTGAGTTGTTTTGCTGGCTGGCCATGCAACTCCCTTGGGAGCTGTGGAGCAAAGCATGATCAGGGGCAGGTTAGGGTGGGCCCTGCAGCTCACTGTGACCTGGCCCTGAAGGAGCTGCAGGACAAGGCAAGCAGCATGCCAGTTTGTGCTGAAGCACAGTGTTGACTCTGACTTGGCACCTGATCATGCATTGCTCCAGAGCTGCTAGGCAAGGTAATAGCATGCTTTGCCCTGCAATTTCTTTGGGAGCTGTAGGGCAAGGCAAGCAGCATTCTGGGGCACAGTGAGCTATGAGCCTCATTATGACCTGTCACCCTGGGCCAGATGATGGTACTCTAAAACCCACTTTTTGTAAAAAGAATAACAAATATTGAAAATGAATTCCTGAGAAGTAAATGTTTCTTCTGTCAAAAATAAGGAAAGGGGAAACATCCTGAGTGAGGGCAATGTTTTGTTGGGAGATGCAGAAAAATGGAGACACTCAAAGATGCATTTTCAATTGTGAAAAATAATGGTAAAATGACCTTAATCCTAACTACTTGTTTTTTACAATAATTAGTGATTGCACCAGGCCTGCAAAATGGAGGGAGAAGACAAAAAGAAGGGGAAAATTGTGTGCGTGTATGAGTGCATGTGTCTACACATGCAGGTACAGAAGGTGATAGCTGGAGACAGCTGTGAAGAGGAAATTGGGATGTGTGTGAATGCTGCAGAGGATTGGGGAAACTAGTGATGGGTGGAGGGAATAAGTGGGATGCAGGAAGGAGAATATTTGGAGGGGGCTGAGTGGCAAGAAGTATTTAGGAGGTGTGCATGAAAGGAAATACAGAGAAAAGGAGACCAGCTTAATTAGCCAGTATGTTTTGTTGCTTTGTACTTCTCTGGAACATAAAGCAGTCAGGTCATACTGGTGAATCTATCCTTAAAGCTAAAATTATGTAAGATTTATGCTACATACTCTAATATCAATAGAAATTTCACACGACCACATTCTCTTTGGCTGTATTATTTAGGATCCATATATAAAGATTATATTAATTTTTAAAAACAAGAACATGTTGTTTGTTGAGGTTGAAAGTATATTTCAATGTTGGAGGATAAAATACATTTCTGAGCAATCATAATTATCCCCCAAACATGCATAACAAGCCTAAGAAATCCAGTTACTATTAACTTTAAAAATTTCAAATTTATGAAAGTATGGAAGTGCACAGTAGGGCACCCAGGAAACCGCCACCCCACTGCAATCACACTTTGAGGAAAAAGAAAATGTAACGTATAATTACATGCATTTATTAATATGTTAACCAAGTAAATGCTTGTTTGTTACACGGCAGAGGGCAGAGTTGCTTTTTGGGTGCATTTTTTCTCAGCCAAGAATTATCCAAAGAATAAAACAGAAGTAAACCAGAGCAATATTGTGACACTAGGAAAGAAAACACCGAAGGCTTAGTACTGGAGGAAAATTGCTATCTTTGGAACTTGGATCTTTTGTTTGGATTTGGAGTTTTTTCCTTACAAAAAGCTCTAAATCCTACCAACAGGTCCAAGTCTGCCATATTTTTCAACATTAGATATTGGACTTGTGCTACAAAAGCACTAGAAAAAATATAAAGCCATCAAGAATCTGTTTATTTTACACCTTTTTATAGCTCTTTCCACAAACCACAGTTTTCCAGTTGCTATAAAGATCTAAAAAGTCTTTTATTCTTGAACGACTCCTTACCTGAAATACTGTTCTCACGAGAATATGGTGGCTGGCATGATCTTTGAGGTGCAAGAAGCAGTTCAAATAACTGATGTTAGGGGTAGTGTCACAGAGCTGTGGCTGTTGAGGGGGTTGGGGTGGTTTGTGGTCCCACCACTTTTTATTGCTGCCATCCTTTAAACATTGTTTTTCTCTGTTTGCTGTCCAGGTATTTGTATCTGCTCTTCTCCAGTGATGACCTCCTACCTTTAGACAACTGGGTTTTTAACACAGAAGCTCACCCTTTGCCTGTTTTACATTTAGCTAACACCACACTGTCAGGACACCCTGCGTATCAATAAAAGCAACTCCAAGAAAAGGAGGAGAGACTGTTCTCCACTGTGTTTTGTTTACATGGACCATTTGAGATTCTAGGCTGGAGAAGAAGGAAATATTTCATTAATCTAGACCTCAGTGTCAAGACCCAGGCTGGGAAAGAACCTCTGCCCTTGAAAGCTCTTCAGCCTGTAGATAAGTAACTCTGAAATAATTCCTTTTTATACATGACCAAAACACACTACTGTCATATGTGCAGGACAGAGACCTCATGTGCTTTGAATCCTAACAAGAAATTGGAATCTGCTAGTAAATTTGGAGCCTGACAGGCAAAGGAATAACAGCCTTCCTAGCCTTCACTGCTGCTGTGCTGCTGGCCTTTCCCAAGGAACTGCACACTTGTCTCCAACATGGATGAGATGGATTCCAGACATGAGTTTTCTTTCTTTTTTGAAGATGGCATGAGTAAAACAACAATAAAAAAGCAACATAATTGCACCAGCAGCACCAGGATTTGAAATCTTTTCTGTACCTGTCTGAATTTTCTAATCCCATAAATTTGCCCAGACTGGCAGCCATTTCCAGTTCCTCTTAGGCCTTTGCCTCCTATCATTTACTCCTTCATAATGAAGTCTATAGGTCTGTGGAGGATGACTGCAGCCAGAGAGTAAGTAATAAGCCAGTATTTGCTTTTGTAGTATATGAGTAGCACGCTGGGATTAGTTTATCCCACAAAGTTTAGGCAATGAGCATGGGATGCACAGCCTCATTCGTTTTCCATATCCAGGTGAGATAGCTTCAGGTTCCTTTGGTCAGTCAAAAAAATGGAACATGGAAAACCCATATTTCCTCATAACAGCCCTCGTGCTTCCTTTTTTGTGACAGAAAATGATCTGGTACAGTGTAGTTTGTGCTGTTGCTTTACATTTGTCCATTGTCCCTTTATACTCATGTTTTATTAGTTAGGAAGAATTCACAAGTCCTGCTTTGAAAATCTGAAGTCTTGCTGTGTTTGATTGAGGTGTGTGGCAGGAGACAAAAATCAGAATGTTCAGTATCTGGTTTATGGAAATAAATTTCATCTGAGTCATGAGCTGCCTCAGTGCAAAGCCAGTGCATGATCCTTTATGGAAACAGCATAAAATCCCTTCCACACCAATGATAGAAGAGACCTGACAAGAAACTGAAGGTCTCTTCTCCCATTAGTGTGTAAAATTTTATGCACATTGCACAATTGTCAGGAAGGCTGTTCCTGCATTATCTTTCCTTTGGCATTGCTTTCTGGAGCAATGTTTTGAATTTAAGCACACTCTTCACAAGCAGGTTATCATCTCCATTGCACCTGCCCCAGCATCCTTAGATCTAAAAGGATTTTGCTCTTCTCTTTTTAACTTTTTCTTCACAGCTCCCACATTCTTTCCCCATAAAGTCTATCTTTTTAGCTGAGTTAGGAGTTGGATGTTGATCACTTTGAGGTGTTTCCTCAAGGGGTTCCAGGATTTTCTGAATGGGAGTGAGATGTGGCTGGAGCTACCAGGCTGGCAGGGGATGCCAAGGAGCTGGACAGGGAGAAGGTGTAATGGTGGGGAGAATCTGCCTTCTGTTCCTGCTCACAGCAGCTGGGCAGCATGCACGTTCCTCCTTCCAGAGCCTTCTCCCTGCATCTCAACTTTTTCCCCATCTGGCCAGGAACCAGATGCTGGAAGGAGGAACTTGTGTGATGCCGCTGCTGTCCCTGACCAAGCCCAGAACTCTGTGCAGCTGATTCCTGCAGCCCATGGCTAGAGCAGGATAGGAGCAGTTCTTGGATTCTGCCTATGCCTGCATCAGCCAGAGACAGCAGTAGCAGGAAGCAGGTTCTTCTTTCCAGCACATGTTCCTGGCTAGTGAGGAACATGCAGGTGGAGGGCAGCAAGAAGCAAGTTCAGGATGAGTAAACCTGTCTGCTGCCACTGCTGTCCCCAGCTAAGCCTGGCCTCCCTTGCAGCCTAAAGCTGGAGTGAGTTAGGAAAAGATCTGGGACTCCCCTCACACCCCAGTCAGGCAGAGAGTAGAGGCAGAAAGTAGGTCCTCTACCAGTCCAAGGGTTCCAACAGCAGTGGGGTTGTCAGGCTTGGCTGGGGACAGTGGTAGCAATAAGAGGGTGTGACCACACCATGGCATACCCCCTGGGTCTGCCCCTAGGTGTTTCTTCATGTCAGTGCTTACTGGTACAATGTATCTGCCATATTTACAACAGATTTGCTGTAGCTCTGTCAGCTCATAGCAGGGAGAGTGTTTTTACTAGACAACCAACTGTGAAAGCAAATTTTCATCAGATTCCTATGCTGTTCATCAACATGTTTGTTTTTTTCCCTTTCCAGGTTCTTGTGCCTGTATTTGTTTCAGCATAGAGATTGTTTGCTGGTTCTGACTGAGTTGCAAGACTTGAGAACAAGAGTTTCATTATAAGGATGTTGCCTCAACAGAACTCCAGGAGGGAAGGGACAGAAAAACACGCAGCTCTGCATCAGACTTCCTGCCCCCCATCCCCCACCCTTTGCTATGTAGAGCAGTGGCTTGCAGATGTTATGTGTCCCACTGTGCAGTGCTTCATCTTGATCTGAGTGTTCTGGCTCCAGTCTGTTTCATTTTGCCCATCTAAAATAGCTTTTATTTTTTTCATTTTTAGGCCCCAATTAAAAAAAACCAAACCCTTACATTTTATGGCCTTAATGCACAAAACAAGGTAAATGCATGGAGGAAGAGAATGACAAATTGCAATTTCTAGGGCTTGATTTTTTTAGAGGTTTTGAACATCTACAAATTCTGTTGACTTAACTGGAGTTGTAATTCTATTCCTACTCTTAGATGCATAAATGAACTTAAGCACCTAAGTATGAGCCTATTCCAGCCTGGCTTGAGTCCCTGGAAAACTCAAAAAATACAAAAGTGGGACCCATCGCTGTAAAGTAGAGGTTTCCCTACCTACAGAGACATGCCCTGTCAATCTCTGGGACATGTCTCTATAATCCGGGAGCATGTTAGTGATTGTCCCACAAAATCAGTGGGTGGGACAACAGGTGATGCATTTAGTCTAATGAAGCTGATCAGCTGAGTTCTATTTTTAGCTTTGGTCTTAAGGGTCAAATGATAGTATGTTACAAATGTAGATGCATTAATGGATTTTCAGGACTTGAACAGCTTGGACAGAACTGCACTTAGGACCCTAAGTCCGCTTAGCTGCGCAGTAGGTGGAATAGGATCTGATCTTCACTGTTCAGCATATCTGAAAGTCAGCTACTTGTTTTTGCCTTGTTAATTCAAAAAAGCCACAATGACATTCCAGCAGCTCACAGCACTGCACAATCAGCCATTGAAACTGAACACTGCAAAAATTGTGTACAAGATTATACCTATCCTGGAGATGCAGAGAACAACGCTGAGATTGGGAAAAACTGGGGAGCATAATGTGGTTCCCATGCCATTCAAGTGTTTGAAGACATTGTAGGCTTCCCTTCTTCAAACCTTAATGTTGATACACCTCATACATCTCTGCATACAGCCTGTTATCTCCAGTTCACTAATGCACCTTCTCACCCAGTAATTTCCAAACTTGAGCACTGAGCTATACATTTCTGAGAAATGAAAAGCAGTTGCCCTTTCCCTGTGATGCTGCCATATAATGTTTCCGTCTTCACTTTTCATAGTACCCCTGGGTTGTCTTATCCTCTGCCATTTTGGAAAATTCTGTCATTAACCTTCATAATACACTTCTTCCTTTTTCTTTTATGCTTTGAGATGATAAATGGTTAACAATATTGACAGCATCTAAAGAACAAGCATTTTAATCTGAGTTAGCACCCACTGGAATAAATGGGGCAGTTTATATCTCAGGGCTATTGTTTCAGACTTTCTGCAAACTCAGGCCAACAGCTACATTAGTTACACGTTCTTTTTTAAATTCCTAAATAGAGCAACTAAAGATTTGTTGTTTAAAAAAGAAATCTGATCCTCTGCATGATAGTTGAAAGGTCTGTTCACAGTTATTCTATTTCCCTTCCCTCCCTCGCCACATCCTGGAAAGTGCTACCCTACCTAGCAGTGGTGTCCCAGCCATTGTGGAGAAATAAATTCATGCTCTGTTACATTTTAAATGTATGTTCCATTGCATCAGGGATGGTGAGCATTGGCCAACTGCTCTACAATTGTCCAAAAAGTTTGGGAACCACCAAATAAGAGAGAACATTGCATGGCTTGTTTCAGTCAAGCAGCTGCACTTATAATCTCTGTCACTTTTAGTGGAAGTTGGACTGTCATTTTGCCTTTATTTTCACTCTTCCTAAAATTCACAAATTATTTTCCTCTAAAATAACAAAGGGGCAGGAGTCAATCATCTGACTACTTTAGAACCTTCTGGCTGCCTCCAACCTGGTATCCTGCATATGTACTTTTTACAGAATGAAAGTAATATTGTATATAAAAAGATCAATAAAGAATGTCTTTAAGTGAAAAAGGCATCTGTTGTGTCCTTATTTTTCAATCATAACAGCAAGCAGAAGCAGTGGGTTGTAGCAGTGGGCCTCTAGGATGGCCAAGAACTTCCTCTCTTGTCTTAAGCATGCTTCAAAATCTGTCGTTTTCTAGCCTGGATTTGCATGTCTTCTGGCAATCATCCATAGAAACATAGAAAAGTGGCCAAGTCAGGCCACCCAAGGTGTTGGGGGTAAGGGGGGGCTTGGATTGAGCCATCCAGGGGATCATGCAGATTTGGGCCAACTCAGCCTGAATACTGGCCTGTTGGCTGGGTTGGCCTTAATTGGTCTGCTTAAATCCCTGGTGGTCAGGCTGGCCTGATTCTACCCAGTTAATTCCTTGATGGCCAGGTTCATCTGACTAGGCAATATTAAACCCATGGTGACTGGGCTAGCCTGACTTGGCCCATCTGACTTGTCTTGATGGTGGCCTTGGTGGCCACACTGGCTTGACTCAAACCAATTAATCCTTTGGTGGGCAGGCTGGCTCAACTTGCCCCAATTAAACCATCTTAGTGGCCAAGCAGGCATACTCCCCATGATAAATTAACCCCTCAGACCTGAGTAATCCATTGATGGTCAGGCTGGCATGACTTTGTTCAATTAATCCTTTGGAAGTCATGCTGGCCCAACAGACCAACTAACCCCTTGGTAGCCAGGCGGGCCCAACTCTGCCTCCTCCTTGATGCTAGGCCAGCCCAACTTTGCCCAATTAACCACTTCTTACCTGCATAGGCCAGACATGGTCCAATTAGCCTCTTGGCAGCCAGGTCAGTTGGACTTAGCTAGCATGATTAACCCCTTGGTGGCTATGCCTCCCCCAACTCAGCCTACTTAGCTGCGACGTGGCTGGGCCAGCCCTACTTGGCTTGATCAATTACTTTGACTGAGCCTGTGGTAGGTTAGGGTGTTATATTTTGTATTGTGTCAGGCTTAATTAGTTTTGCTAAGAGGTTAGAGAGAGGATTTGTGCAGCGTGGTTTGGATAGGGATGATCCTGCCTCAGGTAAGGGATTGGACTAGCTGACCTAGTCCCTTCCAGCCCTACTTCTCTATTATTCTATGACACTGCTGATTTAACCCCTTTGTGGCCAGAATGACTAGACTTGGCCTGATTATTCCCTTGGTAGCTGGGCTGACCCAACTCAGCCCATTGAATGCCTTGGTGGCTGAGTTGGGCCAAATCAGCTTGACTCACACTTTGGTAGGTGGGCCAGCCCCATGTAGTTGGATTAATTATTTGATAGCCAGGCCAGCCTGACTCAGCCTTGTTAACCCCTTGCTTGGTGGCTACCCTGGTCTGAGCCAGCCCAATTAAAGTACTGATGGCTGGGCTGCCCTGACTAGGTCTGATTAACCTTGTGGTGGCTGGGCCAGTCTGACCTGGTGGCTGGGCCCAGCCAGTCCAAAGTAGCCCATTTAACCATTTGGTGCCCAGGGTAGCCTGACTTGGCCTAATTAACCCCTTCCTGGCTGGGCTGGCCTAACTGAGACAAACTCACATGTTGGTGGCTGGGCCAGCCCCACTTGGCCTGATTAATTACTTGTTGGCCAGGCCAGCTTGGCTTGGTTTTATTAACCCATCAGTGACCAGGCTGGTCACTGTAAACACAGCGGCTGAGCAGGCCTGACTTTACTTGCTTAATCACCTAGGTGGCTGGACTGGCTGGACTCAGCCTGACTAACCCCTTCCTGGCAGGGCTGACCTGACTAGGCTTGATTAACTCCTTGGGGATTGGGTCATCTTGGCTAGACCCAATTAACTATTGCTCTACTGACCAACCCAATGTAGCTAGATTAAGACATTGCTGTGCAGGCTGATCCAATTTGGACCGATCAACACCGAATAGCTAGATTTTGTCTGATTATCTCCATAGAAATTGGGCTGACCTGACTTGGCCCAATGAACCCCTTGGTGGCTAGGATGACCTAACTCAGCCCAATTCAAACCTTGGTGACTGAGCAGACTCGATTCAGCCTGCTTAGTCTGAGGTGGTGGGGCTGGATTGACAGGGTCAGTTTAATCCTTTGGTGACTGGGACAACCTGATTTAGCTCATATAACCAATTGATGTTTGGCTTTGTTTGACTTGACTTGATTAACCCCTTGTTGGCCACACCAGTTCAACTCAAACCAATTAACACCATGGTGGCCAAGCTCCCTTGACTCAGCCCAATTAACTTCTTGCCAGCCAGGTTGGCCTAACTCACCCTGATTATCCCTTGCTGGCCATGCAGGCCTGACTTGACCCAATGAATGCCTTGGAAGCTAGGTTTACCCAGACTTCCTAACTGGAGGAGGCTGGGCTGTGATGGACCAACTTGGCCCTATTAAGCCAAGGTGGTCACGCCCTCCCAACTCAGCCCTATTGACCTTCAACTCAGCCACCCAGAGATCAAGTGGGCCAAACTGCCAACTCAGGGAGGTGGGGTTCAATTAAACCAACTTAACCCCAAAAGGGCAAATAGGGCATAATCAGCCACCCAGGGCTCTGTCTAGTTGACTGCCAAACCAGTCAACTGGGCTCACATGGCCATTCTGGGGTCAACTGGGCTGATGTGGCCTCCCAGAGGTCAGTTCTATTGCCTCAACAAAAAAAAGGCAAATTGGGCAGACGTGGGTACTCCGTGTCAATGAGGCCAAGCCAATGTGGTTATCCCATAGTCCGGGATGGACAATTATTTTGGCTGGATGACCACTTAATGAGTTTTGGTGAGCTGTCGGCAGCATGCATAAAATTCTTCAAAAGATATTTTAACAAAGTATAGATAAAAAAAATTGCTATATTAAAAAATCAACCATTACTATAACATATTTTAATTGTATTAAAAAAAAATTTTGTCCTGATTTGTTTTTAATGGTCTATACAGAGATGATTGCATAATAGCTCAAAATAAAATCTTACTCTTGTACATGGGGGCGGGAGGTTGCTGTGTTCTAGGTCCTGGCAGCTGGTGGTGGGGGAGGGAGTAGAGGCAGGGGGCACATGTAGCAGAGGTCAGCTAGCAGGTGTATGTGCAGGTGTAGTCCACCCTCCCTCCCCCACCTACACATGCACCCGCCCCACACCTGCCAGACAGCACTACCCTAGTCAGTATGCACAGCTTCCTGGCAGGACTGCTGCCACAGCCACCTGGATACTGCTTGGCTCCCCCCCACCTTCAGTGGCTCCTTCTCCTCCTCCTCCTCTTCCTGTCCCTGCTGTGCCACTCTGGGCAGCAGGTAATGTGGAGAAGCAGTGGGGATGTATGCCAGCTAGCAGATGCTCAGCCAGGCAGGGAAGAAGCTACAACCAGGTGGCTCCTGCCCCATCACACAGGGCTCCAGCTCTGACTGCCTTCCACTCAGTCTGCTTGCCCAGTGCAATGAGTAGGCACCTGCAGGCAGCCAAGTGGATGGAAGGCAAGTGGGAGGTGGAGTTGGAGCCCCATGTGCTGGGTAAGGACCTCCTGGCTGCAGCTTCCTCCACACCTGCCTGGGTGTCTATGACCCAGCTCACATCTCCAAGGCTTCCCCACTTCCACACACTTTCTGCTGCCCAGACCAGTGCAGCAGAGGTAGGAGGAGGAAGAGTACCTTCTGGAAACAGGGGGAGCCAAGCACTACCAGGGTTGCTGCAGCAGCAGCCCCTCAAGGAAGCTGCATGCTTGCTGGGGCCAGGCAGGGGTGGTGCTGTCTGGTGGGCGTGGAGTGGGTGCAGGTGGAAGTGTGGTACTGGCTGCCCTAGGCAGGAGTGGAAGGGGCTCAACCCCATGCAGAGTGCTGCAGGGGAAGCTGCAGACCAGATACAGTCAGTTGGCAGGTGCCAACCCATGGGCTGGATCCAATCAGTTGGTGGGGCAGATCCAGCCTGTGGGTCATATTTGGTCCATCCGTGCCATAGTCAGTTGAAACAACTTGTCCATCCTGGGGCAAGTCAGGCCAATGTGGGCACACTAGGGTAAATCACATGCTCTGAGGTAAATCTGGCTGGGGTAGACACTGAGTCAGTCAGGCTGATGGGGCTACTTCAGGGTCAGTCGGGCAGACATCGCCACCCTGAGATCAGTCGTGACAACTCAGTCAACCCAGAGTCAGTCTTCGCAACTTCAACCACAAAATGATTAATCTGTTTGATGTATCCACCTCAGGGTCAATCATGATAATAGGCCCAGCACAGAGGTAATCATGCAGATTCAACAACAAAGATAAATCAGACCAATATGACCACCCCAGGATCATTTGGTCCAACTAGGCCATCCCACAGTCTATCAGGTAGGCTAGACCACCTGGGGTCATTTGGAATGAATATTACTATCTGGGGCCAATCAGGCCAACCTGACCACCCTGGGATAATTCAGGCTGGCTTGACAACCCTAGGGACAACCAGGCCCACTTAATAAACCTGAGGTCAACCTAATGGACTCAACCACCATGGAAACGTTCAGGCATATTCATCCATCCAAGGGCCATGAGGCTCGACCCAACCACCAAGGCATCAATGGTGCTGACTCAATCTCCCCAGCATCATTCAAGCCAACTTGACTTGCTGGGGGATATTTGAGCTGACTCAATCAAGCTGAGGATAGTTTAGCTTTGTCAATCACTCCAGGTTCAGTTGGGTTGACTTGAGCACCCTGAGAGTCAGCCCCCATGGGGTCACACAAGCTAACTAGACCACCCTGGGGCTTATTGGACAGACATGACCATACCAGGGTCATTTGGCTACACTCAGGGGATGTTGGGGTCAGGCTCATCTACCCCAGGGACATTGGGGCTGAGTTCATAGATTGTAAGGGACTGGATGGGACCTCACAAGATCATTGGGTCCAGCCCCTCTGCACTAGGCAGGAAAGACAACTGGCATCAGGTGACCCCAGGAAGGTGACCCTCCAGTCTCCTCTTTAAGATTTCCAGGGTAGGTGATTGTACCACCTTTGGGCCCGCACTATTCAACATTTTCATCAGTGACTTGGGCAAGGGGATAGAAAGCACCCTGTTCAAATTCGCAGATGACACTAAGATGTGGGGTGAAGTGGGTATGCTAGTAGGAAGGAACAGGCTGCAAGTGGATCTAGACAGGTTACAGGGGTGGGCTGATGAGAACAGGATAGGGTTCAACACTGACAAGTGTAGGGTAATGCACCTGGGGAGGAAGAACCAGCGGCACACCTACAGGCTGAGGAACTCCCTTCTTGCCAGTGTCAAGACAGAAAAGGATCTTGGAGTCATCATTGATGCCACAATGAACATGGGCTGACAAATTGGGGACGCGCTCAGGAAGGCCAACCATACCTTGTCGTGCATCCACAGATGCATCTCAAGCAGGTCCAAGGAGGTGATCCTCCCCCTCTATGTGACACTGGTCAGGCTGCAGCTGGAGTACTGTGTCCAGTTCTGGGCGCTGCACTTCAGGAGGGATGTGGCCAATATGGAGAGGGTCCAAAGAAGGGCCACTTGCATGATCAGGGAGCAGCAGGGCAGGCCCTACGAGGCGAGGCTGAGGGACCTGAACCTGTTCAGCCTCCAAAAGAGAAGGCAGAGAGGGGATCTAGTGTCAGTCTACAAATTAGTCAAGGGGGACCAGCAGGCATTGGGAGAGTCCCTGTTCCCCTGAGCACTCCTGGGAGTTACAAGAAACAATGGACACAAGCTGGCAGAGGGTAGTTTCAGGCTAGACATTAGGAGGTGCTATTTCACTGTCAGGGCGGTTAGGACCTAGAACCAACTTCCAAAAGAAGTGGTGCTGGCTCCGACCCTGGGGGTCTTTAAAAGGAGGCTGGACGAACATCTGGCAGGGGTCGTTTGACCCCAGTACTCTTTCCTGCCATGGCAGGGGGTCAGACTAGATGATCTCCTCAGGTCCCTTCCGACCCTACCAACTATGAAACTATGGAGGGAGTTTATTTCACAGTCTGGACACCCTAACTGTGAATACGTTTTTCCTAGTGTTAAGCCTGAAATGGTCTTCTAGGAGTTTGTTGCCATTACTCCTGGTTTTCCCCATGGGTGCCCTGGTGAACAGTTGTTTGCCAAGCTCTTGATGTACTCCCTTGATGCTGTGGTAAGCTGCTACCAAGTCCCCTCTCAGCCTTCTCTTTTTTAGGCTGAAGAGGCCCAAGTCCCTCAGCCTTTCTTCATATGGCTTGCCTTGCAAATCTTTGATCATACAGGTGGCTCTTCTCTGGACTCTCTCAAGCTTTCCTACATCCTTGTTGGAAGTGTGGCACCCAGAACTAGACACAGTACTCCAGCTATGGTCTCACCAATGCTGAGTAAAGTGGAAGAATCACTTCCTTGGTTTTGCTTGAGATGCATCAGTTCATGCATGCCAGAGTATTATTTGCCCTGCTGGTTACAGCATCTCACTGATGGCTAATGTTTGAGTTGGTATACTGAAAGTCATTTGGGCTGACTCAATCATCCCAAGATGATTCCAGCCAGCCAACTCAGCCACCATGGGGACATTCAGGCTGACATGATCACCCTGGGGTCTTTCAGGCCAACACAACCAGCTTAGGATCATTTGGGCTGTCTCAACCACCAACGGGTAAATTGAATTTGACTCACCCACCCTGGGGTCATTGAGGCCCACTCCACCACCCCAGGGTCAGTTGAGTCAACTTGACCGCCATGGAGCTATTCAGGGGCAGTCCGCCATCCCAGGGTCATTTGGGCTGACTCAATCACCCTAAGATCATTAGGTTTGACTTGACTTGAGGGTTCAGTGGCACAGACTTGATCACCCTAGGGTGATTCAGGCTGACTTTCCCACCAAGGGACATTCTGGCCTTCTCAACCACACTGGGGACATTTGGACCCACTCAACCTACTTGAGATCATTCAGGCTGACTTTACCAAGCTAGGGGGTCATTCAAGCCCTGGGGCCAAATGGGCTGACTCAAGCACCTGTGGGTCAGTCAGGCTGACTAGATTGCCCTGAGGTCATTTGGCCTAACGTGACTGCTTTGGGACATTTAGGCTTACTTGGGGTCATTCAGACCATCCTGAGACCAGTCGGGTCAACTCTACCACCCACTGGGGTCATTTAGGCTGACTTGAACAACCCCAGGTCATACAGACTTGATAACCCTGGAGACATTTGAGCTGACTTGACCACCCTGGTATCTTTCAGGTCAACTCAGTCTACCTGGTGTCATTCAGGCTGGCTCAACCAAGCCAGGGTTATTCAGGCCTCATTGATTACCCTGGGGCCAAATTAGGCCATTTGGCCTATTGAACTACCTTGGGGTGCAACCTGGAAGCAATGGAGGTTACTTGATCACCCCAGGGGGACATTGGACTGACTTGAGGACCTCTGGGTCAATCAGGCTGACTAAACCACCCTGAAGTCATTTGGGCAGACTCAAACAATCCCTGGATATTTATCCCAATAGACCACCCTTGGGGGCGGGGGGCATAAATTGGGTCAACTCACCAACTTCAGGATCATTTCAGCTGATTTGACCAACCTGGGGTCATCTGAGCCAGCTCAACCACCATGGGGACAGTCAGGAGGACTTGACCATCCTAGGGTCATATGAACTGACTTGACCTTCCCAGGGTTATTAAGTTTGGTCATACGAGGAGAGGCTGAAACACTTGGGACTGTTCAGCCTGGAGAAGAGAAGGCTCAGAGGGGATATGGTGGCAGCCTATGAGTATATTACGTTAGGGGCGTACATCAGGGCCTGGGGGAGCATTTGTTCACCAAGCCACTCCAGGGGAAGGCAATAAACAGTGGGCACAAACTGATTGAAGATTGCTTCAAACTACACATAAGAAAAAATTTCTTTACAAGTTGAGTGCCGAGGGTCTGGAATAGGCTCCCCCCCCAGATGCGGTAGTCATTCACCCTGATGATCTTCAAAAAGCATCTTGACACCCACCTGGCTGGGGTCATCTGACCCTAGCAGTCTTTCGTGCCCAAGTGCAGGGCAGCTGGACCCAATGATCTTATAAGTTCCCTTCCAGCCCCTAACATCTATGAATTTAGGGATCATTTAGGAAGTCTTGACCACCCCAAAATCATTTGGGCTCACTCAACCACCCAGGGGTCAGTCAAATCTGACTTCACCACCCTAGGATCTTTCAGGCCCATTTTACCATCCTTAGACTGACTGAGGCCAACCTGAGACCGTTTGGGCTGACTTGACAACCCAAGCATCTTTATAGATAACTCAAAGACCAGGGTAACAGTCAGGTGGACACAACCACCCCAGGGTCATTCAGACTGACTCAACCTCCCTGGCGTAATTCACCACACTGGCACCCACTGAATTTGATTCACCCACCACAGACTCCTTGGGCTAACTGGACCATCCTGGGGTCATTCAGGTTGACAGGCCACCCTGGGGTCATGAGGTTTGACTCAACCAGCCAGGATTCAGTGGCCTGACCTCCAGGTCTTTTGGGACTATTCAACCACTCAAGGGGCATTCAAGTCAACTTGGCCATCCTGGGGTCATTTAGGTCAACTCAAAGATCCCTGGGTTATTTGGCTTATTCAACCACCCTTGGGACAATCAATCTGGGGTCATTCAGGCTGACTTCACCACATGGTGATTATTTAGGTCTAGTTGAACTAAATGTGGTGAATTGAATCTGACTCAACCATCCTGAAGCTAACCTGAGCACCATTGGGTAAGTCACTCAATCAAACTCACTAAATCACTCACAGTGACATTCACATTCACTCAAACCCACACAAATTTACACTGCAATGCACACTCACTTACAATCACTGACTCAGTCTAACCCTTACACTGACTGACACTCACTCACAGAGATGCTTTCACTCACATTTGCAGTCACACTCACTGATTCTCACACACACAGACTGACTCAAGCACCATTACACTTTAACTCGCACTCAAACTCAGGCACTCACACACTCCCACACAATCACTCACTCCCACTCACTACCCCTCATACTCACCTTCACTTCTTCAGTCACACTCATGCACTCACTCATATTCATTCACACTCAGTCTCACTCTCACTGAAACTTAATCACAGTCTCACACTAACTGACAATCACTCGCTCAAGCCCAGTCACTTATACTCATTCACACGTGCATGTATTCAGTCATTCACACTCACATTCATACTCAGTTACACTTATATTCACACACGTTCACTCACACTGACATTCACCATGCATCCACTCACACTCAAACTTACACACACTGGGTCACCCATACTCTGAATCACACTCACAAACATACATTCATATTCAACTCACATATTCTCACAGTCAGTAATGTTACCAATAGGATTTCTTTACCAGAGCCCTAAAGGATTGACATGGCAGCTCGACCAATTTGGTATCAAGTGAACTTTATTAGTAACCTCTAGACAATATTACAAATTACATTCATTCATTCAAACCTAATCTCACATGCTGTCACTCACTCATGCCCACACCCCCATCTCCCTCTCTCACTCCTACTAGCTTACAGCTAGACTCACACTTAGTCATTCACAAACACATAAGCATTGTTTCACTCATGCGCTCACTCATTCACAGCTATGACCTCAAAGTTACACTCTTACAAACATTCACACATACATTCACAAGAATTCAATCACTCATGCACTCTCACTCTGTCTCTGTGACACATAGTAGCTAACAATAATAGTCTCACACTCAGTCTTGCACACTTACATACTCACATGCATGACTCACTCAAAAATTGGGGTTCAATGTAGACAAATGCAGGGTGCTGCACCTTGGGAGAAGGAATCCACAGCATACATACAGGCTGGGGGGTTCCCTTCTAGAAAGCACAGAGGCTGAAAGGGATCTCAGATTTATTATTGACTCCAAGATGAACATGAGCCGCCAATGCCAGACCGCAGCCAGCAAGGTCAGCCATACCTTGACATGTATCCAAAGGTAAATCTCAAGCCGGTCCAGAGAAGTGATCCTCCCCCTCTATGTGACTTTGGTCAGGCCGCAGTTGGAGTACTGCGTCCGGTACTGGGCACCACACTTCAAAAGGGATGTGGCCAGCCTGGAGAGGGTTCAGAGGAGGGCCACCCGCTTGGTGAGAGAGCAGCAGGACAGGCCCTATGAGGAGAGACTGAAGGACCTGAATCTGTTCAGCCTCAGCAAGAGGAGGCTGAGGGGGGACCTGGTGGCTGCCTACAAACTCATCAGGGGGGATCAACAGCAAATAGGCAGAGCCCTTTTCTCCCCAGCACCACCTGGGGTGACGAGGAACAATGGTCATAAGCTGATGGAGAGTAGGGTTAGGTTGCAGATCAGAAGGCAATATTTTACAGTTAGGGTGGCCAAAATCTGGAACCAACTTCCCAGGGAAGTGGTCCTTGCCCCTACCTTGGGCATATTCAAGAGGAGGTTGGATGATCACCTGTCTGGGGTCTTGTGAACTCAGCATTCATTCCTGCCTGTGGCAGGGGGTCAGGCTAGATGATCTGTTCAGGTCCCTCCTGACCCTAGCTACTAACAAACTATGAATAGCTCACAGTCACACTCTCAGGCTCACTCATTTGCAAACACAAACATTTGCATGCTTTCATTAACTCACGCACTCTCACCCTCCTTCACTCACATGTACTAGCTCACAGTAGCACTCTCACATTAACTCCTTTGCATACAGGCACTTGTGTGCACTTTCACACTCCTAAACTAGCTCACATACTAGCTCAAAGTTGCACTCTCCCGCTTCTTCACACACACACAAACATTCACTTGCACACATTCACCATCCCTTACTCACTCACACCTACTGGCTCAGAGTTACGCGCTTACACTCACTCATTCACAAACACTCACAAGCATTCACCAGCTCATGCACTCTGACCCACTCACACACTCAATTATCTGTACAAGAACACACTCATGTGCAATCACTCACTCATGCACTCTCACCCCATCACTCAGTCACACTCTCCCACTTACTTATTCACACACAAACACACTTGCACACATTCAGTCATTCATGCCCCCCATAATTTGCTCACAACTACTAGTGCACAGTCACACTCACACACTGAGTCATACACACACCATTGTGAATGCATTCTTTCACTCATGCATTCTTATCTGCCCTCCAACCTACTAGCTCTCACTTGTGCTCTCACACTCATTCTTTCACACACACACACACACACACACACACACATACACACATTCACTCAAGCATACTCATCCCCCTCACTCACTCACACCCACTAGCTCACAGTCATACTCTCACACTCGCACTCATTCACACACTTACACTCACATGTATTCAGTTACTCATGTTCTCTCACACCTACTAGCTCACAGTCACACTCTCACACATTCATAGACACAGGGGTGTAGGTTGTAGCCATGTTGGTCTAAGGACATAGGCAGACAAGGTTCCTTGGGTAAATTTGATATCTTTTATTAGACCAACCCAAATAGTTGAAGAATAGTTATTAAGCAAGCTTTCGGGTTCAAAAACCCTTCGTCAGGCTAAGGAAGCTTCAGCAGTCGGTGTGTGTTCTTCCTGGATGGAATGAAAAGTAAAGAAGCCAGGGGCTGGGCTGGGCTGGGCTGGGGAGTCAGTTGCCAGGCAGATTATAATGTGTCAAAAATCCAATGTCTATGTTTAGTCCCTGATCTCTAGTATCCAGCAGGTTGATGAAATAGAGCTCATAGGCTCGTCTCTGCGAAGTGTTGTGTAAGTTTCCTTTGAGGATCAGGACTGAGAGATTGGAGAGAGAGTGGCCCTCCTGTGAGAAATGTGCCCCCACCGGTAATTGGGTATTTTTGTCTTTGATAGATTTCCGGTGTGCATTCATAGACACACACATTCACTCATTCACATTCTCTCAGACCCCCTTCATTCTCTCACACTGACTAGCTCACAGTGGTACTCAGGCACTCACTCACACTCATACACTTGCACTCACTTCTATGCATTCATGAACTCTCAGCTTCTCTCAGTCACTGACAATGAATAGCTCACTGTCTCACTCACAGCTACTCATTCACACCCAAGCACTCATGCACACATTCACTCACTCATGCACTCTCACCCTCCCTCACTTGTTCACATAGATTACTCATACTGTCACACTCACTTATTTGCACCTGTACATAATTGCATGGGCATTCACTCACTCATGTACTGTCACTCCCCCACTCACTCACACCTACTAGCTCACAGTCACACTCTTACACTGACTCATACACACACACACACACACACACACACTTGTGCACATTCACTCTTGCATGCGCTGTCAACACCCATTGACTCACTGACCTGCAAGCTCAGTCTCACTTCCATTCACTCATTCACACAAACACACTCATACTCATTCACTCATTCAGGAACTCTCATGAGCTTGCCCATTTAATTGCCCTGATGCTAAGGGCGTATACATGGCTCAAAACCTCCCTTTATACCAGCCTTGCAGCTGGCATCCATTGGCAATGTGTAGAGGGTGCACATGCAACCCCTGAGATTGGCAGTGCACCCCCTGCAATTGGCCACTGCCGACGCTACCAGCAGCGCCTGCAGGAGGTCACCACTCGCTACACCCCCCTCTTGCTGCTGACAGCGCTGATGGCATCTGTGGGCAGTCCCCGATCACTGCTGGCCGCTGCTGATGCTGCCGGCAGCATCTGTGGGTGGTCGCCAATCACTGGTCGGTGCTCGCAACCCCCTGCCACCGCTGTGGCCACAGCTGGCTGTGGGAGCTCCCCGTTCACTGCCACCACTGCCTATGGGTGGTTGCCATGTCCCCCCAGCCTCCGGGAGCATGCAGCGTTCATGCTGGCATCCATGGCCTAACACCTGGCCTAAGCTTACTTGGCCTATCACCCGGCCTACATTCCCATGCCCCCACACTAGAGTTCTCATTCCCGTGCCCTCACACTGGGACACTCAGTCCAGTGCCTCACATCAGGACTCTCACTCCTATGCCCTCACACTGGGGCTCGCAATCCCTGTGCCCTCATGTCAGGACTCTCAATCCCCATGCCCTTGCACTGGGCTCTCAATCCCACCCTTTGGATTGGGACCCCTCACTGGGGCCTCATCCATGTCCAACACTGGGCCTCAATACCCCTACCCCTGGAGCCTTTCACATCCAGCTCCTTCTTGGGGCTCAGAATCTCACCCCACTAAAACCTTACACCAGGCTCCTTCATAAGCCTCAGGCCTCACTGTGGACCTAGGCCCTGTCTCAAGCCCCTTTATACTATCTTACAGCCACACTTAGTTATTCACAAATGCATGAGCATTGTTTCACTCGTGCACTCACACACTTGCTCACTCACTGCTCCTACCTCAAAGTTGCATTCTCACACTGAGGCATTCATGCCTGCATACATTCTGTTTCATGCCCTTTGCTTTTTTCTCAGGGTGTGCTCCCCTAGCCTTTCCCCTCCATGGGGTAGCCCACAAAGCAGTGGGGCTGAGGCTTTCTGGCGCCCCATACTCACCCTTCACTAGGGAGGCACAGGTGTGGCATTTCCTGGAAGCTGCCTTGCCATGAGCAGCCCCACCACACCATGAAACCCCAGCAGGGTGCAGTTTTAGGTCATGCCTCAGGACCAGGAGCCTCCAACATTCCCATAGCTCCTGCCCTTACCCCCTCCCCATGGGCATCCCCACCACACCATGAAACCCCAGCAGGGTGCAGTTTTAGGTCATGCCTCAGGACCAGGAGCCTCCAACATTCCCATAGCTCCTGCCCTTACCTCCAAGAAGTTGTGTAAGCAGCAGCTCCAGCCAGGCAATGTTGCCTGCAGCAAACTGCTGACCCTACTGCTCTTATGTCTAGCAGCTGGGCCAACTTCCCAGGCAGCCTCCTGCTGGCCGTGTGACTCCTGACTGGGAGTGCAGCCACCTGCAGGCTGCTCTGCTGCTTACCCACACCCCTTTTAGTGACAAGCACAACCTGTACATTGTCACACTTACTAGTTCACACTTACTAGTTCAGTTATATTCGTACACTTACTCATTCACAGACACACAGATTTGTACACATTGACACACGTATGCACTTTCATCCCCTCTTGCTCACACCTATTAGTTGACATGTGCATTCACATTCACTCATTCACTCAAACACTCATATGCATTCATTCACTCATGCATTCTCACCCCCATCACTTGCTACAAACTGCTATCTCAGTCACACTCCCATACTCACTCATTCACACATGCATGCACATTCACTCACGCACTCTCAATCTCCCTCACTCTCTTACACCTACTAGCTCACAGTCTCTCTCTTTCTCTCTCTCTCCCTCCCTCTCTCTCTCTCTCTCTCTCACACACACACACACACACACAAATAGAATTGCTCACTTCCCTCTCACTTACTCACACCTACTAGCTCAGTCACTTTCTCAATCACTCATTCACAGACACACATTCGCACACATTCACTTAGTAATGCCCACTCACACTGCCCTCACTCTCTCAGACTGACTAGGTCACAGTGGCACTCAGAGACTCACTCATTCGCATCCAGACACTTGCTTTCATATTCACACACTCATACACTCTCACCTTCACTTGCTCATGAACACTACTCACAGTTGCATGCACACTCACTCATTTGCACACACACACACACACAGCATGACATACACATTGACTCACTCATGCACTCTTACCTCCCACTCAGTAACATGTACTAGCTCATAGTCAGACTCTCACACTTACTCATTTACACACACATATTCACTCACCCACACAGTCTCACTCTCTCTCAAAAACTCTCACCTACTAGCTTAGAGAGACAATCTCAGGCTCACTCATTCACCACACACAATCACATGTGCATTCCTTTTCTCATGCACTCTCAAGCCCTCTCACTCCTACTAACTCAATCACATCCTTACACTCAGTCATTCTCACACACACACACTCACCTGCTTTCACTCACACATGCACTCTGACCAGCCCCTGACTCACTCACATCTATCAGCTTACAGTTGTTGGCAATGGATTTACAAATCAGTCCTCATACCTTTTTCTGCATGGGCCCAACCATGACACTTCAAGAACAGACAAATTTGATTGATACATACTGAAAGCAAATAAAACTAATGTGAGCAATAATACTTATTTACTAGTGCTAGGGTTTCACAAGACATGGTACATCTGTTAGGTACACAAATTCCACTTTTGGTTCTTTCTTGAAGAACATCAGCAGTCTTGGAGGTTTGGGGACAATTCTCCGTGCCCCTCCCCCCCGCCCAACAGGGATGGTGAAATGGGCCATTGGTGCATTCTCCACCCCCAGTGACCTCAGGATCCCACCTTTTATATTCTCTTTCTCCTGATCACTTCATTTCTGAGTACTGTTGATTGGTTTGCCTGTGGTCATCATGCTGTTCACATTTTGCTCTGTCAGCATAATCCTTTGTTTTCCTAAACCATCACATGCATACATCTTAATTTGACCATTTACTGGTATCTCAATTTGGGCATTTCTAGTCTCCTAATTTGGTCATTCCACCAAAAGCAGGATTTTTTTCAGCAAGCTACAGCTGGTCATTGTGACCTGATGCTAATTCTGCATGTTCATATCTTGTTATGAGTTTTCAGGGAACATAGTGCTGCATTTTCAATTTCCCAGGCTATATATGCCTGTTTGTCTGACACAATGATGTGAATGTGAATCTTTACCACAAACAGACTTTAGAAACCCATTCACTCTTGCCATTCCCCTGGACCATTAACCTAATGCAAGCCAATTTCTAAAAGCAATTTCCAAATGTCATTCTTTATCCATCAGTCCTGTCCTTGAAGGTATTAAACCTTCATATCAAAATTAGAGCATCATCAAGAAAATTACCTGGAATGTTTAATGGGATTATGGGAAGGACCTCTACCAGTCATCCTGGGAAAAGTATGATGGCATTCATGATCATGGGTTCCAATGAGCTGGACATTGTGAAGAACTTTTAACCATAGTTGAATGTTACCCATGCTCCCTCCAGTTTGGCCTTTTGCCTCAGCATCTTGTAAGCCAGCAACTGGGGAAGCTGGCTGGGGCCTGAGGGCACAAGGATGTGTTGGAGGAAGACCTGGAGTGCCTGCTGACTGATAGGTATTCCTGGTGGGGCTTCCCCCAATACCTTCCCCTCCCTCAGTCTGGGCAGGAGGGTGGATAGGTGGGGAGGTGGGGGGGAACAGAGCACGCCTGGGGCACAGCAGCGGAGGGGCACTGCTGGCCCCCCACCTCAGCTCACTCTGTGCCCACTCCCAGGAGCAGGGTGGGGGTGGGGCAGCAGTGCCTCTCTGTGGGCCGCACATGTGCCGCCCACCCAGGGAGCAAGGGGAGCTCACATGTGGCAGCCACCACCACCACTGCACCGCTGCTGCTGCACCTTGCACCACTTGTCTGCAGCCGGTGGTGGGAAAGCCACACGGGATGTGGGGCATGGTGGTGTGGTGGTGGCTGCTGCATGTGAGCTCTGCCTCCTTCCTGGTCGAGCAGGCATGTAAGGCCTGCAGAGGGGCACTGCTGTCCTCACCCCTGCTCTGGGTAAGTGGCACAGGGCATGGTGGCGGTGGTGTAGTGGTGCTGGTGGCTGCCACTGTGTGTGAGTAGAGGTGCAGTGTGGGGGCAGCTGCCAGCAGCAGTGTGGTGGCAGCTGGCGGCAGTGCGGTGCCAGCCACCACCAGCAGCAGCAGTTTGGTGGTAGTGGCAGCCACCATGTGCCAGCACCACTGCACTGCCACTGCCACACCCCACACCACTTGCTGGAGTAGGGCCAGGGGGTGAGGGCAGTGGTGCCCCTCTGCGAGCTGCACATGCCCACCCAGCTGGGGAGGAAGTGGGGCTTGTATGTAGTGGCCACCACCATACTACTGCATCCTTTGCGGCTTACCTGCTGCCGGCTGCTGGCAAGCAGCATGAGGGGTGGTGGCTACAGTGCAGTGGTGGTGGTGGCTGCTGCATGCATCCCCCGCATGCCTTCCAGCTGGGCAACACATGTGTGGCCCATAGAGGGGCACTGCTGCCCTCACTCCTGAGCTCTGCTTGTTTTTGTCTGTGTGTCTGTGCCTGTGCCTGCATGTGTGGGGCTGGGGGGCTGTTGTGGGGGGGGTAAGGGGCACGAGCAGGACTGGGGAGGCTGGATGGGGGAGTGAGGGGCACTAGCAGGGCTGTGGGGGGGAGGGGGCTGTGGGGGCCTTTAGTTTTTATCACAGATTTGTTTTTTTTTTATCAGAGAGTTTATGACTTTTAATCAGGGAAAACCAGGATCCCTTCTCATCACCAGGCCCCCTGGCCCCTTTGTACTCAAGCTGTGGCCACACATGGACCTTTGGCTTATCCATTCCAAGACTCTGGCCCCACCTTGGGCCAGTTCAGATCTCCAGGCACTCCAGGCTTTAGCAGTCTCTGCAGTGGTTTCTCCTGTACCTTTTGACCCCTGGCCCCATGTCTGAATTGCCAGGCCCCTTGGTCTCTCAGGGATCCTCCAGATCCTTTCTGGGCTATGGGCTCCTGGGCCCCTTGGTCTCCAGCTGTGTCCCTTGGATTTTGACCCCTCCCTGGGTCCTGGCCTCACTCCTGGGCCAGTGAGACCTGGCCCCCTGGCCCTGCTAACACTTGCCCCTCCTGAGCTTCAGACCTCTCATCTGCTGTCTTCCTTGGCTTCACTCAGAGCTTCTGGACCTGTCTGGTCC